>NC_142472.1:37613396-37921105 GCF_049115385.1 Moschus berezovskii
CTGAATGAGGTGGGAATACCCAACCACCTGACCTGCCTCTTGAGAAACCTGTATGCAAGTCAGGAAGCAACAGTCAGAACTGTACATGGAACAACAGACTGGTTCCAAATAGGAAAAGGAGTATGTCAAGGCTGTATATTGTCACCCTGCTTATTTAAATTACATGCAGAGTACATCATGAGGAAAGCTGGGCTGGAAGAAGCACAAGCTGGAATCAAGATTGCTGGGAGAAATATCAATAACCTCAGATATGCAGATGACACCACCCTTATGGCAGAAAGTGAAGAGGAACTCAAAGGTCTGTTGATGAAAATGAAAGAGGAGAGTGAAAAGGTTGGCTTGAAGCTCAACATTCAGAAAACGAAGATCATGGCATCCAGTCCCATCACTTCATGGCAAATAGATGGGGAAACAGTGGCTGACTTTATTTTTCTGGGCCCCGAAATCACTGCAGATGGTGATTGCAGCCATGAAATGAAAAGATGCTTACTCCTTGGAAGGAAAGTTATGACCAACCTAGAGAGCATATTAAAAAGGAGAGACATTTCTTTGCCAACAAAGGTTCGTCTAGTCAAGGTTATGGTTTTTCTGGTGGTCATGGAAAGAAAGCTGAGTGCAGAAGAATTGAGGCTTTTGAACTGTGGTATTGGAGAAGACTCTTGAGAGTCCCTTGGACTACATGGAGATCCAACCAGTCCATCCTAAAGGAGATCAGTCCTGGGTGTTCATTGGAAGGACTGTTGTTGAAGCTGAAACTCCAGTACTTTGGCCATCTGATGTGAAGAACTGACTCATTTGAAAAGACCCTGATTCTGGGAAAGATTGAAGGCCGGAGGAGAAGGGGACGACAGAGGATAAGATGGTTGGATGGCTTCACCAACTTGATGGACATGGGTTTGGGTGGACTCTGGGAGTTTGTGATGGACAGGGAGGCCTGGCGTGCTGCGATTCATGGGGTCGCAAAGAGTCGGTCACAACTGAGCGACTGAACTGAACTGAAGGTTAAATGAGGTCATGAGGGTGGATCCTAATCCAATAAGACTGGTGTCTTTGTAAGAAAAGGAAGATACCAAATATGCCCACCTACAAAGAAAAGGCCATGGGAGGACACAGAGGGAAGGTAGAATCTCTAAGCCAATGAGATAGGTCTTGAGAGAAATCAACACTGCCTGGATGTTAGCACCTTGATCTTGGGTTTGATCTTGGGCTTCCAGATTGTGAGAAATAAATTTCTATTGTTTAAGCCATCCAGTGTGGGTATTTTAATATACCAGCCCTTGCTGACTAATACACTTGGCATGACTTTCACAACCCTAAAGCACAAACTGTTCTTTTTAACCACAAAAGCCCAACCTTTCAACTTACCACTTTTCACCCCCAAGTACTCTTCTCTCTAAGCTCATTGAGAACTTCAGTCCCCAAATGTTGTCTTTCATTTCACATTTATCTCTAAAAAGCTATTCATAATATAGGTCCAATCAGTAGGTAGAGCATCCGCCAGGTGACAGATCAGAACACATGTTGGCATGTGAACTCCTGTACTAAAACTATTCTTTCCAAGGTTACTAATGATCTGCACGCTACACTCAAACCAATGGGAATTTATATGATTTTTACCTCACTTGACTTCTCTCCAGAATTACTCTCTCAATCACTCCTTCTTCTGGAAGCTCTTTTCTTCCCCATTATTGTGAAACACGGTTTTTCTCTATATTTTATTTTTCTTCCGTCTGAACATTTTCTTTCTCTGTTTTTCTTTCTGGGCCCCCTTACTCCAGCTTCCCCTTTGGATGTGATGCCCCAGGCTCACAGTCAGCTCCCTTGACTTCACATCATTATATGCACTTTCTTATTGGATGACCTCATACGCATCCATGGCTTTGAAAATGATGCATACATCCACATCTCTCAGTGTGCAGCCCCATCTTTAATCCTTGATTTTTCATCTGACCTCTAAATGGAGATATAATTGTCTTTTCAGTCTAGATATTCCAGGAGCCTCCAAATGTAACTTTTGCTAGACTGAACATAGCATATATCCATGAAATCCTTTTTATCGATGAAAAAATAATTCATCTATTTGTCAGGAATAGAAAGCACAAATTGTCCTACCTAGAGGTTTCCATTTCCCTTCGGTGTCTCTCTCTCTCACACACACGCACATAAACACACCACTAGCCAACATCATTGAGTCTGTCTCCTTAAAATTTCTCACATCTATTTACTTTTCCCAAGCCCCAAACTACCTGACTTCAGGCCTTGCTTGTTTCTGTCCTTGATGACAATGCCAGGCAACTATGATGGATTTCTTTATTTCCCATCATGCTCCCACCTCAAACACTTTCTCGTCAGACAAACTTATTTGCAAAGCAGAAATAGACACAGAGACATAGAGAACAAATGTATGGATACTAAGAGGTAGTGGGGATGGGGTGGATTGGCAGATTATCAATACACTACTATTTATAGATAAGAATGAGATCCTACTGTACAGAACAGGGAACTCTACTCAGTGCTCTGCAGTGCCCTAAATGGTAAAGAAATCCAAGGAAGAAGGGAAATGTGTAAATGTGTGGCTGATTCACTTTGCTGTACAGCAGAAACTAACACAACATTGTAAAGCATCTATAATTTTTTTTAAAAAAAAGATACTTTCTCTTCATTTCTCTATAGAACTATCTTCTATACCTCAAGAGGTAATCTCTACTTACTGCAATGTCTAGCTTTTCTTCTCTGCAGCCTCCCATTGGTTTCAGCTTCTGGTAATAGATATAAAGCATGAAGAGCTTCCTACCATTATGGTTCCCTGGGTGCTTCACCATCCTTTGCTAATTCCCTTAACCCTGCTCACAGCCCTGTAAATAATCACTCAGTAATCCATCGGAGAAGGCAATGGCAAGCCACTCCAATACTATTGCCTAGAAAATCCCATGGATGGAGGAGCCTGGTAGGCTGCAGTCCGTGGGGTCGCTAAGGGTCGGACACGACTGAGCGACTTCACTTTCACTTTTCACTTTCACACATTGGAGAAGGAAATGGCAAGCCACTCCAGTGTTCTTGCCTGGAGAATCCCAGGGATGGGGGAGCCTGGTGGGCTTCCGTCTATGGGGTCACACAGAGTCGGACACGACTGAAGTGACTTAGCAGTAGCAGTAGCAGCAGCAGTAGCAGTAGCAGTAGCAGTAGCAGTAGCAGTAGCAGTAGCAATCCATCTACAGTTAGCTCCTGGATATTGCCATCTCTTTCCTGCCAAGACTCCAACTGAACCTCAGGCTAACTTGTATCCCCAGTTCCAGTCCATTCCCATCCCTCTTATGCTACCACTAGACTAATAGAGCTCAGTCAAAATCTAATGACCATTCTTCAGTGACCTACAATGGTATTCAAGTTAAAGTCCATATCCCTTGGCTTAGCCCACAAACCTCCATGATTTGATCACATCTATCATCTAGTCTCCTCTTCCACACTGCTCTTTTATTCTGTAAATGGAAAAATATACGCTGTTCCTCAAACAAACCATGCTAGTCATTCCTCCTTTCCTTTCCATTCTGTTTTCTTTAACGGAATTCTTTACTCTCCCTTCAGCTAGCTAACTTCTATTTCATAAAAATTTATCTCAAATATCCCCTTTTTTGGGATCTTCCATTCTCATCGAGTTGCCCACCATTGTATATATACCTGTTGTATTTTTATCAGATTTCAGTAGTAATTGTGAATTAATGTCGACTCCACCCTCCCTCATATAAAACACCTTGAGGGCAGGGAAAATGACTTCTTTTACCTTGTAGATCCTAGAAAGATTTGATCTAGAAACTTACCTATATCTCAGGCATGTATTTGGTGACCACACCCTCGGTGTTGAAACTCTTGACCAGTAGGTATGTCCCTCCACTTAGCAGAGACAAAATAAGAAAGGGTTCTCTCTCCTTTCTGATCACTGTTAAAAATGTTCTTAAATCTCTCAAAACTCTAATCTAGGGCCTGGAATCCTCATTATCAGTCTTTATAATGGGAAAACGATCACTAGCTATTCTTTCCAGACCAGAGTCTAAGAAATAATAATCAAGGAATCTCTCTAGAGATCACTTTCTCAGTAGCCACTCCTTCTCTTCCATAGATCAGTTGAGCCCCTTACAAGGCACGTGGCTGAGAACAGGAGCCTGGGAGGTCTCCTAGTTGAACAGGTTTGCACTAGACATGGGTTTCCCAGTTTCTCCTTGTGGGAATGTATAGGGTGTGTATGTTTGTTTACTTGTCTTTAAGGGACCAGAGAATCAAATTCTTAGGAGAGTGGGCATGAGACTCTAAAAGAGACACTGATTCAGTCACACCTGTCATCTCCTGGTCCTTGTCTGTAGTCCTAAATTTTAAGAGAAGGAGATCGAGACAGACAAACTGACAGAGACAAAGAAAGGCAGACAGACAAACAGGTTGACACTCATTAGTAATGCGGTATTATTGTCATCTCCTGAATGAGCAATCTAATCATGAAAATGTTTCTCTTTTTATGAAAACATCACCTTCCCCTACATCAAAATCTTCTGCCTCAGGTGGTAGAAATGGATGCAGAAGGGGTGCAGGAACCCTAACCATCGCCCCCACTACTTTCACTCAGTCACTGAAAGCTCCTCATCACCCTCAAATCACACACATGGCTTTGGTTTATAAATCACCATGGTAATAAGCACGACACAAATAACTCATAAGAGTTCAATCGGAAAAAAAGCCAATGACGAAAATGAACGAGAAAGTAGGGTCTTCGTGTGCTAGTTCCAACTACACTGTTCAAAATAAATAAAGCATTTGTACTTTCTTGAATCTGTGGGTGCTGGCCCTTTTTGCCTACAGAGAATAAAAACAGAAGTAATAGAGAGAAAAATAGATTTACTGAGTCAAACATAGTTTAAAAATAAGAAAAATAGCCTGAAGAGTAACAGGAGAAATAAGAGCAGCTTCAATAAAAATAAGCTTTAAAAAATTTTTTTAATGTTTAAAAGGAAAAACTCTCCCAACAGGTTAGAGTTAAATATAAAATTGGTGACTACAGTGGAGCCAAATAAGCCTAGGAAATGGTTAATAATATTTTGTCAAGTTCAGTCATGATAGCATGAACTAGAAAAACTCTGCCTTTTCAATATTTTGGCAAAAGTCTGATAAAGAACCAACAGGGGTTTTCACTCAGCACCTTAAAAGCCTGTCTTATCCTTGGGGTTTCTGCAGCCAATGAAAGTTTGTCATGATGATGTAATGCTCCTGAGTTGTGCTTCAGCACCGGGTGTGTGGTCACCGGATACCATGCCTGAGATATAGGTAAGTTTCTGGATCAAATCTTTCTTTCCAGCCTGTTCCCCTGCTTAAACTAATTTCAGCAGAGATCATTTGTTTCTGGTCTATTTTACTATCTCTGAACAATTTTTTTTATTTTTTGTAATGTGGCTAGGGTGATTATAGGATTGTAAAGACAGCTGGTAAACAAAATGATGGGATCTTAGAGTCAATTTTCCTCTGTTATTAGTATGAAGGCTTTTACTCCTCAGCAATTTATCATCACCTCAGAGGGAAAGAGCAGCAAAAAAGGTTATATTTTATTTGTTAAAGGATTCCTAGTCATTTAACAAACACGTTTTACTAGAAAGATGTTTTCAGGGAGATGGGAAAGATTCTTTTTAAGGAATCACACTGAATTTGACTTATTAAGTGAGCCCCACTGAACTGTAAGCAAGGAAGAAAGTTTCATGTTTATTATAAGGAGAGAACATATAGGTCCTGCCCTCACAAAGTTTAAATCCTAGGGAGAAAGAAAGAGAGAGGAAAAGACAGCATGCTGTTTTTTCCGATTTTAAGTTAAAAGCAATTGAGAAAGAAAAAAAAAGCTGAAGATTTAGGAACCTTTAATAGCCTCAATAGTTACACAAAGTTAAATGAAGAAAAGTTAAATATCAATAACTAAGCCAATTCTAATACATGACTGTGCAAATACTTTTATATATAAGCACCATTTTAAAAGTTGGAGTATTTCAAAAATTTGAACTAGGTAACCAGCATAGCCAATGAAAATGTAGCTCTTTATTTCCTCTCTCTGATACCCCCTGCAGATGTGGAGATTTTAAAAGACTTCTTACTATTGCCAGTCAAGCTACATATATTCAAGTGATGTGAATTGTAGAAAACATTTATCCAGATAACTCAAGGTTTCTAAAAAATTCATGAGTGCTACTGGGGAAAATAAGAATGAGACATGAGGAAAGAATTTAATAGGTATTCCCAGAGACATTGATTGAATTACCCAGATAATTAGTCATGTTTCACCTTTATTCTGACCATATAGACATAGACTCTGAGAAGAGCATCTGAAATAAAACTGTGGATATTGCTTTAATTAGTTCTCTTATAATTACATGGAGATTAATTTTCACTCTGAGGATCAAATCACAGAAATCAAGTAAAAATTTATTGAATGTTTAAAAAATAAAATAAAAGTATGAAAAAGATTTATCATCAGTCATGAGGAATGGCAGAAAATGTGAAATGTTGTGGAATTTCTAACAGGAAAAATATTTTTCCTTATTTTGTAAAACATGATGTCTGATGGGAACTGCTGCATGTCTTCTTTTATTAAAAAATTCTCAGCTCTCTGCTCTGAGAGCTACTTCTCTCTACCTTCAGCTGACCTTATCAATTGCACGTCATTTTCCACTGCATTTCCATTCACCTTACTTCCAAAGAACTTGGTCATCCCTCTACCATACTTCCTCAGTGGTTACAAGATATTCACCCCTCACATGAAATTAGCCTCTTCTCTTCTGTTCGATAGTTAAGTCATTTTTTTTCTCAATAGCTGAAATCCCAAATACTTGGTATCATAAAGTAAGCCTTATATAAATGTTAAACTGTATTAGTCAGCATAATGCTAAATGACTCATTTTAACTGCATTTTTAAAAAATATATTATTGCTCTGGTGCAGTAATTGGTACTGACATTTGGGACTCAACAGATGAAATTCCATATGTTAGTAGCATCTTATGCTTTGTTTTCTGCACCATCCACTCTAAACAGAGAGCCAATATGGCGACAAGAAATGGTACAATGTCCTACTCTAGAACTGAAAGAATGAATAAAAGGTGCTTCAGAATGACTGATAGAAGGAGAAAACATTTCCAAGAGAGGGAAACAGAATGGATAAGGTGGAGAATAATGAGAACAAGAGGAAATACCCTGGCTTCTGATACGAAATTTATTTGGTTTGGGGCTTTGGTCTATGCTGAAAACTGAGGTCTTCATCACAGAGCTGTGGTGGAATAGGATTTGCTTATTTGACTTGGGCTCCCAATCCTTCCAGCATCCAACTGGAAAGCAGGCTCATTCATTGTCCACTGGGCCTTCGAAGAGACCCAGAAGGAATCTGCTTGATGTTCTTCTTGACCTAATGAAGCTCTTTGATCCTCATTCTGAGATGCAAAGATGCAGGAAAAAAATAAAGATTTTTTAAATCTCTATCTCATCAGAAAGATATTGTTTCAAGAAAGTCCTTAGGATGTAATCTGAATAGGAACCAGGGACCAGGAACATGCATGCCATTGTGATTCATTTTGAGGATAGAGTGAACCTCAGAAAAGAAAATCTAGAGTAGATCTGGTGCTCATAAGATCAGAAGAGTTCAGTCTGATTTCAGCATTCCCCTGATCAGACAGTCACTTCTATTCAAAAGACATCCTAGAGGATTTTTAAGTAAGTCTAGTAACTCTGAAAGGACGTTTGGTTGAGAAAAACTATGACAGTGTTCCACTGTATGTAATAAAGTAGGTGCCATCTGATTTTAAGAATTAACTTTCAAAATACCTTGCTTTCCATTTCATCCCCAAAGCATTTTTTTCATTAAGTAATTAGCATCTTCCATAAGTGGAAATGGTCTAGGCTTCTTTAGTTTTTACCTTACACTCTTTAGTGGGCAGGAAGCCACATTAGTGCCACTGTCAGAAGAAAAGAGTGATGATAAGCAAAGGGAAAAGGAGTTAGCCATACCTCCCAATGTGGATATTGGGAGCTAGTGCACTCTCTAAATGCATGGGAAATTTAAACGTGGGAGTCTGTGTAAGGAAGAAGGATAAAGACTTCATAGTTGTACTCAATTATAATTCCACAGTGAAGGTCCACGGGGCACCTACCATGTGCCAAGCATGAAATGAGATGCTGGGTACACAAAGGCGAAGCCACCTTTTCTATCTCGCGAGAGCTTTCCGTGTCTCTTGAATTGCTATGTCTTAAAGAATAGAGTAGGTTTGCCTCAAGCACAGAAAAGTAGAAGCGTGTGACAACATGAGGATGGCTGTACATCCCAGTTTGCCAAAGACAGTCTAAGCATATGCCTCCTGCCCTGGGGTAATTATCAATCACACTTGCGTGCATTCCCCAACGTTCTCTAGCTTGTCACTAACAAATGAGGAAACTTTCAGAGATTTATAATATGAGTTAAAGGAGAGGGACCACTAACCTGGGCAAGATATTCAGAGACCTTGACCCAGGGCTGGGGTCATGATGATAGAGCAAACAGCAGCCATTGCTCCATCTTTTAGAAACAGCCTCCCCACCTCCTTTGGGAGAACATCTCCTTCCTAGCCCTTTATGTAAATTAAGGGCACTCTGTTTTCTTGAAGCCAAGGGGTGGCATGAGATCAATGAGCCAATGGGACACTTTCTCCTGGAACTCTGCCCCTGGAGCAGAAGGAGAAGATGAGAGAGACGGGGCAGGGGTTGGGGAATGGGAAGCTTGGAGAAAGAAATCTCCAGCAGTGTCCTGATTCAGTTTCACCATGTGGTTCCTGCCGCAGAGACCCCCTGAAGGGCCTGAGTCCTGTGGTCTGGGAGTCGGTTTCTTCAGTCTTTCTTTCATTCTGTGAGTTTCCTCATAGCCTTCCAATAAATACCTTTTTGGTTTACAGTAGCCAGAGTTCGGTTTCCTCCACTCACAACAAATGAACTCACTCTGATCCCGATGTTTTGTCAAGAGGCCATACTTACAATGAAGGGGATGAAGGAAGGAGGCATGACACACTCACTAGCCAGCACTTTCCTTTTTCGCTCTGTATCTTAACCATTATTTTTGTACGTGAACACCATGCCATAATCTCCCTCCATCACCGCATCACTGTAAAATGCTCTATCTGCTTCATTGCTTATTTTTCAACCATCATGTACGTATACTCACAAATGGAAGTGTGCTCTGTAAAAAGATAGTTGTGAGTAGTGACTTTGAAGGTCTTGCCTATGCCTCTGAGAGTCCCCTAGCCCTCCTGTGTTGGTTCCAATGCTGCCGCAGGGGCTGCAAAAACAAAGGGCTAGGATTTGACATGAACAACGCATACTCCTCAAACAGACCTTTCCTTAGAGCTTATTTGTCAATGAAATGAATGCGTGTGGGTGACCTGAAAGAAGTTTTTATTGGGGCACTGTTTTCCTTTAAACCATTCGAGGCACGGAGTGATGGCTCTGCCATTCTAAGGGCTAGAGGGTGCTGAGCAGTGATCTAAGGCGGGCAGCACATGCTTGCTTCAGGTGGGGAGGCAAAGGAAAAGTGGGGAGGGCAAGCCTGCACACCCCGCGATTGGCTGGATTTTGATGCAGCAAACACTCTAACATCCTGAAATATGGGATGCAGGAAGTCTCCACAGATGCACTCTGCTGCAGTTCTTGAAAGGCAGGAACAAATTTAAACTGGGTTTTGTAAAAACAAATGACATCATTCCTGCACGCTCTTCTGAAAAGCTGCAGCCCCAATGGAACATTTTCCCCCTTTGCTCTTTTCTGTGTCCCACTGCAGGGCTTCAGGTTTTGATGAGCACGTTTCACTGGCTAAATCTTGCAGGGAATAACCTTTCATCACTTGCCTCTAAAAATAATAAAATCCGAGAAGAAAATATAGAAGCACATGTAAAAGTTCATTTAAACTCACATTTCATCTCCCTGCACTGTTATCTAGAGACATGACAGCACATGGGAAGAATTCTAGGGATGTAAAGGGAAAAATAACAAAATGCTGTTTGGGGGACTGTCATCATGGAAATTATAGCACTGATTTATTTTGGGTGGCCTTCACTGTACAGTGGGTGGTGTGGGTGACTGGGAGACTAGGATTTCCATGTAGGGATTTTTCAGAGTTTGCATTGTTAGCTGCAAAAGTAATCAGGGATCTGGAATAGTAACAGTAGTCAGTTAAGAGCTATACTGAAATACTGTTCCCCATTGTAGAATTCTATATTAAAAAATGCAAGTTTAAAAGATTTTTTAAGACGCAGCAGAGTTAGCTGACTTTAAGAATGTGTTTTTTTCATCTTCAGAAGCTGCTGCTGCTGCTAAGTCACTTCAGTCGTGTCCGACTCTGTGTGACTCCATAGACAGAAGTCCACCAGGCTCCCCTGTCCCTGGGATTCTCCAGGCAAGAACACTGGAGTGGGTTGCCATTTCCTTCTCCAATGTGTGAAAGTGAAAAGTGAAAGTGAAGTCACTCAGTCGTGTCCGACCCATAGCGACCCCACGGACTGCAGCCTACCAGGCTCCTCCATCCATGGGATTTTCTAGGCAAGAGTACTGCAGTGGCTTGCCATTGCCTTCTCTGTCTTCAGAAGCTAGATACCTAGATGCAATAGTGAATCATCAACATATCAGAGTGTGATAGAAATTTTCTCACCAAAAAAATACTTGTTTAATCACTGTCTTTAGGTAAAGGACGTCCCAGGAAGTTCCCTATTTGTCAATGTCAGTCCCATAGGAGCAAGTCCATGAGCAAGAACAGTGAGAACCCACCCAGGTATGAAGCCGACCTGGTTTTCTAAATCCCATCCCAAAACCCAGACCCAATTATTCACTTTCCTAAAACCAGCTCCCACAGCTAATTCTGGAAACAGCTTTTCTTTTTTGAGCAGACTATTAAAAATCTTTTTAGTTCAGTTTTATTCAATATTATGATGAGATGGCAAACAAGAAATGAATTTTATCTTAAAAATGACATTCAGTGACGTCTAAGCTGAGGTTTGACACCAATACCTCTCAAACTTATGGCAAATTTATTTTTAGGAAGGCAGTATGATGATTTTCTTTCTCTCTGAAATGAAGCTAGCCTAGGGAGAATCTTTAGGAGAAATGGAGAAACAAGTCCACATATACACCCCTCCCCTCCCCCTTAATATTAATTTTATATCTCTATTCTTGATTCTTGGTTCTCCATATACTCCCTTTGACTGTCAAAGCCTAGAGGTCATCTTTGAGAACTGCACTCTTATTTATGCTGTCATGAATTAAACGATGGCTACTATGCAGATCCAAATAAAGTCACATGTGAGCAATCAGAGCAATCTCTAATTAGAGCTACATTTAGTAGTCAGGAAATGCAAGAGACTATTTTCTTATTATTAAGGATATCATTTATTTATTTTCACTGTCCTCTTGGCTCAGACAGTAAGGAATACACTTGCAATACAGGAGACTTGGGTTTGATCGTTGAGTCAGGAAGATCTCCTGGAGAAGGGAATGGCAACCCACTCCAGTGTTCTTGCCTGGAGAATCCCAGGGACAGGGGAGCCTGGTGGGCTGCCGTCTATGGGGTTGCACAGAGTCGGACATGACTGAGCGACTTAGCAGGAGCAGCAGCAGTCCATGGCTCTGAAGCCTATTCCAAGCATCTAAAAACTGACCTTGCACATGACAAACACTCCATAAATGATGTTCATACTAGTTATTATTAAAGACAAACGGATTTACTTGTGAAATATATGTACTGTTGTTGTTTAGTCACTAAGTCATGTCCAACTTTTTGCTACCCCATGGACTGTAGCCCGCCAGGCTCCTTTCTCCATGGGATTTCCCAGGCAAGAATACTGGAGTGGGTTTCCATGCTCTCCTCCAGGGGATCGTCCCAACTCAGGGATCAAACCAAGGTCTCCCACTTCGCTAGGCAGATTCTTTACCAGTTGAGCTACCAGGGAAGCCTCAACACAAAGTACGACTTACTGATAAAACCCTGGCATTTTAGCCACTCTTCTTTTTCCCTATCCCTAACTCTCACCTGGATCTGATTCTGTATATAAATATTGTTGTTCAATAGAACTTTCTGCAGTGATGGAAATGTTCTGTATCTATACTGTTCAATACAGTAACCACTAGTCACATGATGACTAGAGCATTTGCAACATGGCTGAATTCTTAATTTCCAGAGGCATCTTTAATGAAGATAAATTTCACTAGCAAACAGGGAAATAGAGGCTGAAGGTCAGTTTACAATCTATTTCTATATCCTCCTGCAAACCCCATATCCTTATCTTCTCTTGGCCACACACTTTATTACTGCCAATGGCTTTCAGACAAGTTTCTTAGAAAAAAAATAAAATTATTTTGACAGTTATCCCTCAGGTATCTGTAATGAGAGAGTACATGTTTATCAATAATAAAATGATGCCAGGATTTCACAGTAAGTTTAGGTTTAAAATCTTGTACATTGATTCTTCTACTCCAATTGTACAATAAACTTAGTTTTATTCCTGTTGACCACATTGTACAGGCCATGATTTCCAGATGACAAAATTGGGAGTAGAAAGAGAAAGTGACATCAAGATCTTGAAATCAGACTTCTGAAATCCCACAGATATTTGTACAAAATTTAAATTCTCCCATTTTTGTCATTTCACTATTATTACCTATGATACCTGAAAATTAGTTGAAAATCAACAATATTCTTAGCAATACTGTGGTTTTAAAACATAGAATTTCAGGCTTGTCCAAATGAAGTCTTTCAAGATGTATTTATATTACTATAGAAGATTCGGTTGATTCTTAAATTTTCGATCTTTATAATTACAGAATCTTTCTTTGTATTTTTACAGAGGATTTCTTTTTTATTACTCTGTAGACATCAAGTCTGCACTGACTTGCTACAATGACACCACACCAGTGACTAGGATGCTAGACCACAGCCAGACAAAATACTGAGGGGAAGACACACTTGTCCAGAGCGTAACAGTATCCACTCTGCACAGTAGTACTTTTGAAATACTCCTTGAACAAAACAAATTGAAGAGACAGCAACTATACTCTCCCTGGAGAGCAATAATACACATTGACATAAAGAATCTGGAAACTTCAGTAACAAAGAAACCTGTGACTTTTTTTCAAACTCTGTGTTTCTCTGTGATTATGACCTTAGAACACTTTACATTCTCACTTAACATCTCTTAATAGCCTAAGGAACTGATGTTCCAGGGAATACACTAGGCATTAAGTATTTTAAGTATCAATTTCCTGTTTCCAAATATTCTGGCTTATTCTAGATGTATATGGATACATTGAACCAATTCAGAAACCCTATCAATTCAACAGAATGTCAGCTTTGTCTAGGTTAAGAGGTTTCCAAAAGATCAAAGAGACCCTTAGATAAATAAACTAATAAATAACTTCCACTGCATACTCCTAGAGTCCCCACTGCTGCTGCTAAGTCACTTCAGTCATGTCCGACTCTGTGCGACCCCATAGACGGCATTCCACCAGGCTCCCCTGTCCCTGGGATTCCCCAGGCAAGAACACTGGAGTGGGTTGCCATTTTCTTCTCCAAGAGTCCCCACTGAGGACTTTTCTAACAGTTTTTCATCGCTTTGCCAAAAGGCTTCAAACACATTTGGGGTCACATTTGCTCTTCAAGCTACATATTTGTCACTAATTGTAAAATTAACTATATGATTATTGTTTATAAGTTGTTGGGCTTTTAACCTATTGTCTATAGGTTCTTGGGCTTCCCAGGTGGCAGTAGTGGTAACGAACCTGCCTGCCAATGCAGGAGATCTGAGACGAAGGCAACCCACTCCAGTATTCTTGCCTGGAGTGTCCCATGGACAGAGAAGCCTGGCGGGCTACAGTCCTTGGGGTATCAAAGAGTCGGACATGACTGAAGTGACTTAGCACACAGCAAAGGCTCTTGTAGACAAGATTTTCTCTCCTGAAAATACCTAGAGTCTGTAACAAATAGCAGTTCCCAAGACCAGATAACATACAGTAGTTTTCATGACCAGCCTTACTTTCAGCTTGTTTTCTATGAGACTACAGGAAAGAGCTCTTCTACATAATTTAGTTAAGAAAATTATCTGTGTGAGGACTGCCTATGAAACTAATGTGTGACAAAAATGAAAAGTATCTTTGAAAGTCAAAAAGGCATCATTAAAATGGTTTTCCCTCAGGAAGAAGACTGCTTAATGGCTTCTTCAAAACAAATAATAAGTGAAAAGAAAAGGATTTACAAGGTGTCCAGATTTTAGAATTTTATAGTTCTGAGTTATGTTTTATCTACCTAATAATTACTCTCTCCAAACCATTTAAATATGTGACTGTCACAGAGAGTGGCTTTATCTGTGTCACAAATTCTTCTCTAGCAGAGATCTCTACCCATGATTTTAACCTATATTTAAGAGGAAGCTGAAACCAGGTTATGACAGCAGATTGCATGAGATAATACTGGGTAGAAGACAAATTGAAGCCAGAAAGACATAAGTTCAAATTCCTACTCTAACAATTGTAAACTGCATGACTACAGAGAATATTTAATTTTTCTGAATGTTATTTTCTGTATCTGTGAATATACTAATATCACCTACAACAAAACACTGTCAAATGAATCTGATGAGACACTGTGTGGAAACCACTTAAAATCAGGCCTGAAAAACACTAAAATATGTTAAATACACTTGAAAGTGGGGATTGTTACTCTAAACAATTATTTTGGTCTAAAAGAAATTTCAGAATTATTTTTTCTATATAGTTTCTGGAATATAATACTCAAGCATCCATCTCTTTAAACTACATACCACATTGACTCCCAACACTCAAGTTACTAAGGATCAGGAAATAAGAGAAAGTCCTGCCCACTGAGAGGTCACCATCGAGCTGAAAGACAGCTGAGGCCCAGACCATGTTAGCACATCACTGCAAGTCCATTATAGAGGTGTGGTCACAGTGCTGTGGGAAGACAGGAAGACAGTGGCCAGTTCCACCCAAGTATGCAGGGTCTGTCTTCTCAGGGAAGAAAGAGGAGAAGCTGTGCCTTGCAGGATGAAGGGGATTTGCCAAGTGAAGGACTATGGGATGGGTCTTTTGGCAGGTGCATCAGGAAAAGCGAGGTTCAGTGAAGCTAAAGAGTACATGTGTGTGGCCTGTAGGGAGTGGAGGGAGGACCAGAAAACAGAAGGTCAAAAGTGTTCACATCAGAGGTTCAAAGGCCAAAAGTGGTCAGACTGGAAAGAAACAGGGGGGGAGGTAATTAAGTTCTGAACAGGGCCTCCCTGGTGGTTTAGCAGTAGAGAATCTGCCTGCAATGCAGGAGATGCAGGTTTGATCCCTGGGTTGAGAAGATCCCCTGGAGCAGGAAATGATAACCCACTCCAGTATTCTTGCCTGAAGAATCCCATGGACAGAGTAGCCTGGTGGGCTACAGTCCATGAGGTCATGAAGAGTCAGACATGACTTGTGACTAAACCATCACTACCAAGTTACTGAACACCTAGTGACAGAATATAAAATGTTGGCTTGGAAGAGGAGATGGCTGGGGATTAGGAGATTAGGTAGAGGTTTTAGCAGCTTTGCAGGGGAGAAATGAGGAAGGTGTCAATGAGCAAGCTCCTATGCAGATGGAGAGAAAAGAAACAATTCTTAGAGAGACTCCAAAAAATTAGATGTGAATATGCTTCAGAATGAAGTCTCTGAACACAGATATCTTAAAATGTATGCGAGGGAGAATAGTAAACTACTTTATTTTAAAATGTTACATTAACTGGGAAGGGCAGACTCAAACTGATGGCATTGTGTCATCTAAACCTGTCTATACAAAATACGGTCCACAAACCACCGTGTCATTTTCACCTAGACGTTTGTTGGAAATGCCAAATTTCATGCTTGAGCATTTTAACAAGATCTCCATGTAAAAGAAGCACTAATCTACAAGATCTAAAATTGAAGGTAATAGAGGAGGTAGGTGTCGGAGAAGAGAGGAAATTTTCTTTAAAAAGAGGCTCCAAAGCTTGAAATCTATAATCTTTCAAAAACATTCTCCTTAGCAATGATCTTATTTCCTATTACTTTTATTATGCTAAGAAGTTTCTAGAAGAAGCAGCCACAGGTGCTGACATAGCCAAGTGTAGAAAGCAGATGCTCTTTCAATTCAGTATTTTATAAAGACTGCCAAATCCAAGCTGTAACCGAATGATTAGGTGGCATTTGATCTGCTCATTTGGAATGTCAGCAAGGATAATGCTTACATAAGCGCTATGCTGTCTTATATCGTCCTTCAGTGAGGTACCGGGAAAACAGAAATCCAAATGCAAGTCTATTTTATCATCATGACTGACTGAAAGGGGGACAGAACAGAAAGATCTTAAAATATTTTCTGAACTTTCGATCCATTCATTCAACCAATACATGTGTATATTAATACGTGTGTGTGTGTGTGTGTGTGTGTAAAGTTGAGAAAGTCTTAAACCCTGTCCTAAATTTACTTTTCTTTCCACTTGTTATAGATCCCAAGTCTCTGGATTGTACACAATTAATTAGAACCAGAACCAAGACAGATAGGTTCAGCAGAGCCTGGAAGGGAAAAAAAATGAAAGAAAGGTACACGATCTAAAATTCTTCACCCAGTTCTTCACCCTGGAATCTCTTCTAAACCAGTGGCCCAGTGATTTGTACCAGCTTTCTCCTATTCCATCTACCCTGATGACCACTGGTACCTTTTGTAAAGAATATTGAGACCACATATTTTCCTTGTCTTATAATTTTATCCTTAGATGTGTTGGGAAAATTTAAATATTTCATCTTGGCTCAATAAGAAAAGTTTGTATACATTTTTAACATTGGCAAGAGGCCACTGTGATGTTTCCTTCTTGGTCCATGCATTCCTATTCCTGTAATGGCAATATCCTGGAGAGTGTAGGGTTTCATTGCTGTCTTCATCATCATGTTGTTTGTTATCAAGCTTTTTTGAAATTTGTTATGATCAGGCAATTGTCTAGGCTCTGGGGCACAGAGGTGACCAAAACCACTGCTCACACAGACCTGACATCCAGGTGAGAAAAACTGATGTTGAACAAACAGAAAATAAACCATAAAGTAATGTGTCTACGAGTGATAAGTGATCATGAAAAAGCATAAATGTGGTGCTATGAGAAAGAGCAATAGGGATGCTGTTTTAGACGGGGTGTTGTCATATTTCTCCAAGGAGTAGATATTTAAGCTGAGGCCTGAATAAAATAAAGAGGTTAGACTTCTGAGAAGAGGCATTCCAGGCAAAAGAAGCTGCAAAGGCAAAGTTCTTTGTGTGGAAGTTCATTAGGCATGTTTGAGAAATTCCTAGGTCAACATCCTGGAGCAAAGGGAAAGGGAAGAGGAGAGGACATGATCAACCAGGTGCCATCATGTAGGTCCTTGACAAACCCTGAGGGTCATAATAGAGTTAAAATTAAAACAAAGAAATCTTTCATACACTGAGACAATGCTTGAATCTTTCATACACTATATATGCTACACTGACAAAACTTACCTACATTACTCAGGCTAATCCTCACAGTAATCCCGTATATGGGCATCTCATTATCCTTCAAGGAAAATGACGCTTTGATTAATGAACATGACCAAGGTCAGACAGCTACTAAGTGTTGGAGCTGGAATTTGAACTCAGGTCTGTCTGAGACCAGAGGCCATGATACTTTCCACAATGCAGTTATGACAGCTGGATCTCTGGAATCAAAATTTATATACAGTTAATTACTAGAAATACTGTGATATTTAAGTGAAACAGACATGACTGTGGTTCCTTCTACATTTAACAAAAGGGTAGAACTACATTCTCTAGTCTTTACCACAATTAAATTTTATTTTTGGTCACATTTTTCATGCACTCAACACAGTAGGATTCCCACTGAATGATCAAAGTCCACAATGATTTTGTACAAGCATTTACTTAAATTATTAAATAATCAAATCTTTATAACATCTAGTTAACCTCTCATCAAAACCAGCGGACAATAAGCCATCATACACAGCTCTGAAGACAATCTTATTTCAGAAATATTTGATACTGGGTACTGAATTTGAGTGATGGATGTTCAAAATATTTGGTAGTTCCTACTTATTCCTAATTTACATCATCATTGTTAACTTGTGCACCTGTTTCTCTAAATTTAATCTCACAATAGGTTTTCAAACCTATTTGCAGGGGTTTCCTCAGAAAAGCCCTAGAATCTGAGTGACCTGGACACACATTTTAATGACACAAAAACCTACCTGATTTTAAAAAATAAAATCTACTTTAACACAAAAATAAACCAGGTAGGTCTCCCTTCCTGCAGTACCTTCTCTCCTACAAACTGCTAAGTTTTAGAGCTAGTTGGGGCTTCCCCTGTGGCTCAGATGATGAAGAATCTGCCTGCAATGCAGGAGACCTGGGTTGATCCCCAGGTTGGGATCCCCTGGAGAAACGAATGGCTACCTACTCCAGTATTCTTGCCTGGAGAATTCTATGAACAGAGGAGCCTGGCGGGCTACAGTTTATGGACTGCAAAGACTCAGACATGACTGAGTAACTATGGCTTCTTTTTGGAAGCTCTTTTCCACGCAATAAGTTTTTGTAAGACAAATGGAAAAATTTGTTTTCCATTTGGACAATGCCGATAATATTAAGCTTAGCAAGGCCTTTCTATGAACACTTCAATGACAGCTCTGTTCACGTAGTCTTTTCTTTTAAGCAAAAGGTAGACTTTTCTTATTCTGCTGTTATACTGCAAATGGACATGACATCAGAGGCCATGTAAATCAGGTATAAATTATAAAAGATTTTTATTTATTTTTCAGGATGATAGTGTTTACTCTATAGTCTCCAACAATTTGTTGAAGTGCAGAAGCTGAAAAAATTCTGGGCTTGTAAAGAAACTGCAGTGTCTAAAACTCTCCAGGAGCACTCAGAATGACAGGGCTCTTAACCAATAAAATGTGAGATACAAGGAACACATTGTCACAACTCAGCAAATAATAAGGAGCAGGTATAAGTATGACATCACTGAGAAACCCGCTCATTGGCGGTTCTTCTGTGTGCTGCTTACTGTTCTATTTGTGGAAGCAGCAGCCTTATTCAAATTAACCTTTTCACGCAGAGGGGAGGAGGGAGGTGGTGAGTAATATGCTGCAGTCTTTTCCCTGAAGGTGATGCGCTCTGAAATTCACTTTACATTGCCTGTGAGCAGGCAAAATAAAAATAAATTCAGCTGTGGCAGTGTTTCACAGGAATAATAGCTGCTGGAATTAGATCAGGTCAGTGCAAAGGAATGGAATAGAAGCTGTTGAGTTCAAACAAATTTCTGAATTTTCCCTTCATTTTTATTCCTCCCCACCACCACCACCCTTATTATTTTTTCGTGTCTCCTACTGGACTCAATTGCTGCACAGACTAAACTTGGTATCCCACCAATCAACCATTTGGGGGAGGGATTTCTTTGAATACTCATACCTCCAAGCCAGTGCCGTCTAGCCAACAGGTCAGGTTAATGAATGGTTCTGTGCCATGGTAGAAATACTCAGGAGTATGAAGCTGATGAGATAATTTAATCACATTTACTGTAGTCTGTGAAGAACTGTCATTTTCCATCCTGTTACTGTTATATAACACAGGGCCTCCAGCTACATCCATGATACACAGGAGGGTCCACGCTGTTTTTAACTCTTAGTTCTTTGCTTTAACTTGGGAAGCTCCAATGTAGGGGGCAGTCCCTATACCTGGTCCCCATCTAGACCAGCTTGTAGTGGTCTGCACAGCTTTGCTCAAATAAAATGCTTTGAATCTCTGGCATTATTTCCTTTACATCCTCAAACTTTTCTCTTGTCATCTGTGAAGACCATCTACAATACAAACCATGTAAAATTTTGAATCCTGCTTTAGAGCAAATTGGCTTTGGCAATTTTTTTTTTTCTGAATTTTACATTTTCTTTCCTTCTGTTGTCACCTCTTCCTTCCTGCCTCAAAATACGTCTATTTGTCAAAGACAAATTTTAAAACTGCAAGTGAGAAAAGTCTTCAGAATGTTGACAAACTATAATATGGGCCACAATCTGGAGTGTCGTAGTCCATTTGGGTTCCTAGGGCTTCCCAGGTGGTGCTAGTGGTAAAGAACTCACCTGCCAGTGCAGGAGACATAAGAGACATGGGTTCAATCCCTGGGTCAGGACGATCCCCTAGAGTAGGAAATGGCAACCCACTCCAATATTCCTTCCTGGAGAATCCCATGGACTGAGGAGCCTGGCAGGCTGCAGTCCATAGGATCACAAAGAGTTGGACATGACTGAAAGGACTTAACATGCAAACAAATTGCCTCTGATTGAGTGGCTTATAAACAGCAGAGACGTATTTCCACAGTTTTGGAGGCTAGAAGCCTGAGATCAGGGTGAGGTAAGGGACCTCTCCAGGTACAGATTTCCCCTTGGGTCCTCACATGGTGGGAGGCGCCAGGGACCTCTGGGGGTCTCTTTTATAAGAGCACTAATCCCATTCAGGGCCCCACCTCATGACTTAAACCCCCTCAATGGCCACCTGAGAATACCATCATCTCTGAGGGTTAGAATTTTAACATATGAATTTGGGGGTGGGGGAGACACAAATGTTCAGACTAAACCTTAGGCCCAAATGACTGTATTTCAGGTCAGAAACAAGTTGTTACATAAAAAGAGCTCTTTTTACTTCAAACATGCTCCATGTCCTTAAAGAGATGTTGACTCTGAGATCCTAGTGAAAGTGGGAAAGTGCTAGTCACTTAGTCCTGTCTGACTCTTTTCGATCCCATGGACTATAGCCCACCAGGCTCCTCTGTCCATGGAATTCTCCAGGCAAGAATACTAGAGTGGGTTGCCATGCCTTTAGTAACAATAATCTTGTCATCAAACATTAATGACAATGGCACCAGCATGACCCTACAAGTTACCAAGCCATTTAGACTCTGCATTTGTTTTGCCTCTGTAACTTACAATTCCTTTAAATTATCTGGGTCTTGTAGCTGTTACTGGGTTCTGAACAAACCTATACAGAAAATAGTAGCTTGTCTGAGGACGGCTGGAGCACTACAATTTCATCACCGCTAAATAAATAATGCAAGAGAAGGTGAAGGAGAGCAACGTTGAGAAGCTGGTTGGCCGGTGGGGAGCAGGTGTGCGACGGGTCGATGGGCGGAATGGAGACAGGAAGGATGGGGCGTAGACTGTTGAACTCACTGCCAGCCTCCTGAACTGGCCCTGCCCAAGCCCCGGCAGTTTTTTTCCAAGGACCACCGAAAACTGTGGGCTATTTCACGAGGAGTTGCTGAGACCCCAGGAACCAGGTGTCTGGAGCAGTTTTCAGCACAGCTGTCTGTCGCTGAAATCCCGTAGTCCGGTGAGCCCAGCTTTCCCTTTTTTGACTTTTTACACCTTCCCCTGCCTAATTCCAGCCCTTCCTTTGAAAGGAGACTTTTCTGGGGCCAACCTTGGCAAGCCACTCGGGGAGAGAAGAGCTCAGGGGTCACCGGCTTGACCTGGAGCACCACGCGTCCTTCGCTCATGCTGCTTGAATGCGGCATTGTTCCCGTGCTGAATGAAGTTTTAGAAAATGACTTTCAGATGTTACATTCCCATTCTGGGGCTGTTTTACCCCCTTGCTGTTTATAATCTAATAAAACCCATCATCTTTGTTTGGCTCCGGACAAAAATGAAAAGACTCATAAAACTGCATCCTGGGTGAGACGCACTGACAATCTGCTGGCAATGCTTCCGCCTAAGACCACTTCCAAATACCTGGACGATTGTCCTTCCTCTGGACTTACCTTTTGGATTTGTCTATTTGCTTCTTTTCTGTCACTGTCAGATCCACGGGGTTATTTTAGGCGGCGCCCGCAAATGACTGTGACCCTCTTTATCTGAACTCTGATCAGAAAGCTGCCTAGTTCTCCTCCGTTTTTTTCCTCCCGCCCCCCCACCTTCAAACCAGAAAAGTAGCTGCTGAAAGCAGAACAGTTGCCATGGCAACCTCTTGGCAGCTTCCTCAGTGAGTAACAGTGTTGATTTCCCGAGGAGGCCTGGTGGGAGGGGGTGGAGCTCTGAGGAGGGAAAGGAAGGTTACTGTGCACTTAGTTAATATGCAAAACCACTTACGCAGTGCTGGATGCGCTGTGAATAAGCGCAAACAAAGCCACGCTTGATCAGCTAACACCGACTTTGCACACTAGTTGATCTGTCCAAGGAGGCAGATGTTGGCTCCGCAAGAAATTTTGCAATTGGACAGTAAAGGACACCAGAGGTAGTCCGACAAGAGGTTAAACACTATTTTTGTAATGGCTGGTGAATCCAGAAGAAAGGAACAGACCTAAGGTGTAATTGCCTGGCTCCTCTTTGCTTTGTTCAGAGAAAAACACAGCAATCTAAATCCACAGGCATGGTGTTTTCTCAGAAAATCTAACATACTGAAGTTCAAGTTTGCATCAATTAAACTCTATGTAAGATAAACCAATATGTTCGGATATAAGCAAGTATAGCATAATTGGGTTTGTGCTGGAACAAAACATACGGCTCAAGTAGCATCTTTCACCTCGGAGTTTTCAGACAAAGAAGCAACCGTATAGTAACTTGGGGCTGGAAATGGGGGCGGATACTGTCTGCTCCTCTCTCTGCTCCTTCTCTCTCTCTAACTTTGATGAATCCCTGCTTTTTCCTGGGGGCTGGACAGGTTGAAAACCAAGCCGCCTAGAATGTACTGGGAAGACTCGAGGGCAGTACAGTCCTGGCAAAGGTGACCTACAGGAGAAGTGAGCAGACTGGCTGTGAGCTGAGGAGGCTGCCTGCCAGCCCCTTACCTCTCGGCCTGCAGCTTTGCATGTTAAAGAAGAGGTAGGCGGATGGAGCCTGCAGCAGTGAGCTGAGGTCTGCCCAGCAGGTGTCACTAGGGATTTAAAGCTTACCAGACCTTTGGGACAAGGCCTAGGAAACAGCCTAATAATGATTAATGAAGCTTACTTTAAAATATTTTTGAGAGGTTAGATGGGAAGTAATTCCAAGGTGTTCTCCTTCCAAGGGGCGTTAAAACAATAGCTGCAAGTTGGTTTAAAATGATTCCTGGACAATGGTCTCCAAGGCTCTCCCCCATTTCTGAGCCCCCATTCCAAAAACCACCATGGTCTTGAACACACTGAATCCAACACAGTGGGGAAGTTACACACACAAAGCCAAAGCAAGTACAGAAAATGATGACTACGGTAGAGTGTCCCATTTACAAAGTCAGCTTCCAGGTCCTAACACCACAGATGTTGATTTTGTGAGTCATCTCAGGGCTAAGATCAGAGTTCACCGTAAAAATGCAAATGCCCCCAGGAGTCACTGTGGATGTGAGGTCAACTTGTATTTTATCAACGTGAATATTTGTTAACAAAGTCATATGAAGACTATCTCTACTTTTAAAAAACTTCATATAAGATATTATCTCCTGAATACTTTTTTTACTGTTTCCCTTCTTGTCTTTGTCTGCCTGGAAGCTCAGTGTTACATTTCATCATGAATTTCAGTATCTTCCCAGACTTAGAGTTTCTTGTATAATTTTTCCTCCATTCATTTCACATTTCAGTAATGGCTTCCTACTTTGTTTTAATCAGTTTATAGCTTTAATATATTTGTACTTTTCAACTGTGCATATCCCCTCACATCCATTTTGGCATGATATATCCATTTAGAAGGGAGAGAAGGAGGAGGAAAGAGGATAGAGAAGAGAGAGGAAAAGGAAGAAATAACGCAACTCTGTTGTTAACACTCAACATCTTATGATAATCTCATTAATTGCATTTATCTTGTTACCCTTTGCAAGGTGGAGAAAGGGAGCTAGAGTAGTGATCTTGGGGGAACTCAGCTTTAATGTGCACAAGAGGCCTCCTTGTGCCTGAGAAAACAACTTACACACTCTGGGCATCTGAATTGGGAGCAGAGGGATGAACGGACAAAAGAAGTACACCTGTTTCTGGGGTTGGCTGAGAATTATTGGAGAGAGTTTATCATTCTTTTAAATTACTTTACAAAGCATCATTCTGTGTAGTTTTTTAAAGAAGCGCATCACATTTTATTAAACATTTGAATACAGATTTAATGTATCTGATTCTCTCAAACACTTCAAATTCTCAACATCAGATCTACATTAGTCAGTGTTCCTTGCAGGAAACAGAAACACTCTAGGTGTTTTAAAATCCTCCAGGCAAGAATACTGGAGTGGGTTGCCGTTTCCTTCTCCAGGGAATCTTCCCGACCCAAGGATCGAACCTGCATCTCCTGCATTGGCAGGTGGATTCTTTACCACTGAGCCAAATGGGAAGCCCATACAGGAGACTGCTGCTGCTGCTGCTGCTGCTGCTACTGCTAAGTCGCTTCAGTCGTGTCCGACTCTGTGCGACCCCATAGACGGCAGCCCAACAGGTTCCTCTGTCCCTGGGATTCTCCAGGCAAGAATACTGGAGCGGGTTGCCACTTCCTTCTCCAACGCACGCATGCGTGCTAAGTCGCTTCAGTCGCATCTAACTCTGTGCGACCCCATGGACAGCAGCCCACCAGGCTCCTCTGTCCACGGGATTCTCTAGGCAAGAATACAGGAGTGGGTTGCCATTATACAGGAGATTAGGTACTGACAAAATTGTTGGAAGAAACGGAAGAGTGGGCTCAAGGTGCCCCTGTAGGTATAACTCATGTGTAATTTTATTTGCAAACCAATTGAAATTTCTGCCAAATAGACATAATTCCTCCCATTTCACAGATGCGAGAAACTGAGGTTCAGGGGATGTTGTCCCATAGCAGAGTCAGGATGAGGAACTAGCCCTTTGCTCACATTTCTGCTCCTGATGCTAACTCCAGCCTGGAGAGAATGAAAGAAAACCACGGGACACACAGGGACATCATGGAGAAAAATGCTTTGCGTTCTCTTTTTCCTCCTGGGGATGCCCCATCACGCAGTACCACAAAGGAAACTCTCCCACAGATAAAAATGCCAGTCTGCAGTGATGCAATTGTGGCAGAATTTCATTACCATCTTAGTCAGTCATTATATTTATTTCTGTTTCATGAGGGAAGGAATAAATGACTTCAGTAGTATTGATGTCTACAGGCCCATTTTCTAACCACAACTCTAACCATTCTCTAATCACTTAACTGATGTTGTTTTAATGAGAGCTATTGTTATTATACATTATTAATAAAGGAACACCATTGCTATTAATATCACTTAGGGAAGATTCTATAAAGAGCTTTGAGACTGCAGATGCAATTAACAAGAGGCCAAATTCTCCATGGTGTGA
Organism: Moschus berezovskii; assembly: GCF_049115385.1. Classification (NCBI taxonomy): domain Eukaryota; kingdom Metazoa; phylum Chordata; class Mammalia; order Artiodactyla; family Moschidae; genus Moschus; species Moschus berezovskii. Next base: position 37,638,759 of record NC_142472.1, read on the forward strand.
AAAATATTAGATAGGGTTGGTGACACATTTGATCTTATAAAAGTGTTTAGGGGGTCATAAGTGGATTTCACATGCCTATAAGAAAACCATGAACTCCATGAAGATTGATGTATGTGATAACTTCTCCTCCATAGAGGAGAAAGTTGATGAGTTGAAAGGGACTTTCATAAACCTCTGATCTCACGACCATGACAATGGAATGAATAAATATAGTACATCATATTTCAGGGAGTTTGTGCTTACCTGAAAGGTCCAGCTCATGACTGGTAAAAACAAATATTTACACTTTAGAATAGGCATGTTGGATAATTCTATGACATAGTCTAAATAAACCCTGAAGCCCATCATTCTCATAGACTTCATAGTATATCCAAGAGCTGAGAACTCCGGTGTGGGGCAAAGACCCCTTACCCATGTCTTCCTTTCAATCATATTTCCTCTGAAAGTCCTCCCCAGACCCCCAAAGCTGCCGTTGCTTACCAGGCTCAGAGATGTAGGATCACTCTGTCTCTCTGTTGGGAAGGGCTGAATTAGAAGCAACTTAAGCACAGAAGGAACAGAGCCTCGGCCTCTGAGTATCCTATGCCATAAATGGAGAAGGAAGACTGGGCTGTGGTCTCATCACCATCAAGGTAAGCATGGAGTTCTGCATGCTAACAAAGAGATCACCTTAGCAGAGTAGGCCAGTTGACTCATTATCCAGGGAGCCCTGTGTTTCACTAAAAGCATGTGTTCTCTGAGTTGCTGTCATTGTTCAGTCATGTCCAATTCTTTGTGACTCCATTGTCAGCTGGGTGACCTGAGGGCAAAACGGGTGAGTCCATTCACAGCTAGATCATAGGCAGACCTGGACATTTTTAAGGGCTCTGAGAAGTTAACCAGACTTTCAGACATATTCAAAGATTATATTTTTTGCCAAAAACCTCAGTCTTACTGAAATAGCAAGAATCATTGTATTGTTAACCAGGAATGCATAGTCTTTAGCACATTTAATTATAGATTTTCAAATTATATAATTTAATCTCACATTGATCAGGTGAATATCATTATCCCCATTTTAACAGATATGGAAACAGAGGCACACGGTTTAAGAGTGGAGAAAGTCATAGAGTAAAAAATGAAAGAATTTAAAATAAAATCCAAATTCCCCTGACTTCTAGCCTAATGCCTGGCCTACTTATTAACATATGCTCTCTTATTAATTAATGAAAACTCAGAACACCTGTGAAGCAGTGTCTACATGAAAATGTGTGAATCTTGAGTTTATGCCTTGTCTGGAAGAATTGATTTTTCTGATTTATTGTTGCAAGGCTCTTGGGTTATTCCACCGGACTTATTTGCATTTTTATTTGTTTTGTTCTTTTTCAAATTATGGCTCGGCAGGTAATAGCTACGAAGCTTTCACAAAAGCTTTGGATTAGGCCAATAATATCTTCTTAGTGGTTTTATTAATCGAGAGAAAACATCTTGTTAATGTTAGAATACCCATGAAGTAACCATTGGAAGGGCTTTCCAGGTGGCTCAGTTGTAAAGAATCCACCTGCCAACACAGGAGACATAAGAGCTGTGGGTTCCATCCCCAGGTTAGGAAGATCCCCTGGAGGAGGAAACGGCAACCCACTCCAGTGTTCTTGCCTGGAGAATTCCATAACAGAGGAGCCTGGCAGGCTACACACAGTACATGGGCTCTCAGAGAGTTGGACATGACTGAATGACTAAACAACAAAAATAATTGTAACAATATTGTCTTGAGTTTTTGGAAGATATTTTCTAGCTGGGTTAGATGATTTACACAGGTAGAATTTTTCTGTGCAGTTTTGTAGTATATTTCCTCTGGGATCTCCAGTAGGTTCAGTTCAGTTCAGTTCAGTCGCTCAGTCACGTCCAACTCTTTGCAACTGCATCGATGGCAGCAGGCCAGGCCTCCCTGTCCATCACCAGCTCCCAGAGTCTACGCAAACTCATGTTCATTGAGTTGGTGATGCCATCCAACCATCTCATCTTCTGTCATCCCCTTCTCCTTCCGCCTTCAATCAGGTTGGAAACAAACGTGCATATTATTATTTTTTAAGGTTGAAGGTTTTTTTTTAATTTTAAATCTTCTTTTGGCTACTTTTAAACTAATATTCTTGCTAATCATTGTAATATGTCATCAACAATCAACACACTTGTGTTTTGCTGTAATAAGCTGTACAAACATATTGAAAGTCAAAATATGAGCGTAAAGATAATAGAATATTAGGATGTTAGAATTATAAAATACCACATGAGTCGTATAGTCAAAACACACCCGAGAGAGAAACTACGACCCGGAGAAATTAAGCACCTCACCCTCGGTCACACAGCACTCAGGAACAGATCTCAAACCGTCATGAAGGTCCTCAACCTCTGGACTCACTCAACCTTGTGTCATTACCCTTCCTAGTCATCTTTGGTTCTTTAGTTCATGTTTGTTCTTTGGTCACTTTTTCTCCTCCCCCATGAAGTCCTTTTCCACACACTGTTGTGCAGTCACTCAGATTTTGCATCACACAGCCTCTCAGCAGAGGCACCACCTTCTCACTGAGGTGCAAAATCTTCACATCATCACCCTGTGGCCCTGGGGATACCTCAGACCATCAGCATTCTTTGTGCCTGAAGGAGAACTCCGCAGGAAACAATGACAATAATATGTACTGTTCAAACGGAGGTAATACAGAGTTCTGATTGCCTAGATTCATAAGCCACCCAGGTGGCCCTAGTGGTAGAGAACTCCCCTGCCAATGCAGGAGACCTAAGAGATTCGGGTTTTATCCCTGGGTTGGGAAGATTCCCTGAAGAAGGAAATGGCAACCCACTCCAGTATTCTTGTCTGGAGAATCCCATGGACAGAAAAGCCTGGTGGGCTACAGCCCATGGGATCCCAAAGAATCAGACACGACTGAAGCAATTTAGCATATAAACTACATATGCGGTAAACAAAAGCACTGAGTTTCAAAGTCTTGCCACCAAGGCAACATCTTAATCACACTACCTGCTTAAGTGTGCCGAATCTTAAGGCTGACTTTTTTACTAAGCTGTGAGCTCTGAGCTGAATATTAAACTAGGATTTGGAAAGGAGAGTGTGCTCCTTCACAGAAAAGCATTTCGATTTTAACGTTTAATTATGAAGCTGCCCCACAGAGAAGCTTTGAGCTTGTTGCCATTAGAAACTGAGTCATACTTGCCAGGGCTGCGGTCAGATTGCAAGTCCCTCCCCCACCTTCCACCAGCGTTCTCCAATAATTACTGACCTTCCTAAGGTTGATTGGGCTGAACTTTGAGTCGATCCCAGGTGTTCAGTAGCTGCACTCTGCTTCTCAAGGTACATGGAAATGACACTGTGATGGCAGAAGGAAGCCCTTGCTGACAAGAATTTCCAAGAAAAGATTTCAGTTGCGGAAGCTAGCAGTGTTTAGCAGAAACAATTTTACATCTTCCTGAAGAAACTATCAACAAAGTTTTCATTTATTTCAGACTTTAGTGAGAGATTGAATTATTGTGCAGGAAAAAAATATTTTCCATACCTACCAAGAAGATTGTAACAATTTTCCAAAATGGAGAATGTCTTGTAACCAAGCATATACATCAAAAAGTGATTTATGTGAGCCATTGAGTTTGTACATATTTTGATACTATTCATTTTTACAGCCTTATTCTGTTACCTTGACAGAAGAAAATTCTCTACTGCTTCTAAACTTAGATTCTAGCTAATTTTGTAGATGCATTTATAGTTTTTAGATAGTTAACAGCAGTTTATTGTATTTTGCAACAAAATATATAACCTAGGACTTATTTTATTCATAGTTATCTAGCACAAGAACTGATTTTTGACTAATAACTGCATTCATATACAATTTTTAAATGCCTTTCATCCCTTCTTGTCATGCCAAAATACTTTCGCACTCCATATTCCTTCATTCTTACTGTCTTAATGTTCTGAGGGGAAAAGGGACTAGAATAACTTTTTCACCTTTTCCTCCGATGACAGTCATTGCAAAACTACTCCAGCATCCCAGTGTGGAGAGCAAGTGCTATTTCTACCTGAACAGCTCATGTAGTGTTGTGAGAAACTGTAAGTGGGTTTCTCTCGATGAGACTTGGTTTAAAAATAATAATAATAAAGAAGAAAGGTGTAAACATCATCCTTTAAAAGGAGAAGGTTAAAAGAAAGGGAAAAATTGGCAGAAAAATAAAGTATGGACAGATAAAGAACGTGGGAGGCAGAAATCTAGAAGAAATATGATGACCAATTAGTAATAGATTGCAGGTAGATTTTACTCACGGGTAATTAGTCAGGGAGAGAATACCAGACAGATGAAAAGCAGTGAGCATCTTCAGAGAAAGTGTGTTCTTGAATTTATTTTCTCCCTTTTCATGGGACAGTCTTTGATTAGAAAGTGAGTGTGATTTCTATATCCTGCTAGACATTTTTCAAAAGTAAGTTAGGCAAAAGAGTAGATAGAAGTGTTCACAAAACAGCATTCCCAGTGATTCTCTGTTACATCAGACTGTTAGGTATGATCCCACCCACTAGGGCACTGTGTACCATCAACGTGGAGAAACCGACGGAATGTGGCCAGAGATGGGATTTTGACCTAAGATCCATTTTCTCACCGTGTCTCCTTCATGAGTCTCTCCCACCACCCTCACAGCCTTGCAGTCTTCACTACTATGGGATACAATCTCTACAGCTTGTAAACTTACAGTGTGCATTATCTTATTAGAGAGTAGAAACAGGCTTAACTTGACTTTGTCCCTTAGAATGCTAACAAAGGTGAGGTTAGGGAAGTGGGCTTGCATGATTACTTGATTACCTCTGTTATTGTTTTGTTGTTCTGTCGCCTAGTGAGTTACGACTGGGCAACTGAACAAAACAGAGAGTAATCAGGTAATCGTGCAAGCCCACTTCCCTAACCTCACCTTTGTTAGCATTCTAAGAAACAAAGTCAAGTTAAGCTGTTTCCAATTGTTTCAGTGACTTTCAAATTGAGGGGAGCAGGGAGGAGGCTATTTGTCAGACTCTCCACCCAGGAAGAACATTAGATCATACCAGGTTGCAGTCATGGTTCTGGAAATTTGGACTACTTTCTTAACTGCTGTGAGTACCTGTTTCCCCATCTAGCAAGGAAACATGAGAATGACTTGCAGCTCTGTGAGGACTGGTACTTGTTTCTATGACCCAGGGTAGGAATTTTATAAATGATTTCTCTGGTGGTCCAGTGGTAAAGAATTCACTTGCCAATGCAGGAGACGTAAGTTTGATTCCTGGGTAGGAAAGATCCCCTGGATAAAGAAATAGCAACCCAGTCCAATAATATTCCCTGGGAAATTCCATGGACAGGGCAGACTGTCAGACATGACTTAGCAACTAAACAACAAAACAATTACTAATCTGCTCCCCACCATGCAGGATGAATTTCAAAAAGATTGGCATGCCTATTTTCAACCCTAGGGGTATCCTGCAGTGGATGGTAGCAAGAAACATTACTTCCTAGACCCATTACTTGTTCCATGGTCCCCACCAATGGCATTCAACCCTTCCAGTGTTCTGCGATTAAGATAACATCCTTGTACACATCATTCCTTTCAGAGACTTTCATTTGTTTCCATATATTTGCCCAAGCCTTAGATTCTCTTTACCCATGAGAATTAGTTCAAGCTTCTTAATGTGGAATTTAAGGGTCCTTAAAATCCCAGCCCAAACAAGCTTAACAACACTTGACAATGCCCATTGTGTACTCTGCGCTCTTTCTCTATTGAGCCCACTATGAAACAGCCCCCAATGTATTTCCCTGTGCGACGTGTTTTTGTTCTGGCTAAACTCTCAGACAGTAATGTCACCCACACTTTTGTTCACTGGTTACAGACCTGATGTTCCCAACTCTGTGCTTGTTCAGCACTTTGATTCTATTCCTCAAAGGGCGTTATGACTAAAGAAAATGTCAATAGAATTTCTAATTATTTCAAACTATTGTGAGGGATACTGAATTATTACGCAGAAAAGAGACATTTCTCTTACCCACCAAAAGTGATGCCACAGTCTACTAATGTGAAGAGTTTGCTTCAGGATGTTAGTTAACATTCCTTCCATCCTAGAGTCCTAGCCAAGAACCTAAGAGCAAATGCATTCCCTTTAGATAAAGCTATCTAGTAGCAGCTAAAATAAAGAGTACAGTCCATCCATCCTAACTCACTGCAGTCCTGTCCAACTCTCTGCCACCCCATGGACTTTATGCAGCACACCAGGCCCCTCTATCCATGGGACTTTCCAGGCTAGAATACTGGAGTGGGTTGCCATTTCCTTCTCCAGGGAATCTTCCCAACCCAGGGATCAAAGCCACATCTCTTACATCTCCTGCACTGGCAGGTGGGTTTTTTACCACTAGTGCCACCTGGGAAGCCCTAAAAAGCACAGTAGGGCTTCCGATCTCAGGACTTCCTATCTCCTATTATGTTTTAACAACCCAACATAGTGATGGAAGAAACTCTCCCCCAGGGGATTTTAAAGACATATATGTCCAAGAGGCAAAGAGTTAAGTCTAGGAATTGTTTAGGCAGGGAACTCTGACCCATTAATACCTGGGAAGTGGTCCAAAGGAAATGAGCTACCTTCAGTTTCACCAGTGTTGATACCACCATAGCTCCTTGGGTAGTAGTGAGAAAAGATGCTCTACCCCTTTCTGCAGAAAGCAGCTAAAGTCATTTCCCTACTTTGGAAGTAAAATGATCCATAGAATAAGCATTCCTACTTAACCATTATTATAATACAAAGATGTAACTGTATATTAAAATGGAATTCTCTATTTCTATTTTGGCTGAAGCATGAATATAACAGATGTGACAATTCAAAGTGAGATTTGAAAAATTTAGGATGGCAAAAAATTAATTTTGTAGCACCTGAGATAGCAGCATGCCTTTAAAAAGTTAGGAAGAATCGAGAAAAGTGAGGAGAATTTTTGGAGAGGAAAGGTGTGGTACTTACCCTCTGCTTCAAGTTAGAGTTTTAAATGGACAACTGGAAGGATTCAATATATGTTCTTATCTAGTTGGGAGATACAAAGGATTGATGCCTGATTCTTGCTTGGAAATCTAAAGCATAAGAGGTGGGCTGACAGGTTCCTCTGTGGAAGCGTGAAATAGTTGTTGCTGAACTAAGATCAGTGTGTAGACCCAAAATTTATTTCAGTAGGGTATCAGAGATGAGAGGGAGCAGGAGGCAATGAGAGCATGCAGGTTTCCATTGGACCAGATAAGTAAAAGAGCAATCATCTGGAATGTGGACCTAGAAAGCCACCCAAAGTTGGAACAGACTCACCAGAGAAACTGGATTGTATCACCAGAGTCCTCGGGCTAAGGGAGCAGGAAATAGGCAGCCCAAAGAGAAATAGAAATTCTCAGCTACTGGTGGAGGCAAGGGAAAGGATGCTGGGAGAGTAAGGAAGCTGGTGGAGGAAGAGGTCCAAAGAACCCATGAGTTAGGGTTAGGGTTAGGGTTAACTGTGGTAGAAAGCAGCAGCATTTAGCATCCACCAAGACCAGAGCACAGCACTACATGACCCTCGAAAGAAACATAACAGACACCAAGGATTATCTTGCCCCAGCCTATCTCTTCTACCTTTCTCCCCCACCAGCTCTGATTCTGAAGGGAGAAAAAGAAAATCCTATTATGAATAATAGGAGGAGGCAGAGAAGTTGATGTACAGGCAGGAAGGGAGAAACCATCTGTTCTCTCTCCCTCAGTTTCAGATGGTCAGAGAAGCCTCAACTTGACCACAAGGCTGAGGTTGTGTGTGACATTCTGTAGGACATGTCATTCTAATTACCAAATTGAGAAGGGGTTTTGTGCCCTAAGAGGGGACTTTAGAAGTCCTAGCTCCTGCCTGATTTTCATTCAGTAGACAGAGAGGGACACCCTACAAAGCTCATTTAAAAGGACTTCAGGAAAGAAAGCACAGTGGTTCCATGATTCCATCCCCTCCGAGCCATGTTTGTTTTAATATATTATTTTCATATGCTTCTCTGCCCACTTTGGTATCTCTGATGGCAGCTACTCTGTCTTGTACTTGCCATTTTTGTACTCTAGTAACTGGCACCTTTACACAGCACTATTTGTAGAGTCATACAAGGGAAGAGATAAAGAGAATTATTGGGTTGCTCAAAAAGTTTGTTTGGGTTTTTTATAACATCTAACAAAGTAACCCAAATGAAATTTTTGGCCAACTCAGTACATGGGTGTGAATGAGAAAGGAACCACAGCCTGTTGGATAGCTAGAGAAGACTTCATGGACATGGTCATATATGACATGTAAGATTAATATGCCACCAGGTATTCATTTAGAATGACAGAAATTCAAGGAAAAAAATGTAGCAGCAGGAGAAAAAGTATAGAGGTGAAGAGATGCAGCTAGCCTCTGGAAGTTAAAGTGGCCCTGTTATAGATGGCAATGTGAAGGTATGTATAATCACTTTCTAGTAAATGAGAAGAGAGGGTAAGAGTTGAACCACAATGAGATTGGAGAGGCTGAGGCCATCAGGCTGCTGGCAGATCCCCAAATAGAATCAGATGAAGCTTATTCTAGGAGAGTAGACTGGGAAACTCATCAGAGGTCCATCAAGGGCACTGCTATGTCCATCATTCAGAAGATGTTGTCAAATGAAGGGTCGAGTTCAATGAGGAGGGCAGTGTCGACCTAAAGTTTACTAAGCAGATTCATTTTGCAGACGTAAAGGGACTTGGCTTTTCCAATCATCAGCTTTACAAACAAAGAAGGATTATTAGCTCACTCTAACTGCAGGTAAAGACATAAGAACAAAAGATTCAGCACAAGCATAGGGAAGATCTTCATGACCCATATAATCAGCGGTGTGATCACTATCTAGAGCCAGACATCCTGGAATGCAGTCAAGTAGGCCTTAGAAAGCATCACTATGAACAAAGCTAGTGGAGGTGATGGAATTTCAGTTGAGCTATTTCAAATCCTAAAAGATGATGCTGTGAAAGTGTTGCATTCAATATGCCAGCAAATCTGGAAATCTCAGCACTGGCAGTAGGACTGGAAAAGGTCAGTTTTCATTCCAATCCCAAAGAAAGGCAATACCAAAGAATGCTCAAACTACCACACAGCTGCACTCATCTCACACGCTAGCAAAGTTATACTCAAAATTCTCTAAGCCAGGCTTCAACAATACGTGAACTGTGAACTTCCAGATGTCCAAGCTGGTTTTAGAAAAGGCAAAGGAACCGAAAATCAAATTGCCAACATCCGCTGGATCATCAAAAAAGCGAGAGTTCCAGGAAAAGGTCTATTTCTGCTTTATTGACTATGCCAAAGCCTTTGACCGTGTGGATCACAACAAACTGTGGAAAATTCTTCAAGAGTTGGGAATACCAGACCACCTGACCTGTCTCTTGAGAAATCTGTATGCAGTTCAAGAAGCAACAATTAGAACTGGACATGGAACAACAGACTGGTTCCAAATAGGAAAAGCAGTGCATCAAGGCTGTATATTGTCACCCTGCTTATTTAACTTATATGCAGAGTACATCATGAGAAATGCTGGGCTGGAGGAAGCACAAGCTGGAATCAAGATTGCCTGGAGACGTATCAATAACCTCAGATATGCAGATGACACCATTCTTATGGCAGAAAGTGAAGAGGAACTAAAGAGTCTCTTGATCAAAGTGAAAGAGGAGAGTGAAAAAGTTGGTTTAAAGTTCAACATTCAGAAAACAAAGATCATGGTATCCAGACACATCACTTCATGTCAGATAGATGGGGAAACAGTGGAAATGGTGACAGACTTTATTTTGGGGGACTCCAAAATTACTGCAGATGGTGAGTGCAGCCATGAAATTAAAAGGTGCTTGCTTGCTCTTTGGAAGGAAAGCTATGACCGACCCAGACAGAATATTCAAACGCAGAGACATTACTTTGCCAACAAAGGTCCGTCTAGTCAAGGCTATGGTTTTTCCCGTGGTCATGTATGGATGCGAGAGTTGGACTGTGAAGAAAGCTGATCGCCAAAGAATTGATGCTTTTGAACTGTGGTGTTGGAGAAGACTCTTGAGAGTCCCTTGGACTGCAAGGAGATCCAACCAGTCCATTCTAAAGGAGATCAATCCTGGGTGTTCATTGGAAGGAATGATGTTGAAGCTGAAATTCCAATAGTTTGGCCACCTGATGCAAAGAGCTGACTCGTTGGAAAAAACCCTGATGCTGGGAAAGATCAAAGACGGGAGGGGAAGGGGAAAACAGAGGATGAGATGGTTGGATGGCATCACTGATTCAATGGAGATGAGTTTGAGTCAACTCCAGGAGCTGGTGACGGACAGGAAGGTCTGGAGTTCTGCAGTCCATGGGTTATAAAGAGTCAGACACGACTGAAGGACTGAACTGAACTGATAGAGAAGAAGCCAATGGTAAGAGAATGACATGAAAAGATGGGTTTGGCTGTGTCAAACTAGCTGGTTTAAATAAGATCGCTGTTTGTCTCTTCTGTATATAGTTTTTGTTATTACCCCCGAATTCCCTACCTCTGTTATGAACTTTTTGATTTTGTTCATTCAGATGACTCATGTCTTACTGATACCGATAGTGCTTCAGATAAATCTAGAAGGGCAAGGCCATTTTTCACAGTGGTGAAATATTTTGAGATGGAATCAATTTTCCCAGTTCATGGAAAGAGAAAGTTATTTCAATGAAATGACATGATAAAGGTCATTGGAATGCCTTTTATAGAAGCTGTCTCTGTCACAGAAGATAGTTTCTCGAGATATTATTTATTAGCATTTTAGACGATTTAAAGAGAACCAGTTTATATAAGACTGAGAAAATGGAGAAAAAATATAAAGCGTGAAGGCTTTGGGGTACCCAAAGGCCTTAGATACAAGGAAGAAGCATCATCTACTTTTTGTCTTAAATCTTCCCTGGGAAGATGAAACATAGACTGCAAAGCAAGGAGGAAAATATAAATCACTAGAAAAGTCAAGAAATAAAAATGTACTGAGTGACTATTTTGTGCTTTTTTCTACATGACCTACCTTGTTTAATCTCCATAAAAGTCCTCTAAGTGGTGATTATTATCATCACACCATTTAGGAAACGAAGACTCAAACAAGTTAAGTAAATTTTAAGGCAATATAAATGGCAGAACCGAGATTCAAATCAAGAATCACTAAAAATCACAACCTTGCTTTTTCTGAAATACCAAAATGTCTTACAGTACAAAGTGTAAGCAGCAAAGAAATTAGAACACTGGTCCTCCACACAATTATTAATTAGGGAAAAAATAGTTTTTATAATACTGAAATCAAGACAATTATCAAGGTATCTTAAGACTAAAATCAACTTAAGAGAACTATGTAAGAACTAGATGTGGCAAATGGAAAGTTTTACTAGAGGACTTTAATGAGGCTTAAATTACTGGAAGACAGTATTGTACTGATTTAAATTCTTGCTCAAAATAATCTGGGTGTGTAATTCAAATATCCAAAGCCAGTGGAATTTTTTAACTTGATCATAACCTTAAAGTTTATATAGAGAAAAAATACCTGAAAAAAAGCAAGAACAATTTGAGAAAAGATTAATAATCAGGAATCTGCCCAACTAAGATTTCAAATCTATTTTAAGGCACAAAATCACAGCAGTATTACATTCAAGCAAGAAAAAGTCAAGAGACTAAAGCAAACAAAATGGAAGTTCCAAGTATATATTAACTCTAAGCATACATAAGAATTTAATAATTTATACAAGTTACATAAAAAAAAACAACAAAAACCCCACAAGCTTCTATCTCTAGAGAAAAGTTATTCAGTAAATAGTTTGAAGTCAACTGATTAAGCTATGGTGTAATAAAGAATAATTCCATTAAAATGAAAGGTAAGTCAATGACTTCTGTGCTTAATCCCCCTAAGTGTTTCCCATTGCTCCCAGAGTAAAAGATTCAGAGTGACCTTGACAGCCCAATGCCACATGGCCCATAATTTCTCCCTGACTTTTTTGTTATTTTTCTCCTCCTTTATTCATTCTGCCTCAAACATACTGTTTTGTTTTGGGTTTTTTTTTGTTTTCGTTTTTGTTTTTGCTGCTCCTCCAACAACGCAGAAAGTTTCCAGTCACAAAGTCTCTGCATTTGTGGTTCTCTTTGCCTGGAATGCTTCTCCCCAAAACATGACATGGCTTCTTCTTCAGCTGCTTCAGTGTGTGCGCGCTCAGTCACTCAGTTGTGTCTGACTCTCTGTGACCCCATGGACTGTAGCCCACCAGGCTCCTTTGTCCATGGAAATTTTTAAGAGGGAATACTCTGGATGGAGGTTCGTGACATTGTACAGGAGACAGGGACCAAGACCATCCCCATGGAAAAGAAATACAAAAGAGCGAAATGGCTGTCTGAGGAGGCCTTACAAATAGCTGTGAAAAGAAGAGAGGTGAAAAGCAAAGGAGAAAAGGAAAGATATAAGCATCTGAATGCAGAGTTCCAAAGAATAGCAAGGAGAGATAAGAAAGACTTCCTCAGTGATCAATGCAAAGAAATAGAGGAAAACAACAGAATAGGGAAAACAACAGACCTCTTCAAGAAAATTAGAGATTCCAAGGGAACATTTCATGCAAAGGTCGGCTCGATAAAGGACAGAAATGGTATGGACCTAACAGAAGCAGAAGATATTAAGAAGAGGTGGCAGGAATACACAGAAGAACTGTACAAAAAAGATCTTCACGACCAAGATAGTCACGATAACGTGATCACTGACCTAGAGCCAGACATCTTGGAATGTGAAGTCAAGTGGGCCTTAGAAAGCATCCCTACTAACAAAGCTAGTGGTGGTGATGGAATTCCAGTTGAGCTATTTCAAGTCTTGAAAGATGATGCTGTGAAAGTTCTGCACTCAATACGCCAGCAGATTTGGAAAACTCAGCAGTGGCCACAGGACTGGAAAAGGTCAGTCTTCATTCCAATCCCAAAGAAAGGCAATGCCAAAGAATGCTCAAACTACCACACAATTGCACTCATCTCACACGTTAGCAAAGTCATGCTCAAAATTCTCCAAGCCAGGCTTCAGCAGTATGTAAACCGTGAACTCCCAGATGTTCAAGCAGGTTTTAGAAAAGGCAGAGGCACCAGAGATCAAATTGCCAACATCCGCTGGATCATGGAGAAAGCAAGAGAGTTTCAGAAAAACATCTATTTCTGCTTCATTGACTATGCCAAAGCCTTTGACTGTGTCGATCACAATAAACTGTGGAACATTCTGAAAGAGATGGGAATCCCAGACTACCTGACCTGCCTCTTGAGAAACCTATATGCAGGTCAGGAAGCAACAGTTAGAACTGGACATGGAACAACAGACTGGTTCCAAATAGGAAAAGGTGTACGTCAAGGTTGTATATTGTCACCTTGCTTATTTAACTTATATGCAGAGTACATCATGAGGAACGCTGGGCTGGAAGAAGCACAAGCTGGAATCAAGATTGCTGGGAGAAATATCAATAACCTCAGATATGCAGATGACACCACCCTTATGGCAGAAAGTGAAGAGGAACTCAAAAGCCTCTTGATGAAAGTGAAAGAGGAGAGTGAAAAGGTTGGCTTGAAGCTCAACATTCAGAAAACAAAGAGCATGGCATCTGGTCCCATCACTTCATGGGAAATAGATGGGGAAACAGTGGAAACAGTGTCAGACTTTATTTTTTTGGGCTCCAAAATCACTGCAGATGCTGACTGCAGCTATGAAATTAAAAGACGCTTACTTACTGCGGATGCTGATTGCAGCCATGAAATTAAAAGACGCTTGCTCCTTGGAAGGAAAGTTATGACCAACCTTGATAGTATATTAAAAAGCAGAGACATTACTTTGCCAACCAAGGTCCGTCTAGTCAAGGCAATGGTTTTTCCCGTGGTCATGTATGGATAAGAAAGTTGGACTGTGAGGAAAGCTGATCGCCGAAGAATCGATGCTTTTGAACTGTGGTGTTGGAGAAGACTCTTGAGAGTCCCTTATAACTGCAAGGAGATCCAACCAGTCCATTCTAAAGGAGATCAGTCCTGGATGTTCATTGGAGGGACTGATGCTAAAGCTGAAGCTGCAATACTTTGGCCACCTCATGCGATGAGTTGACTCACTGGAAAAGACTCTGATGCTGGGAAAGGTTGGGGGCGGGAGGAGAAGGGGACAATGGAGAATGAGATGGCTGGATGGCATCACTGACTCTGAGAACATGAGTTTGAGTGAACTCCGGGAGCTGGTGATGGACAGGGAGGCCTGGCGTGCTTGATTCATGGGGTCGTGGAGAGTCGGACACGACTGAGCAACTGAACTGAACTGAACTGAACTGGAGTGTGTTGCCATTTCCTACTCCAGGGGATCTTCCAGACCCGAGGATCAAACCCAAGTCTCTTGCATCTCCTGCACTAGCAGGCTGCACACTTGACCACTGCGCCACCTGGAAGGAAGCTCTTTCATCTGCTTTAGATCTTTGCTCAGATGTCACCTTCTCCATGATGTCTTCCCTATTTCTCCGAAATTAGACAAATTCTAAGAAAGAAAATATATATGAATATTTACATAATCTGAAGGTGTTACTAGACCCCTTATCAATTCACAAATTACTGATAATTTTACTATATAATAAATAAATTTTACTATATAAAAATTTTAAACTTCTGCCTGTTCCAAATATGACAAAATGAAATAGCAAGCAACAAGTTGAAGAAATATACTGGTAATACGTTCCAAGTAAAGGTTAATTTCTTTCCTCTGAAAAAAACCCATCACATGCAAGAGAAATACCAATCAAAAATGGTCAAAGGAATGAAAAAGAAAATTCCTAAACACACGTGGTAATAAATTACCAGCATACATAAAAATTATTCCTCATCATTGATGAGAAAACAAGTGAAAATTAAAATAAAGCGACACCAAAATATTAAAGATGAAAGAAGGGTAATTGGCAAGGATAAGATGACACTTTTGCTTCTCTGCAGCCAATAGATGTATAAACAGTCTATCTCAAGAGCAATTTGGCAATATGAATTTGAAAAAAAATAGTTTAAATGTGCTTACCTTTTTTAAAATTTATTTTTTTATTGAAGGAAAATTGTTTTACAGAATTTTGTTTTTTTTTCTGTCAAACCTCAACATGAATTAGCCATACATATATCCCCACCTTTTTGAACTTCCCTCCCATCTCCCTTCCCATCCCATCCCTCTAGGTTGATACGGAGGGTTGATACTCAAACCCTGTTTGAGTTTCCTGAGCCAACAGCAAATTCCTGCCAGCTGTTTCACATATGGTAATATAAGTTTCCATGTTACTCTTTCCATACATCTCACCCTTGACCCACGACTTTCACTTGTGGAAACTGATCATACGGAAATGATTAGGGACAGGTGGAAAGATTTAACTACAAAGATGAAATAAAACAGTAATGGTACAACCTTAGAAGGAGTGAGGTAAGTAAGAAGAGACAATGCAGTTTAGTTGTTGATGAGGACCTAGAAAGGGGATCTCTGAGATGATTATATGTAAATAAGCTTCAGATTTTCCTTTTTTTTTTTTTTTTTTTAATCTTTAAGGACCATCTGGAAGTGGCAGCTGTATTGTATCTTAAAGCTAGAAGAGGAAGTAGTGGGCTTAAGCTTCCACACAGGGATTTAGGTTAAATATAAGAAAGTATTTCCTTACCAGATGATTTGTAAACATTGATATTGGGTTAAGTAGGATGTATAATCACATTCCCTGGAGGACTTTATACCACAGAAGAGATTTTTGTCAAATTAAGATAATTTTGGTGCACACCTACAAGAAGCAGGTTTGATGTTTAAATTCACAATCAGTCTATTTTTATTTATACTTCAATGTTTGATCAGTCTATTGTTCATTGCGTAGTATGGGTTCATGTTAGAGTGACTGTCACCCCATCTCATTAAAATAATACTTAAAATTACTCTTTATTATCCAAATAGGTTTCTCAGTAAGAATTAAGGTGGGGCCCTCTGGCTTCAAACCACCAGCTGCCATGCATTACATAATCTCAGTAATATCTGAAATCCTTTGGGTGATCTTTCTCTGAAAGGCCAAAGATATTCCAAGTCCAGTTTTCAGTTATAGTGGGAGTAAGTTTTCTGGTTCACATAACATTTAAATCTATTATTAGTGTTGTTATAGTGGTTTTACTGAATGCTCATCACTAAGATGATAACAAATATTAAACACAATTCTATTAAAATATATTAAAAAGCAGAGACATTACTTTGCCAGCAAAGGTCTGTATCAGAGTTCAGTTCAGTTCAGTCGCTCAGTCGTGTCCGACTCTTTGCGACACCATGAATCACAGCACACCAGGCCTCCCTGTCCATCACCAACCCCTGTATAGTCAAAGCTATAGATTTTCCAGTAGTCAAGTATGGATGTGAGAGTTGGACCATAAGGAAGCCTGAGCGCCGAAGAATTGATGCTTTTGAACTGTGGTGTTGAAGACTCTTGAGGGTCCCTTGGACTACAATCCTAATGGAATTCTAAAGGAACGGTACCAGCCAATTCTAAAGGAAATCAATCCTGGCATTCGAAGGACTGATGCTGAAACTGAAACTCCAATACTTTGGACACCTGATGAGAAGAGCTGACTCACTGAAAAAGACCCTGATGCTGGGAAAGATTGAAGGCAGGAGGAGAAGCGGGCAGCAGAAGATGAGATGATTAAATGGCATCACCGACTTGATGGACATGAGTTTGAGCAAGCTCCGGGAGATGGTGAAGGACAGGGAAGCCTGGCGTCCTGCAGTCCATGCGGTCACAAAGAGTCGGACACAACTGAGCGACTGAACAACAATTGGGAAGATCTGATATAAAGGAAAAATTTCACAAATATGAGAAAAAGATTTGTACATACTCAACAGAAAAGCTGCATATCAAAACTGTTACAGGAGTAGATTGACATTAAGTCAAATTTCCCAAGGGGAAAAAAATGAGCCTAAGAAGAAAGGAATATAAATTGCTTATATGGAAAATAGAGGGGATAGCACTGTATTATTTATAACTTAAAGAATCATGTGTTCATATTTAATAAACTCCAAATAGTCTCATTTTTCAAACAAACAAATCCTTACATCATTTCACCAGTTGCATCATAGCTGTGTGCCACAAAATCAGGAATTCTGTAATGACCACCTAGTGATTATTTCTATCTTTAGCGTTTTCTGGGCAGGAAAGAAAAAACTAAAATGAGCACTATTTGAAATTATACTAGTAGAACACTCCTCTTCCAAAAGGAAAAAGAATACTGAATTTGTGGCTTCCCAAGCATATTTAACCCACGTTGCTTCCTTTATTTTAAAGCAATATGTCTTCCTTCCCTACATCCTAACCTTTAGAGCAAGGAGTGACTACCCACTCCAGTATTCTTGCCTGTAGAGTTCCATGGACAGAGGAGCCTGGTGGGCTGCAGTCCATGGGGTCGCAAAGATTGAGCAACCGACACTTCACACACTATCCTTTTTAAAACTCGCTTTTATCTTTATTCCTTGGCCACACCTGGTTTATCTTGCTCAGAAATCCAGGTGCCTGGCATATCAATTTTTTTCTGTCAGCAAATCAGACCCCTCTCTTGCCATCAGAAAAATTTTGCCTCTCAAATTGCCTGAATTCAACCTGACAAGATTCCTTAATCATTCACTCTCCCTTCTGGATACACACCTTCATTCTAAGTATTTATTACTGAATTTTTCAAAATATCCTTTATTCTGCTTCCCAATTGGATAAAAAATATTCATTGATATTTCTTCCAACTCTCTACTCCAACATTCTCTTATATATGTTCTGCCTATGTTCCTTCCTAGGTCGGTGTTAACCCCTGAATCTGATCTTCCTTTCCAGAGCTTCATACCTAGACCTCTGCAATCTTACCTTCAGGCCATCCTGTGAAGAGATATTTCCTTCTCAAATACTTTAATATGACAACTGCCTTACTTACAACTTATAATACTTCAGTTTGACAGAATAGCACTGCAAGTTCTCAATCCATACAATTATTTTTAAGATTTCCTACACTGCCCTCCCAATTTGCTCTTCCGTGGCAATTCGTAAGAGTGACTAATTGTTGGTTCCATCAAAGGAATATAGAGGAAGTCTTAATATTATCCAACATGAAGATTTAGCCATTAAACAAATTCTGAATTGAGTATTCATCTATTAACCAGCTATTAAATTGGTGGACATATAAAATAAATCCCAGGTTAGACAGGAATTTATTAGATGAAAATAATTATAAACAACCCATAGGAGGTAAAGAAAAAATACTTCAATTTTCTTTATGACCCTGATTTTTATTTGTGATGACCATATATGCAGCAGAAAAATAAACTACAATCCCAATCTCCCTTTCAGCTAGGCTTGTCAAGGGACACAGTTCTGGCCAATAAGATGTAAATGGAACTCATCAGAGGGCATTCCAGAAAAGCTTTTTTAAAGGAGCTGCCTACACTGGCATGAGTTCTTTGCCCCTTGCCTTTTACCATTCTTCCTGTCCGAAAGGCTGGTTGCCATGCCCATGGGGGCAAGAGTTATCTTATAATAATGAGAGAAGGAGTATATATTCTGGGGGAAAGTTAGAAGGAGATTAGATCTTTGAATGACATTGTGTACACCATGCTTAGCCTCCCTAATACAAGACTTCTTTCACATGAGAGAAAAATTAACCTCTCTATATTATGCCAGTGTCTTTTAGTTTCCTATAGCCAACAGTCTAACACATCTTTAACTGATACAGTTGGTAAAAAGTTTGATATAAAATTTTAAACTAACAAAGAGAGATATTTCAGGAAACAGTGTTCATCATTGAGAAATTGACTCTTCCTTGGAGCAAAAATTAAATAATTATTATGAAGATCCAACCAGTCCATTCTAAACGAGATCAACCCTGGGTGTTCATTGGAAGGACTGATGCTAAAGCTGAAACTCCAATACTTTGGCCACCTCATGCGAAGAGTTGACTCACTGGAAAAGGCTCTGATGCTGGGAGGGATTGGGGGCAGGAGGAGAAGGGGATGACAGAGAACAAGATGGCTGGATGGCATCACTGACTCGATGGACATGAGTTTGAGTGAACTCCAGGAGTTGGTGATGGACAGAGAGGCCTGGCGTGCTGTGATTCATGGGGTCACGGAGAGTCGGACACGACTGAGCGACTGAACTGAACTGAACTGAATAAATGCAGTTCATTATTTTTTGTTAAGAGGTGCTTCTGCTTCACAAGTGTCTATTTTCTGTGACATGAAAATACAAAATGTGCCTACTATTTTTGGCTTTTTTACTGTCTGTTGTTTATAAGTTTGCTCACAGAAGAAAAGGAAATGGACTACTTAGAGTCTTCAGATCAATGTCTAAAGCATACCCTCAATTCCTTTGAAAGCTTTAGTTCAGCTCAGTCCAGTTCAGTTCAGTCATTCAGTCATGTCCGACTCTCCGCGACCCCATGAATCACAGCACGCCAGGCCTCCCTGCCCATCACCAACTCCCGGAGTACACTCAAACTCATGTCCACAGAGTCGGTGATGCCATCCAGCCATCTCATTCTCCGTTGTCCCCTTCTCCTCCCGCCCCCAACCTTTCCCAGCATCAGAGTCTTTTCCAGTGAGTCAACTCGTCGCATAAGGTGGCCAAAGTATTGCAGTTTCAGCTTTAGCATCAGTCCTTCCAATGAACACCCAGGATTGATCTCCTTTAGAATGGACTGGTTGGATCTCCTTGTAGTCCAAGGGACTCTCAAGAGTCTTCTCCAGCACCACAGTTCGAAAGCATCAATTCTTCGGCGATCAGCTTTCTTCACAGTCCAACTCTCACATCCATACATGACCATGGGAAAAATCATAGCCTTGACTAGATGGACCTTTGTTGGCAAAGTAATGTCTCTGCTTTTTAATATACTATCTAGGTTGGTCATAACTTTCCTTCCAAGGAGCAAGCGTCTTTTAATTTCATGGCTGCAATCAGCATCTGCAGTGATTTTGGAGCCCCCAAAAATAAAGTCTGACACTGTTTCCACTGTTTTTCCATCTATTTCCCATGAAGTGATGGGGCCAGATGCCATGATCTTTGTTTTCTGAATGTTGAGCTTCAAGCCAACCCTTTCACTCTCCTCATTCACTTTCATCAAGAGGCTTTTTAGTTCCTCTTCACTTTAGTTCCTCTATTACTACTTCAACCTTTCAAGGTACTTGATTGCAAACAATGGAAAGGTGCTCTAACTTATGTCAGAAAAATGGGAATTTATTGGAATTATAGCATGTGTGCAATAGTGTGATATTTATGAAATACATATTTAGTTATCAGATGACCAAAATATATTATCCATATATATTTGGTCTTCATTCAAGGTTCCTGGCTCACAGCTCCCAAAACCTTTGGAATTTCCAAAGTGATGAGAGTCATAAAGATGTCTGATGTCGTGCTAATGAGGTGATTTTTGGACCACACCTAATTCTCATGCTGTTTGCCATGAGAATTAAAGGATTCAAACTCTCAGCCCCACCCCCTACCCTCTGGAGAATGAGTCAATCCCTAATGTCAGAGGATTCAAACACTCATGCCTGTGTAATGTGTGTGTGTTAGCGGTAGTTGCTCAGTCGTGTCCTACTCTTTATGACCCGGCGGACCATAGCCCACCAGGTTCCTTTGTCCACGGAGGGCTCCAGGAAAGAATACTGGAGTGGATAGCCATTCCCTTCTCCAGGGGATCTTCCCAACCCAGGGACTGAAATCCAGATCTCCTGCATTGCAGGCAGATTCTTTACCCTGTGAGTCATCAGGGAAGCCCCACCTATATAATGAAAATTCCATAAAAAGCAAAAAGTACTAGGGTTGGGGGTTGGAGAGAGTGGTACACCCAGAGATTATGGAAGTTCCCAGCCCTTTCCTCACATCTTGTGCTTCTTGTTCATTTCACTCTTCCTTTCAGAATAAAATTTAAATCCTTTCAGAATAAACCAGTAAGACAGTAAGTCTCTGAGTTCTGTGATAGGCCACTCTAGCAAACGAATCTTATTAACCCAAAGAGAAAGTTGAGGGAACTTCTGATTTATAGCCAGTTGGTTACAAGCACAGGTAACAACTGGACTTGCAACTGGCATGTGAAGTGGGGTGGGGGATAGGTATGGAGAGCATGGAGGACTGAACCCTTAATCTGTGCTGTCTGATGCCATCTCAGGGTAGCTATTGATAGAATCAGAATCAAGTTGAGTTCTAGATACTCTGCTGTTATCTAAGAATTGTTTGTTTTCAGTGTGGGGAAGCCCCCTCCTAACATGCCCTGGAAATTGGTCTTCTTCTTCTTCTACTTCTAAGTCACTTCAGTTGTGTCCGACTCTGTGTGACCCCATAGACAGAAGCCCACCAGGCTCCCCCATCCCTGGGATTCTCCAGGCAAGAACACTGGAGTGGGTTGCCATTTCCTTCTCTGGAAATTGGACTTAGAACCACCCCAAAGAGGGTGGCTCACATAATTGACAAGAAAGCTAAATGCAATGCAATTCCGATCTTAAGAACCTGGACTGAGACCAAATTTCATGTTTAAGAGCACAGTCCTCTACAAGAATCCCCTCTCTTCACAAGCTCCAAGGTTCTCTGGCCTCCTTCTCCACAACTAGCTACAAATTCAGAGGTTTCCCCTATTCCTTCAGGTTATATAATTCATTGGAATAATGAACAGAACTCAGGAAAGTGTTATGCGTGCATGCATGATAAGTCACTTCTGGTGTGTCTGACTCTTTGCAACCCCGTGGACTGTAGCCTCTAGGCTCCTCTGTCCATGGGATTCCCCAGGCAAGAATACTGGAGTGGGTAGCCATGCCCTCCTCCAGGGGATCTTCCCAACACAGGGTCTTCCCAACCCAGGGATCAAATCTGTGCCTCCTACAGCTCCTGCATTGCAGGTGGATTCTTTACCACTGAGACACTGAGGAAGCCCCAGTAAAGTGTCATACTACTTACAAATACAATTTTTTATTTTAATTTAAATACAAATCAAGACCAGCTGAATGCACAGATGTTTAATATATGGGATCTGGGAAGATCCAAAACACAAAGCTTTCATGTCCTCAAGATATTTCACACTCCTAGCACATCGCTATATGATTACCAACCAGGGAAGTTTACTAGAATTTGGGTGTCCAGGGTTTTTATTAAGGCTTCCTTCCATCAATGTGATTAGTTGAATCATTGCTCGTGTGATTGAACTAAATCTCCAGCGACCCAGCTTCTGTGAAGGTCAGGTGGATACCACATAGCTCAAAGCACTAAACCTCTAATCTCATGGTTGGTCTTTGTGGTCTGAGAGCCATTCACTATCTCATTAGTGAAACTATCCTCCAAGAGTCTGCCACCACTTTAGTACAAACTACTAGGTGTGATCTGAAAGACCAACCATGAATAACAAAGACACTCCATCACTCAGGACGTCCAAGGATTTAAAAGTTCCCTCCTAGTAGCCAGGACAAAGCCCAGCCAAATTCTGTGTTATACGACATTGAAAAAAATCAGGAAATTTTCTTCAGTAAATCAGCAGGAACCAGGATCACAGTCAAGACCTTCCACAGGAATGATTGTCTTAGAGCACAGCTGCCAACTCCACAAACTTGCCTGGAATTCGCCAACATTGCCACAAACAGCGTCATCCACACTAGACCCCATAGCACCAATGACATTCTCAAAATGAATGGATATTGTAGCTCCTTTGCATCCTTCTAGTTTCAAAGCTCCTTGACATGAATCTTTCACTATCCAAGTTTAGGTTGTGTGCACACACCCTAGCTTGCAGAGAAAAGGAATATTTATCCCGTGTGAGCTGCTAACGTGGAAGTATATAAACCTTATTGTGAATCTTCAAATGATGGAGAATTTCCCCAACTGAGGAGCTTGGGACCTTGGGCAGCAAAAATATGAAAGTTACCCCTACCTTCCACCTTTCCCACAACTTAGCATCCATATACATCCTTCTTCTCCCCAAAATCTACTTCTGTAAAATACTATCTCTTGTATAATTGAAACACACTCCTCTACTCTTACAACATGGAGAACATTCAAAGTCCTATTATATACAATTCCAACTACATGTTTCAGATCTTTGGGTAGCATCCCTTCCTTCTCTAGTTTTGCCTCCATCCCACAGAAATATCCCATATAAATATTGTTCAGCTTCTGGATTAGGTATGCCCTATATATAATAGTGAGTACAAATGAGCAGGAAATGAGATATATTAATTATATACATATGCAATACATATATAATAGTAAGGTCAAAACGGCCCAATGATGTTGAGTAAAAGAACCCAGACACCAAATAGATAATGTAACAGGCTTTACTGGCTAGGTGCCCCGGGCAGGACCCCAAGACCTAACAGAGCGAGGTCAAGGAGGTCCGCGCCAAACAAAGGCAGTCAGTCAGTCAGTCAGTTCAGTCGCTCAGTCGTGTCCGACTCTCCGCGACCCCATGAATCACAGCACGCCAGGCCTCCCTGTCCATCACCAACTCCCGGAGTACACTCAAACTCATGTCCACAGAGTCGGTGATGCCATCCAGCCATCTCATTCTCCGTCGTCCCCTTCTCCTCCCGCCCCCAACCTTTCCCAGCATCAGAGTCTTTTCCAGTGAGTCAACTCGTCTCATGAGGTGGCCAAAGTATTGGAGTTTCAGCTTTAGCATCAGTCCCTCCAATGAACATCCAGGATTGATCTCCTTTAGAATGGACTGGTTGGATCTCCTTGCAGTATAAGGGACTCTCAAGAGTCTTCTCCAACACCACAGTTCAAAAGCATCGATTCTTCGGCGATCAGCTTTCTTCACAGTCCAAAGGCAGAGAGCGACTTATATAGCCTCTCAGTAAGGAGCAGCGTAATTCTTCCCAAAAAAGGCGAGGTCTGGAGTGGTGGTCTCTCATAGGTCAGCTAGTCGAGGTGGCTAGACCGGGTTGGTCACTCTGGAGGTTAGGAGGGAGGGTTGATTTCAGTTGAGAGCTGTTGCATCAGAGACTCTTCAGTGGTTTGGCGGGACTTTTTCCCGCCGGCGGGAAATGAAGAGGAGAAGAATAAGAAGCCAAGATGGCCACTGGGGTCCGGCCTTACAATAATGTATATAAAATATATAGTCATTTATATATATGGAGTGAGAGAGCAAGTAAGATCATATACAAGGGACTGCAGTTCCTGTTTATTCAAAATCATGAAGACAAATAGATGGCATTTTCTCTTTGCCATCAGCCAGTGCAAAAGCTGGTTGAGTAACTTGCCCCAGGATACTTAAAACCTTTATTCCCAAGAGCCCTGGGTCTTGGATGGTCCTACTATATAAGATTGAACTTGACTTTATTTTTTTTTTACTTCTAGAAATAACTATACAAAGATCTCCAGCCCTGCTCTCAGCTTGGCTGGCTCTGTCCACATTGTTTTCTGCCTCCAGTGTGAAGTCATAACCCCATTTTTCCTTCGGTGTCAGGATTAATCACCCAGACAGCCCCATAAATGCCTCTTTTCCATACATTCAACTCATAGTGAAGACCAGTGATAGTCTCCGCTTCCAACTCAAAAGAACCCTTATTATGATGCCTTATAGGTACATTCATCCCTTGTTTAACCAAATCCTTGAAGCCAGAAGCCTTGGAAGTTAGCACAGTTTTCTGGAGTACATTATGAGGTGTATTCTTGAGTAACACCAAACACCATCCACTCTTACCCAGGCTCATGTATTCCATCTATGAGTTAGAAGGGTCCCCACAGTTCTTTTCAGGTCCCCAAGGTTCTCTTGAAAAGGCGCACCAGTCTCACACACAAGATCACTCATCTGGGACTCAAAGGGAGCCTTCCATAGGTCACGCAACCATTCTACAAGTAAGCTGCTTTCGGATGACGACTATACAATAAAACCAATAATCCCATAAGCAGTAGCACACTGCCTGATTTTACTCACTGAAAACCAATTGTGTGGCCAGAGAAATGTTGAACATAATCTTCTGATGAAGTAAAAAGATTATATGTTAAGTCCATAATCAATGGTGCTTTCAGGAGTATAACAGGCAGGAAAAGCAAATCCATATACTGAATGTTTCTTGGAAATTGTCCAAAGTAGCAACCTGCCAGGACTTTCACCCAGGTCCTCAGCCCTTTGTTCAGGGTGAACAAATTCTACTGGAAAATTGAGCCCTCAGCAATGATGACAATCAAACAAGCGTTATATAGAGAAGTCCCAATTTTTGGTACATTCATTTCTGTAAATGCCATACTAAATTACCACAAATTTGGTGGTTCATCTCTCATGGTTCAGAGGCCAGAAGTTAGAAAGCAGGGTGTCAGTTGGTCCTAATCCTTCCCTCACCTCTTGTAACTTCAGGTGTCCCCTGGTTTATGACTACATAACCCCCATCTTTGCCTCCATATTCACCTGGCCTTCTCTGTGTCTGTATTCTCTCCTCTCCTTCATAAGAACACTTGTCTTTGGATTTAGGATCCACTCAAATAATTCAGGATGATCTAATCTCAAGATCCTTAACTTAATAACATCTGCAAAGACCCTTTCTCAAAACAGTCACATTCACAGGTTCTGGGGTTAGGACAAGGATATATTTGAGGAGGGCAACGTTGAACCCACTATAATAAATTCCATCACTATCACCATTGTTACATCACTCATGAGCCCACTAAGTCAGCACTAGTCAGAAGGAGAGGAGCTGACTGACATTTATAGAGTAGGCCATCTGATCTATTCTGACATTTTAGAGAGTCTTGATAACCATTTAAATGACATACTAATATTTTCCCACCTAGTGCCATCCAAAAGGTTTATCTACATGCCTCTACCAAGACAGTCTTATTACTCTCAAACTCCTGACTGCCTGCTCACACTACTAACCACTATTAGTTTGTGTTATTACTTAACTCAATCTATGACTGCTGCTGTTGCTGCTAAGTCACTTCAGTCGTGTCCGACTCTGTGTGACCCCATAGACGGCAACCCACCAGGCTCCCCCGTCCCTGGGATTCTCCAGGCAAGAACCCTGGAGTGGGTTGCCATTTCCTTCTCCAATGTGTGAAAGTGAAAAGTGAAAGTGAAGTCGCTCAGTCGTGTCCGACCCTTAGCGACCCCACGGACTGCAGCCTACCAGGCTCCTCCGTCCATGAGATTTTCTAGGCAAGAGTACTGGAGTGGCTTGCCATTGCCTTCTCCAAATCTATGACTATTTCTAGGCAAATTAGAGGATGTCATATCTGATTCTTTGCAACCCCAAGGTTTGCAGCATGCCAGGTTTCCCTGTTCTTCACTATCTCCTGGAGTTTGCTCAAACTCATATTCATTGAGTTGGTAATGCCATCCAATCATATCATCCTCTGTCGCCCCCTTCCCCTTCTGCCTTCAGTCTTTTCCAGCATCGATGTCCTCTCCAATGAGTCAGCTCTTCGCATCAGGTGGCCAAAGTATTGGAGCTTCAGCATCAGTCCTTCCAATGAATATTCAGAGTTTATTTACTTTAGGATTGACTAGTTAGATTTTCTTGCTGTCCAAGGGACTCTTAAGAGTCTTCCCCAGCACCACAGTTCAAAATCGTGTATCCCCTCTCTTTGAAAAACAACTGTAATAAATGACGCAGTATGATAGAATTAGATCCACCATGAGAAACGCTGGGCTAGAAGAAGCACAAACTGCAATCAAGATTGCCGGGAGAAATATCAATAGCCTCAGATATGCAGATAACACCATCCTTATGGCAGAAAGTGAAGAGGAACTAAAAAGCCTCTTGATGAAAGTGAAAGAGGAGAGTGAAAAAGTTGGCTTGAAGCTCAACATTTAGAAAACGAAGATCATGGCATCTGGTCCCATCACTTCATGGGAAATAGATGGAGAAACAGTGGAAACAAAGTCAGACTTTATTTTGGGGGGCTCCAAAATCACTGCAGATGGTGATTGCAGTCATGAAATTAAAAGATGCTTAAAAGGTATGACCAACCTAGATAGCATATTAAAAAGCAGAGACATTACTTTGCCAACAAAGGTCCATCTAGTCAAGGCTATGGTTTTTCCAGTGGTCATGTATGGATGTGAGAGTTGGACTGTGAAGAAAGCTGATCGCCGAAGAATTGATGCTTTTGAACTGTGGTGTTGGAGAAGACTCTTGAGAGTCCCTTGGACTGCAAGGAGATCCAACCAGTTCATTCTAAAGGAGATCAGTCCTGGGTGTTCATTGCAAGGACTGATGCTAAAGGTGAAACTCCAATACTTTGGCCACCTCATGCCAAGAGTTGACTCACTGGAAAAGACCCTGATGCTTGGAGGGATTGGGGGCAGGAGGAGAAGGGGACGACGGAGAATGAGATGGCTGGATGGCATCACCGACTCGATGGACATGAGTTTGGGTGAACTCCGGGAGTTGGTGATGGACAGGGAGGCCTGGCATGCTGTGATTCATGGGGTCGCAAAGAGTCGGACACGACTGAGCAGCTGAACTGAACTGAATATTGGTTCCAGAACACCAGGAAGAAATGTGTATATGGCTTCTCAAGCTACTAATTAGTCATGGGAACTCCTCCATGACGTCATTCCCATGGTATAGAGAGGGAGAAGCAGTAGAACAGGAAGATATCTATGGGGAGGAGAAACACCCTCCTTGTACAATTTAGCTTATCCATTCAACATTGGTGTGAGTCCATTCCTTATATATATGTGAGCCTGAATGTATATTCCACTTGATGGACTACTGCTGGGTATGTCTCACTTCATGATTTGGTGGATAAGCTAATGACCAATTCATAATGGGAAGCTCAGTTCACAGAATTGGGCTTTGAGGTTCTACTGAGGTTCAGTAGAGATTCAAGAGGTATTTCTCAAAATAGGAACAATTACTTGCTGAAGAGGCCATAGCTTATATTTCAAGAATGTTATTATGAGTCTTACCCCTGAGTTTACTATTGGGGCTCCATAAAGCACCCCAATCTGCTACAGACAGCTCAGGCTTCATGGATCTGCTAGATCCCATGGGCTGCCTGATAGAGCTGGTTGCACTTCAGCCTAGAATGATTGCCAGTGGCACGACTGATCTGAGTTACTAAGCAAAAAACATCTGGAACAGCAGCTGCACTTGGAAGCTTCCCCTAATTAAGCTTGTGATAATCCCCTCTCATCTCCAAGACCCATCTGTCTTCCCCATCAGCCTAATTGGAGAGTTAAATGGGGCTGTGATAGAAATGACCACTCCCTGTATTTCTAGTCATGGGTGGTAGCACTAATCTCTGAGTTTCCACAGGGATGTGCTTTTTGCTCTTGATTTACCCTTTGAGTGAGGAAGGTGAGATCTAGGACTTACATCATCATTGGTCCTTCCTCTCATAATAACCCATTTTGAGTCAGGATGCCAATGTCAATATCAGGCCATTGCCTGGTATTTTTCCCCAGCATACACTCAGGAAATGGAGGGAAAATAAGAGGATGTGTCTTCAGGTCCCACTGTGCCCACTGTGTGGTGTACTTGGCTCAAGACTCTATTCATCATCTGACCACCAAAAGCTTCCACTCTGATCACTGAACCACAGTGCCAATTTTCCTTGCCAGGAATGTGCTATTTTGGATCCATTATCCAAAAACAGGGTGAAAGGTCTACTTATATTCCTTTCCTTGGAGTGTACTTACACTATAAAATGACCACAGGTCTAGAAATAGAGATAATGACTGTCTCGCTTTTGGTGAGCTCTACAAAGAGACATGGAATTTTTTAATGCAAATTTGTTAGGAAATTTGTGAGCCGCCTATACATTTACATCAGAGTCTTTTCCAGTGAGTCAACTCGTTGCATGAGGTGGCCAAAGTATTTCAGTTTCAGCCTTAGCATCAGTCCTTCCAATGAACACCCAGGATTGAACTCCTTTAGAATGGACTGGTTGGATCTCCTTGCAGTACAAGGGACTCTCAAGAGTCTTCTCCAACACCACGGTTCAAAAGCATCAATTCTTCGGTGAAAGGTTGGGGGTGGGAGGAGAAGGGGATGACAGAGAATGAGATGGCTGGATGGCATCACCGACTCTGTGGACATGAGTTTGAGTGAACTCCGGGAGTTGGTGATGGACAGGGAGGCCTGGCGTGCTGTGATTCATGGGGTCGCGGAGAGTCGGACACGACTGAGCGACTGAACTGAACTGAACTGATACATTTCCATAGACCCAATAATCAATAAAGCAACGTCAAATCCCTTGTGTCTCTATTAGAGAAAGCATAACTATCTAGTCTCTGGAGGTTAAGTGCCTGACTTGGCTTCTGCACCTGCCCACCTCCACCATAGGATCTTCCCATCTCCATTGTAATCAGGCAGATTAGTTCAATATTAGTGTCTCCCAATAATATCCTTGATCTACACAAAAAAACCACAATCACATTTTTTAATTTAATTTTTGTTTTATACTGACATAGAGTTCTTTTTTCCACTTTTTTATTTAAATATTTTTAAAAATCTTTACCATGTTGAGTTTCGGCCCTAAAATGGTGCAAATCAGCCATAATCATACATACATCCCCTCCCTCCATAACCTCCCTCCCTTCCCTGCATCCCATCCCTCCAGGTCATCACAGAACATTAAACTGGGCTCCCTGTGCTACACAGCAACTTCTCATCAGCTATCTATCTTATACCTGATAGTATATATACACAATTACACTTTTAAATGATGCCAATGTTTCCCTCTTCAAAGCATTTCTCAAGGCTTTTTCTGTGCCTATTTAGGAAGCACAGAAAGTACATAGGATTCATATCATAAATCTAGTTTGCTGATTCCTATCTATATATTATGACAAATCACGTATGGCATCTTAATCTTCTTTAGCGTAATCACCATTCAGTCCAACTTTCTGTCTGTCAACCTACCTAGGAATTAAAATTAACTTGCCTTCGCAGTGAATTCAGATAATTGCACATAGGTTTTTATAAAAATCAGGTTAGCGTAAAACTATCGTTTTTCACTCTTTAGCATCTTTAGCATGTTTCGGATTTAGTCCGATGTATCTCTCCTTTGTATGTTATAATATAAATTGCTACATATACTTATTTTATTGTATAAATATATGACTATGGTAAACAACATAATTGAGTATTCAGATAACAACTCTAGTTATAAATTTGAGATAAACATTATGGAAAAGAGGCTGAGGACCTGAAGAGAACAGACTCAATCAAGAAAGGGAGGACTAGCTCATTAAGACTAAGAAAGGAATCTCCATGAACTACTTGGGTTGCATTCACTAGCAGGAGAAGCTTAAAATATTTGGGGTTTGTGGATAATCCAAGTCCTTCAAACCCTCCCATAATTCTTATCTCAATGCTCTGGGGCTTACTCTGGTTCATGAAATACTTTAATCTTTCCCAGCAGACACCTGAAGAGAGGGCATAGTAAATAATGAGTTAACGTGACAATCCATGGCCAGCCTATTCCTTTGTCTGTTGGGTACCTTAGCTTTGCCACTGTAAGAGTCAAAAGATTCTACCAACATCATCAGGCAGAGTCTCCTGGGTTTAAGTTGGTAACTTGAGTTTCATATTTAATCTTGTAATTCTCTTTTTTACAAAAAAGAGAAAGCAGTCATTCCCACTCCCACTTGAATTCCTTCATGGTGTTACATAATAGCAACAGGTTGACACCCAAAGCAGTCTTTTCAATGTGCAAGTGATTCCAAGTGATTGCAGGAAAAGAAACTGTTTCACCACTGCTCACAGTGTTCTGTCACCTTTCTATCACCGACAAAGACTGCACTCTCACTAATTTTGGCCTGATTATGACAGGTAAAAGTCCCAGATTTCCTTTTTTTCAGAGGCTTAATGCAATAATCTACTCCTGGAAACAGATTCCATATCAGTCTAGGATTTTATTTGCCCCAAAATACAAATATATGTATTTGTTAATATATAATATTTACATGTTATTTAATGATGGAGACTTATATACAGCCTCCTGCATGATATTTTGCCCCTTTTTGACTTCCTTTATTATCTTTTTTTTATTCGGATAATATTCCAAAAAAGCTAGCAGGTTTCTACCCAACCTAGTAGGGGCAAATGAACTCTTCTATCATACTATATTGAATGCTTAAGCCAAAGTACTTTTTATTTTGATTTTTTTTAATTGATGCTCTGCTGAGTAAATATCTACATATATATTTGTTAAAGAAATTGAGTCCATAAGCAGATAAAATAATATAGATATAATGATAATGTTCTTCTGTTCTATTCTCTAATTGTATGATCTTACCAGGCAAACATAGCACATTTAAGAGTAATTTTCTTTGATAGTGATTACTGAGATTATTCAGTTAAACACTAGATCTTTTCAAAAGTGTCTCTGTTATTTTAATGTATATTGATTTAAGCTGATCAACATGTTTTGCATTTTCAAAAATTTAGTTTGCTTTGCTCCCAGCCTCTATTTTTTTTTCCAGAATTAATGACTGCAAATCTTGTCCTCCTTAGACTATTTTCTTAGTGTGTCTTATTAAGACCAATTGGCACACATATCCCAATATTTTTATCTTCCCAAACATTCCCTGCACATTCAGAATCAGTGTCTATTTTCAGTAACTTCATTATCCTTCCTAATCACAGGATATAGTTCTTCACTGTTTTTCTATTTGAAACCTGATTTTATTACTCAGACTCTCTCCTGCAATGAATTTACTCTAGTTGAATTGTTGCTGTACTTCACCTGGGGAGAGCAGCATGCCTTTGGTGGGCCAAGTTAGCTCTTACCGAAGCATGCAGTGTGGGGCCTTGGAGTCATCAAGTTAATTTATTTACAAACATATTAAGCTCCTACTGTATGAAGTGCATTGCGTAGAGCACTCCAGAGGGAATACAAGAGAAATAATCTCCACTTTAGATTTATAATAGATTTATAAATTCATGAGGAAAACACCCGGAAGAAGTCAAATCAATTCTTTAACATGTGAATCAGCCCCAAGTGGCATAGTTTCTTCATACAGTGATTTAGCAAATTTTAATCCACGCCTACTATGTGCCAGTGACTAGGTCTGATTCTAGGAATGCAGTAAAACCGTGGTACCTGGTCTCATGGCCTTTGAAGCAAACTCTGGAAGGCCGATGGTGAACAGAAATAATTAATTACAAAGAACAAGCATGGAATGATCTGGGAGCAGGCAATATGGAAATCTAATCTAATCACAGGGCACCAGAAAGGCTTCCTTGAATTAATGATGGGCTTCCCTGGTGGCTCAGTCAGTGAAGAATTTAAAATTTAAAATTTTTAAATTGCAATGCAGGAGACCTGGTTTCTATTCCTAGGTCAGGAAGATCCCCTGGAGAAGGAAATGGCAACCCATTCATTCCAGTATTCTTGCCTGGAGAATCCCATGAACAGAGGAGCCTGGCAGGCTACAGTCCATGGGGGTTGCAAGAGCTGTATGACTTAGCGACTAAACCATCACCACCACACTAAAAAGATGAATAATGTTAGATGGGTAAAGGGGAAGGAGTAGAATACAAGGGCTGAGAGGGTATTGACTAAAGGATTTATTGCAGAGGCCTTTGGAAAGAGAGAACCCCTGAGATGGTATGTAAATCAATCTGAAAAGAATTATAAAGCATTAGCTAAGTTCTTTATAAAAAATTTTCTGTGTACTGGAAAGGACACAGAGTCATGTAAACCATTGATGAACACATTCCAAGTGGAAAGAACAGCTTCAGTTCAGTTCAGTCACTCAGTCGTGTCCGACTCTTTGTGACCCCATGAATCACAGCACTCCAGGCCTCCCTGTCCATCACCAACTCCCGGAGTTCACTCAAACTCATGTCCATCGAGTTGGTGATGCCATCCATCCATCTCATTCTCTGTCGTCCCCGTCTCCTCCCGCCCCCAATCCCTCCCAGCATCAGAGTCTTTTCCAGTGAGTCAACTCTTCGCATGAGGTGGCCAAAGTATTGGAGTTTACAAAGAATGAGAGGCAAAATCACGTGTGTGGACTGGCTTGATCACAGAAGGAAAGCTGAGAAGTAACGTGAAATGAGGTTACATAGAGATGAGGAAAGTCAGCAGAACATTCAAGATCTAAGGAGATGTTCTAGACTATAAATATAAACTAAATGAGAGTAAGGAGAATTAGAGGCTAGAAGGGGAATCTTTGGAGCAAGAGGAGTCTTCTTGTCTGGATGAGGGGAGCGCAGCAGATGCCGTTGGTGCCCTGCCCAAATCACATTGGCACCATCAGTCCTGTCTCCACACTCACCACCTGCCACCTACACAAGCATCTGTGACTCACCACCCTCGGGCTTTCTCTGGCCAAGGGAGAAGCCCTGGCCTATCCAGGGAGCAGGCAGGACTTCTGGAGGAGTTCAGGCTTGTAAGCAGGACAGGATAGAAATATAGTGCATCAACACCCCGGTTCTCTCGTCCCAGCAGAGAGGGAAACTGTGATGCAGGTTCTCCACCTTCCAAACGTCCCAGGAGGATGGGACATCGAATGACTTTCTTCTCTTCTCCATGTTACTCCTCTACTCTCCTATCAATCTTCCTGGGATCACCTCCAAGTAAACTACTTCCATGAAATCCTCATCTCATGGCCCACTTATGGGGGAACTCAAAGTGAGCAGTTAATTCCTGGGGAAGCTGAGGAAGAAGAAGGAGTGTTTGGACATAGTAATAAAGAGATGATCCCTTATTGGGTATCTAAATTATGGCAGAAAGTGAAGAGGAACTAAAAAGGCTCTTGATGAAAGAGGACAATGAAAAGTTGGCTTGAAGCTCAACATTCAGAAAACTAAGATCATGGCATCTGGTCCCATCACTTCATGGGAAATAGATGGGGAAACAGTGGAAACAGAGTCAGATTTATTTTGGGGGGCTCCAAAATCACTGCGGATGCTGATTGCAGGCATGAAATTAAAAGATGCTTACTCCTTGGAAGGAAAGTTATGACCAACCTAGATAGTATATTAAAAAGCAGAGACATTACTTTGCCAACAAACGTCCGTCTAGTCAAGGCTATGGTTTTTCTCGTGGTCATGTATGGATGTGAGAGTTGGACTGTGAAGAAAGCTGATCGCCCAAGAATTGATGCTTTTGAACTGTGGTGCTGGAGAAGACTCTTGAGAGTCCCTTGTACTGCAAGAGATCCAACCAGTCCATTCTAAAGGAGATCAATCCTGGGTGTTCATTGGAAGGACTGATGCTAAAGCTGAAACTCCAATACTTTGGCCACCTCATGCGAAGAGTTGACTCACTGGAAAAGACTCTGTTGCTGGGAGGGATTGGGGGCAGGAGGAGAAGGGGACGACAGAGAATGAGATGGCTGGATGGCATCACCAACTCGATGGACATGAGTTTGAGTGAACTCCGGGAGTTGGTGATGGACAGGGAGGTCTGGCGTGCTGTGACTCACAGGGTCACAAAGAGTCAGACACGACTGAGTGACTGAACTGAACTGAACCCATGAATTGGGCTTCCTTGGTGGCTCAGTGGTAAGAAATCCACCTTTGAGGCAGAAGACGTGGGCTCAATCCCTGGGTCAGGAAGATCCCTTGGAAAAGGAATTGGAAACCCACTCCAGTATTCTTGCCTGGAGAATCTCAATGGACAGAGGAGCCTGGTGGGCTACAGTCTATGGGGTTGCAATGGAGTTGGACAGGACTTAGGGACTAAACAACCACCACTTATGGATTACTTGCCCATCCCTATAACCTGTAGCCAAATACATATTTTCCTAGTAACAAAGATAGATCTTCTAAATTGC
This sequence comes from Moschus berezovskii, assembly GCF_049115385.1. Classification (NCBI taxonomy): domain Eukaryota; kingdom Metazoa; phylum Chordata; class Mammalia; order Artiodactyla; family Moschidae; genus Moschus; species Moschus berezovskii. Next base: position 37,673,535 of record NC_142472.1, read on the forward strand.
ACTGTTTATCCAGATCCAGAGTTGTAGATCACCAATGCTAACAGGGACAAAGAGACAAGGTCTTTCGCTTATACAAATTTACCAAAGTATTGTAATATAATGCAATATAATATTTTATGCTTTACCTAATTGTGTCCCAGCTACTGATCTCAGTTTGTTCTGGTTACCATCCCACAGAGAACAAATACCCATGGAACCAGGACATCTCTGCATTAATAAGGAACTAAAAGACACTTAGCTGGAGCCCTCTTTCTACAGGTAAGGCCGATGAGGTGCAAAGAAGAGAAATGACTTTGACAAAGTCAAATGGTCGGTGAGTGGAGGCCTGCAAATAAGATCTAGTTTCTCTGTCTTTCTCTGTCTTTCAGTTGAGTGCATGCAACCCCACAGTTGTCTGCCAGTTGAGGGAGTGAGGCGGAAACCTTCATGAATAAGAGGAAACTGTTGTTTTAGCATATATACAGTATCAGACTAGACAAACAGAAGGCAGTTGCTCTTATTGCTCATAAAAGAGCAGACTTTAGACAGAAAAAATGATAACTCATGAAATTCTAAAACTTCTCCTTTTGCCACATATGTTTTTATTTCCCCCTGAACTGAAAGATAATACAAGTTAATGTGTGAAAACAGCAGTTCAGTACCCTCAGGTAATGATAAGGTATGTATCTAAGTGACCTTGGCTATTTAATACAAACCAGACTGTTCAAATGAAACAGAGTAGCTGTTAGTTACTTATCAGAACACCACCCACCAGCTCTCAGAAATGAAAACCCAAAAGGGAAAAATGGGATCGAGCTGAACACATCTAGAAAAAGACCACCAAGGAACCCAGTGCTGCCCTGGAGTTTCAGTGGCTGTCAATACAGACACCTTGTGGAAACTAACTTGGGGCCACAAAACAAGGCCTCTAAGTGCATCATCTTTATTAATCTGTAACCAGAATTTATTTCCATAACAAACTCACAGTCTCCCAGGTGACAAGACTTAATTTCCATCCAATTATGACCTTCTGTCAGAGTTACATCTAAGTTTCTAGAGGCCATTGTTGGCGGGGGCGGGGGGGCAATCTGACTAAGTACCAGAGCATCACTGGAAGTGGGGGAACTGGTAAGATTTGTTTATATTGCTTAGTCACTCAGTCATGTCTGGCTCTTTGTGACCCCATGGGCTGCAGCACACCAGGTTTCCCTGTCCATCACCAACTCCTGGAGCTTGCTCAAACTCTTGAGTCAGTGATGCCATCCAGCCATCTCATCCTCTGCCATTCCCTTCTCCTCCTGCCTCCAGCCTTTCCCAGCATCAGGGTCTTTTCCAGTGAGTCAGTTCTTTGCATTAGATGGCCAAAGTATTGGAGCTTCAACTTCAGCATCAGTCCTCAATGAATATTCAGGGTTGATTTCCTTTAGGATGGACTGGTTTGATCTCCCTCCAATCCAAGGGACTCTGATTTGGATCTTAGTTATTGGTCCACACATTTTCCTACATCTGCGTCATACTCACACGAGACCTGCCAGCATCCTGTGCATGTTTGCGTCACTCTGGGCAGCAAGGAAAAGTGGTCTGCCTTTCTCACACCACGATTTATTTAAGTCATATGTTTGGAATTGTTTTGCTTTATTTCGTTTATTTTTCTTGTTTTTAGCCACTGGGTCGTACTGATTCCAGTGTTAGTCATTATCCGAGACTTGAGCCAAGTGTACCTTAAACTTGAAGCTCTTCATTCTTGATTTCTTGACATGAATTGGGTAACTTCTCAGTCGATGATGACATTAGATTGGAACCTAAGAAAACTTTATTTGAAATGTATGGAAATACATGGAGAGTGTGGGACCCTGGGGAGCTGACGCAGGTCCACCCCTCCTGAATACTGCTTGTGAGGTTTCTTGGGCTCCAGAGCCATGCTGCTTTCCTCAGCCCTCCTCAGGGAAGGTGGCACAGGCTCTGCTCTGTCTCAGGTTTCCAGCCTCTTCCAGGTCCCGGGCCTCTGGCCAAGGAGGACAGAAGCAGGAGGATTTCCATGGAACAAGCCAAGCACTATGCTCTTACCTCCCCTGGGCCACACGCCTTCCCCTGTCTAGACTCTCTAATTGGGAAACTAACCCTGACTGATTAAAACTTCTCTCAAATTTTGCCTTATATCTTGACCTTATCTTTTGAAGATCCCAAAATCCAAACTGTTCACTCTTTTTTTTTCTCTGTTGTTCAGTGCCTCATGGACTAGTGGCTTGAATAGAGAAAGGATCAAGAAATAGCAAATGCAATGCCCCCAAAAGTGAAGATTGATCACCAATTATTATATGTAAAAGTATGTGTCCAGTGACACCAATAGCAATTTTAATCCTCATTCTTCCTTTTCACATGTAATATAAAATCTAAAGTGCTTCCCTAGTGGCTCAGCTGTAAAGAATCCACCTGCAATGCAGGAGATGCTGGTTTGATACCTGGGTGGGGACGATCCCCTGGAGGAGGGCGAGGCAACCCACTCCAGTATTCTTGCCTGAAGAATCCCATGGACAGGGGAGCCTGGAGGGCTATGGTCCATTGGGTCACAAAGAATCAGACACGACTGTAGCGAATGAACATGCACACATAAAATTTAAAATGTGATGAAAATTGAGACTGCTGAATGACAGTGAGTCTGTAATTCCTAGACCATTTCCAAAACAGTATGGCAGCAGTTAGGAATATCTTAGAGAAAAACACTACTCATAACTTTCCACTGATGAAAGAGAAGCTTCATGCTGATAAACCTACCTCCCCATCCCCCACCCCACCTCCACCAATGAGCAGACACACAGGCTCTCCTCCATTTCAACCAGCAGCTAAAGGCCTTCTGATCCTACCCACTGTGATTTACCCATTGGGTTGAGTGGCCCTTGTTGGTTATTTCAGTAGGATTGTTTTACTGCAGTGATCTTTAATATAGTCTCACCCAAATCCACATTGGTCCTCATCTCTTCATCGTCACAAAAAGATGAGAAAGGCAAGTTTCAGCCTCTTCCTTTGTGATGTGCAGGACCCAAAACAGTGAAGCAAGGCATTGACAAATCTTGGACTAGAGTCCAGACAACTTTATTTAAGTCATATGTTCAGAGGGCTTATTTTTGCTTTGTTTTGTTTATTTTTCTTCTTGTTTTTAGCCACTGGGCCATGCTGATTCCAGTGTTAGTCATTATCAGAGACTTGAGCCAAGTGTACCTTAACTTGAAACTGTTCATTTTTTATTTCTTGGCAAGAACTTGGTAACTTCTCAATTCAGTTCAGTTCAATTCAGTCGCTCAGTCATGTTCGAATCTGCAATCCCATGGACTGCAGTATGCCAGGCTTCCCTGTCCATCACCAACTCCCAGAGCTTACTTAAACTCATGTCCATCGGGTCAGTGATGCCATCCAACCATCTCATCCTCTGTCTTCCCCTTCTCCTCCCACCTTAAATCTTTCCCAGCATCAGGGTCTCTTCTAGTGAGTCAGTTCTTTGCATCTGGTGGCCAAAGTATTGGAGTTTCAGTTTCAGAGTCAAGCCCTTCCAATGAAAATTCAGGACTGATTTCCTTTAGGATGGACTGGTTGGATCTCCTTGCAGGCCAGGGGACTCTCAAGAGTCTTCTTGGATACCTCAGTTCAAAAGCATTGATTCTTTGGTGTTCAGCTTTCTTATAGTCCAACTCTCACATTCATACAAAACTACTGGAAAAACCATAGCCATGACTAGACAGACGTAGTCAAAGCAAGACGGTCTCTGCTTTTTAATATTCTGTCTAGGTTGGTCATAGCTTTTCTTCCAAGAAGCAAACGTCTTTTAATTTCATGACTGCAGTCACCATCTGCAGTGTTTTTAGAGCCCAGGAAAATAAAGTCTGTCACTGTTTCCATTGTTTCCCCATCTATTTGCCATGAAGTGATGGGACCAGATGCCATGATCTTAGTTTTCTGAATGTTGAGTTTTAAGCTTTTTCACTCTCCTCTTTTACTTTCATCAAGATGCTCTTTAGTTCTTCTTTGCTTTCTGCCATAACTTCTCAGTAGGTGGTGACATTAGATTGGAACCTAAGAAAACTTTATTTGAAATTTATGGAAATACATGTTTCTCCTCAATATGCAGCAGCAGTCACTAGATAGAGTTACTTTTCTTGTGTATACATATATATATAACAGTATTTTTGAGCAAAAAAAGCATTTCTTTTTCTTTAGTTTTTTTTGGGGGGGGGTTGTACTTTTGTGTTTTTAAATTTTATCGAAGTATAATTAATTTGCAATATTGCATTTATTTCTGCTGAGCAAAGTGATTCAATTATACATATACATATATATATATATATATATGTACTCTTCTTCTTGTTCTTTTCCATTATGGTTTATCACAGGGCATTGAATGTAGTTCCCTGTGCTATACACTAGGACCTTGTTGTTTTTCGATTCTATGTATACTAGTTTCCATCTGCTAACCCCAAGCTCCCAATCCTTCCTTCCCCTTGGCAACCATAAGTCTATTCTCCTTGCGAGTCTGTTTCTGTTTCATAGATAGGCTCATTTGTGGCATAGTTTAGATTCTACGTATAAGTTATATCATATGGTATTTGTCTTTCTCTTTCTGATTTACTTCACTTAGTGTGATAATCCCTGTCCTTTCATGTTGCTGCAAATGGCATTAATGAAAATGTTTCTTAGAAAATACTTTCTAGACTAGGGACACAATTTTAATTAAATAGAAGCCATTAGATAAAATAGAAGCTTCAGACAACTGCTCTGTGGATGTTCTTCTGAGGTCAGAAATAATTTGATCAGACACCTTCCTGAAATTTTATCTGTTTGGAATCTCACTATATCATGCAATTGAAAATCAAAGGAAACTCTGATGAGTAGCCTGCTGCTAAATGATACAATGTAAATTTTAGATGCCAAAAAAATTGATAAGCAATTAAAAACTCAGCTAGTCCTCATACCTTAAGCAAATGAATATAGTTCAAAAACTATGATAATTCTCATTATTAATCTCAAATTTATACTTTAGAACACTCAATGCACCAAGTGAAGTTTTTTTTTCCTTTGTGCCCAAACACCATTCCATTTAACTTGGAAAAAAGTTCATTCTCTCTTATTAACCTGTATTTATGGAGCCCCTACTTGGAATGAGTTACCATGCTAAGCATTATGGATACTTTAAAGGGATAATAAAAATTGTCCCTTCCTTAAAGTAGTTTACTAGATATTTGTTACAGAAGATATGCTTTTAAAAAATACTGTATTTCTAAAAATAAGTTCTAGATATTAACAAAATAATCTTGATAGATGCAAAAGCAGCCAGCTCTTGCAGGTACTAATCTCTCCTGATGTTCCTCTCCTCTGGCAAACAATCCAGTTCCTGCATTTTGAATGGGGAAACTGTTCTCCATTTAGATTGATGGCCTAGCCTTGGCCATCTTACCTTTTGTTTGATTACTCATAGAATACCTGAAGTAAAGCCTGTATATTGATTTATTTTAAATATATATATTTATTTATTTGCCTGCGCCAGGTCTAAGTGGTATCAGGCAGGCTCTTCGATCTTCGTGGAGGCACTCAGGGTCTTCTTTGGCATGTGGGATCTAGTTCCCTGACCAGGGATCAAACCTGGGCCCCCTGCATTGGGAGCTCAGAGTCTTAGCCACTGGACCACCAGGAAAGTCCCAAGCCTATATATTTAAATGTGGTTAATTAGCAGTTAAAGGAAAACAAAAGACAAAATAAATGCACACACAATAGCACAAGATCGTGGGCCCTAGGATGTGTATGTATCTATCTTCAGCTTGAGGGTCTCCTCCTGGCTGCTGTTATTCTCATTTAATCTGGAAGAGGCTGCCTTCAAACTTCACCACCTTGGGATCACCCTCAAGGACTTCTAGATTTAGCAGACTATAAGCAGAATGATTGTGATCATGGGCTTTGAAGCCTCATAGATATGAGTTCAAATCACGATTTGGCTACACACCTGCAAAGATTGAAACCAGCAGTTATGTACTATCTTTTGGATGATAGCATTCATAATGCCTTCTTCATCAGATTGTTTTTGGAATCAGAAGAAATAGCAAGTACTTAGCACACTGCCCAGCTGAAGTGTACAATACATGGCAAGTATTATCATGATCAAAATAGTAACAATCTTTTAAAACCCATAAAAGATAGCAAGACCCAGAGTGAATGGAGTTCCCTCTCTATTTAACTAAAGCCTGCATCTCAGTTTTCATTTTCTGTCTCAGAACCTGCCTCATCCTGTCTAACAGCACCAGCAAAGTCCACTCCCATGGAGAAAAGTTTTGCTTGCTTGCAGTACCAATACATGTAAACAGGACAATTCACTCAATAAAATACAACAAACACACAGTCATGCATGACACATACATACACTGATCAGAGATACTTTAGTTACAAATGCATAAAAGGATGAACAATAATTATGAGATAGTTCAAGGCTCCAAATGATTAATTTGCAAACATAAATCATATAAATGACAGAGAAATGTAGATAAATGTTATGCTTTTGAAAAAGACTCTTTGTTCAAGCAAGTTTCAGAAACCCTGATTTTTAAAAAGTTAAGAAGTTTATTAATGCAAGGCTAAGCATAATCTATAACAAGTCATGAAGCCTAAATAGTGAATATATAATTGGTACTATTTCCCTAATTTATGAATCTGATTTTTCAGAAATGTCAATCTTTTTCTACAGTGGTGGGGATAGTTTAAGAACCAGTTTTCTATGGAACATTGGGAATTACTGGTAAATTCGAAAAAGCTTTGTTACTCTAGAAGACAGATAGCTCTATGGGCACTAAGAGGCTGGCAAGTTTTAATGGGAAACAGATTTAATCTCTTTGAAGAATGGATAGGATAAAGCATTCAGTTCCTATTAATAGGAAAAATAAACTGATGAGTAGCTACTTAAAGATATTTTTACATGCTCACTTATTCACATCTTTCCATTTTTGCTCATTCATAACGTTAATAGCCACAAAGGATTTGAGGTGGCTCCCAGACACCTGTTTACACCTCCCGTCCGCTAATCCCACTTCAAAATAGTCCTTTCTCTGGTGGGGTGCTCTGTGGTTTATGAATTCTTCATCTGCAGATTTCAGGAAATATAAGCTGAAACTGCAATACTTTGGCCACCTCATGCGACGAGTTGACTCACTAGAAAAGAGTCTGATGCTGGGAAAGGTTGGGGGCGGGAGGAGAAGGGGACGACCAAGAATGAGATGGCTGGATGGCATCACCAACTCTGTGGACATGAGTTTGAGTGAACTCCGGGAGTTGGTGATGGACAGGGAGGCCTGGCGTGCTGTGATTCATGGGGTCGCGGAGAGTCGGACACGACTGAGCGACTGAACTGAACTGAATGTGCCTAAGAATGATGGGGGTTGGGGTAGCAGTCTTGTCAGTAATACTGATTCTTAGCCCAAACACAGATTCCTGCACTTTAACAAGCATTTCAGGTGACTCCAGGAAGGTAATGCAAGACTATAGTTTTTGAATGTGGTTTTAGATTAATGTTATTTAGAAAAAATGTCTAATAACAAAGGTTGATCTCTAATCACACTCTAAAAGCACAGATATTTCTCTGGATAGATGATGATACACAGATGATAGATGGATCCCAAGAGTCTTTTAAATTGAAATATGGTTGATGTACATTATATGTTATAGGTATACAATATAGTGATACACAATTTATAGGTTATACTCCATTTATAGTTATTGAGTCATGTTGAGGTTTGACAGAAAACAATAAAATTCCATAAAGCAATTATCTTTCAATTAAAAAATAAATAAATGTATGAAAAAATATTAGCTATATTCCCTGTGTTGTATATCTTTGTAGCTTATTTTGTAATTAATAATTTGTGTCTCTTAATCCCCCAACTCTAAATTGTCCTTCCCCTTTTCCCTCTCCCACTGTAACTACTAGGCCGTTCTCTATGTTTGTGAATCTGCTTCTTTTTATCTTTGTTAGTTTTTTGCATTTTTTAGATTTGACGTATAAGTGACATAATAAAGTCTATGGATGAAAAGAGTGTTAAAAATGAAAGTTATGATTAGGAATAATTGAGACTAGAGATTTCTAATTCTATGCTGGAATAAATCTATTCCAGAAGGAATATGACTCATACTTTTAACTTATTTAGAACCCTGAGCCAGGAAAAATAATTCTACCCAGCCCTTGAGTTCAAGTTTGCAGTGTGTGGTTTTTCTTGAGAGTATCTTCCTCAAGGTGGGAAATCAGGAACCTGATTCTGGACCTTTCTCACCTGGCAGGGGAGAGTAGGAAGATGGGAGAGGATAGAAGAATTTTAATCGCCAAGGAGAAGGAGGCAGGAAGTGGGGAGCAATGCATTGGGAACTTAGCCAAGCAGACTGTGGTTTCAGGCAGGGACCCAGTCACAGTGAAGTTCCGGAAAGTAAAAAACCCACACTACAAAAAGCAACAATTAGAATATAAAAGGTGAAGATTGCAAGGAAAGCCTCAGTTTAGTGAACACTTGGATACTCAGGTAATTTATCTAGAGAGATCAGATGCCAGGCTGAGGTCTATAGTGAAGAAGCATTCCTCAAATTTGTACCTAAGGCATTACCAGTGTTGAAAGCAGGTATGGCTGTATCCAGGAGGCAGAGATTCTGGGTACTGTTGAGAAGAACTGGGTAAGGCTGGGATCAACTTTCACTGGTGGTATTAGAGCAGCAGCACTTTTCATTAATTACTCTGAATGCTGACATGTTTTCTCTGCCACTTTTGGCACATCTTCTCACTGCTTTCAGTGTAGTGACTAATGCACATAATGGTGAGAAGAAAAACATAAAACCCAGCAATGCTGGGCTCATTTTTATTGCAGTCTTGGTATTTTCTGAAGTTTGATGTAATAAGATCATCAGTCCCTAGTGTGTTAGGCATAATGAGAGCCTCACAGACGGAGCACAGTAATTGAGTCACCAGAGTTCCTGCTCTCAGAAAAGGGCTGAAGCTCCTTCTCTGGGAAGCCAGCTCTGGCCTGCTTTGCCCTCATCTCTTCTTCTCTAAGGCATTCTTCAGCATTTCCTTTAGCAATCTCTGATGGTTCTAACCTTTCTCCTTTTCCATACTCCCACCCCCAGCTTCCCATCCCTCCTAAGTCCTGCCCAGTTCCCTTCTGGTACCTCCTACTTTTCACTTGATGGTTCTTTTTTATTTTTTTTCACCTGCTGGTTCTTGTTTGCATCCCATCTACTTGTGACCTCGCAGACATCCCTGTGCATGATTTTCAGATCTCTCTGGAATAGTTTGACATTTCTGTCATCGAAATTTCCTACTATCTAAAGCACAAAGAAAACTGATCTCCTCCTTTCTCCAAGCACAGAGCTCTGTGTTTTTAAAACTCCTTGTCTTCATCAGACTCATTTTTTGACAGGCTAATCCTGCCCCGAGTTAGTCAACATTCCCTCTCAAAGCATGGTTTCCTCCAGGGATGCATTCATTTATTTATCCATTTTCTTGATAGATGACTGATCTGTAACAATGTATTAGTTTCAAGTATATAAGATAATGGGCTTCCCAGGTGGTTCAGTGGGTAAAGAATCCACCTGCGATGTAGGAGACGCATGCAGATGTAAGTTCTATCCCTGGGTCAGGAAGAGCCCCTGGAGGAGGGCCTGGCAACACACTCAGTATCCTTGCCTAGAGAAGCCCATGGACAGAGGAGCCTGGCAGACTACAGTTCGTAGGGTCACCAAAGAGTTGACACACCTGAAGTGACTGAGCACGCATACAATGTGATTCATGCTTCTATATATTGCAAAATGATCACCACAACAACATCCATCATCACACACGGTTACAATTTTTTTTCTCTTCTTGTGATGAGGACGTTAAAGATCTACTCTCTTAGCAATTTTCAAGTATACAATACAGTATTCTTCATTAGTACCATCCTGCTGTACATTATGTTTTCAAGACTTCTTTATTTTATAACTGGAAGTTTGGGGTATTTATTTGCCTTTTTGGTTTTATATTCACTTGGGTCTCAGTATCTTTTGCATTCCCTCTCACTCTTTTTCTCCAAATTTACCTCAGTACCTCAGACCTATGTCTGATATGTCTTATTACTGAGCCCCAGATAAAGTAGTTCCAGCAAAGCTATTATGGTTACGAAGTTGGAGACCATTAACTGACATGATTACCAAAGAGACAGCGTGACCTCACTGGGTGGAACAACCACCCTGCCCCTTCTCCAGCCTCAGAGAGACTCTCCCAGTGATGTTCACAAATGACGAACTTCCAGAAAGTATCTACTGACTCCACCAAAACAATCAGGGAATAACTGCAGAATCTCATCTTTATGATATTCATATCCAAAAAAATTCTCCAAGGAACCCATAAAGCATTTCCCAATCAAGTACTCCTCAAAAGGATAGCAACGAATAAATCTAAGTATTTTCTATGTAATATTAAAGTAAAAAATTTATCAGAACTTTCAGGTTCCATATGTTTCCCAAATATAATTATGGTTGATGAAAACCAAATCTTAAAAGTAAGAAAGCTTCTTGTTTTATCCAGCTGGCACCTACTGTGTTCAAACTCCTCCTTCTCTACCCCAACCCCCACCTAAACCCATCCCAGTCCCAAGTTGTGGGGAGAAATCCCTGAGAAACTTCATGGTCCAGACTCATTTGCTAACAATGCATCAGGGCCCAGCTCTGTGATCACTTTTCAGCAAACATTTTTTGTATCAGAATGTGTGTGTGTGTGTGTGTAAGAGAGACACACACACATAGAGAGAGATGCCCAGCCTTTTAAAGCACTTACTATGTAGTAGACATGCAAGAGTAGACATTTTCTGAAGTATCAAATATTTGCTATTCATGGTGCAAAGTTATTTATATCCATTACATCATAATCTTCGTAGCTTTTTCATATTATTATTACTTTAGAATTTAAAAATATAAAACTTGAGACTGAGGAAAACTAAATGACTTGCACAATCATACAGCAAATTTCAGGGAGTGGTTTTGTTTCAAACCCTTGTTTGCCTAGGTTTTCTCAAACAGCACACTTGTCCACCACCATTTCCCAGCTTTTGAATTCATCCTTTAGGATGACTATTCCATAATCTCCAGCCTCCCTGAAACTGACAGTCCACTGATCCTACTATTTTTTTCACACCCCCTACACACACCTCTTCCTTCCTGTTTACCCAGCTTAAAATCCCTGGTCCATCATGAACACTCCTTAGCACACACCTTCAATACCTGTGTGGCTTGTCCACTTTGCAACTCAGTTTACAAAACCCCAACCCTAGTTAAACCCAACCCTCCATCACCTAAGTGTCTGCTGCCCCCCAGCTGCTCATGGCAAAGAGAGAAAAGAGCCAGGAGGACCAGTCTCTTATGAGACAAAAGCTATGTCAGCCCTTATGGCAGGCACTTTTACAGTTGCTGCAACATGTGTCTAAATGACTGGCCAGAACATCAAACTGAAGAAGTCCCACAACTTCCAAGTGCTTTCCAAGACAAAGCTTGGCTTAGACATAGATTACTAATCATTGGCTGAAATTGTATTCATCGGTGAGGGCTACTTCTCCTACTTTCCTTAAGCTCTCTTTTTCTTCCTAGTAACAGATGAAGCCTACTTTTAGAACCAATGTCACCTTCGCTAAATTAATTTTTTTTAAAAGATACTCAAATAGCTACTAAAGGAGCATGAATAGTTTTTCTGATCAACAGTGTTGCACACAAATGTCATCAGAAGAAAATGGCTGGTTGCCTCCAAGTGGACTCACAGCAATAGCATGTTTACCCTCAGCCTCTCAGACTCAAAAGCCTAATGTATTCAGGTCACCAAGAGCAAATACAAGTGCTCAGTGTAAACTCACAGTAACCAAACTTGTTGACAGATGTATAAAACCAGAATCCAACTACAGATAGGCCTATTACAGTGTCTGTAACACTGAAATTAGCATCACCACTGTCCCTCTGCTATAGAGGAAGCCAAATCAAAACTAGAAGTTTGTTTGATGAGCTTATAACCAAAGAAGATAATTTGCCCTAATTAAGTACATGTTGTCATTAGTTTAAGGTAAACCAGGGCATCCAGTGCCACAATACTTACACCTTGCCAATGGAACTGGAAGTTCATCATCAGTTGGCTTCATTTCCCCCCCTTGACATAGCTGTTTGGATGAACGCTTGTTGATAGTGGCCTCTGTTGTCCTCCTTTTGTAATAGAGAAAATATCTTTCTATAATAATAGCAATTCATTCAATCTGGTTACTGTTCAGCAACAGACCTACAAACCAATCTGTCTACGATAACTTGATATAATGCTGATTTTTCATTCCTTGTTTTCATAGGTAAATTCTCAGAGTTCAGTTGTATACCACAGACCACAAATTCTTGGCGAATCCCTTTCTGCAGCCTCCTCATGACATCAATGGGGATCCCAGAATAAGTAGGGGTAAAGTACAACTTGAGGATTCCCAAGCAGTGCTAGTGGTAAGGAACCCACCTGCCAGTGCAGGAGACATAAGAGGCCCAGGTTTGATCCCTAAGTCAGGAAGATCCTGTGGAAGATGGCATGGCAATCCACTCCAGAATTCTTGCCTGGAGAATTCCATGGACAGAGTAGCCCGGTGGGCTGGTGGGCTACAGTCACAAAGAGTCAGACACTACTGAAGTGACTTAGTCCCTTAGCCCCTCACAATTTGAGGTCAGTTTGGGGGGATAAGAAAAAATCAGGTAGGACGCTTATGGCATTTCATAGCCCTTTTTCACCTATATGTACAGCTGGTACATTTTGATATGTGCCAGAAAACTGATCACAGAGAAAAATTCAATTAATGATTTCAAAGATTCCTCCACATTGTGTCTTCAATATTTTTTTCAAAGTGTTATCATCTCAGTGAAATGCTCCTATTTAATCCACGTCATCCTTGTGTACCAGAAAATCTGTAGCAACAAGGAAACTCTCTTCTATTATATGGTCTTTTCAATGCAGAGCAATCGAAGCCATCTTTATCACCAAGCACATTTGTGATATCCATTCTACTGCACTGTAATAAGCAAGATATCAAAGATATTGTTTTCTCCGCTTTGTCTTTTCTGCACTCTCAATTTATTTTCTTTGAAATCCAGTCAAAAGAACATATCTTCCTGTCGCCAAACTCATTATCAGTACAATAAGTTAATTTTCACAGAAAGCAATAACCACGATGGTATTCAAACTACTGATGTCTATATTAAGATCATATTTTTCAACCAAAAGAGTCTTTTCTTAAATTAATTACGGAATACCAGTTAACTCCTCTGAGTGTTTAAATTTTTTTACCCTAAGTAATTAACTCCTCTGACCCTCCCTCATCTTTTGAACACTGCGAATGGCTGTCGTTAGCGGCCTGTCAGATGTGCCTCTCAGACTCTCCACACACAGATGCAGATCTCAGCCACATCACCCTGACTCCTAACTGGAGACTGCACATCTCAGCCTGAGACCCCCTTTCGTTGGAGGCTTCCTGCACACAGACTCCGATTTCTGCAGAAAATGCCACCAAGGTGATCTTCACCATCTGCCCAGCGTTGCTGGGGAGCCATCATGGGCACGTGTTGGAAGAAGAGTCTGTGTTTCCCTCACGTTGGTCTGTGCTATTTTTTCCACCCACCAAGCCAGGAAGCTGCAGAAATCCCTGGCAAGCGGCCACTTTCAGTTTTCTCAGAAGCCAAGAGAGTGGTTCCCCTGTATTTTAGAAAAGACAAATGCTGCCTTGTTCAACCTAATCATTACTTGGAGAACAATCACAAAAAATCAAGCCTGCTCCTTTTTATGCCTAAAGAATCAGCCTGGGCGGCATTCTGAACACTTCCACTTCTCTTCACCCAAGGACAGAAAAGCCATATAGAAAATGGGCTCTGTTCCAGGGGAGCCACCCACCTGCTGACACTCTGAGTATAGGAACATGCTATTTCTATTCCATCCTGGAACTCCCAACCGGAATGGGACCAAACCCTGCTACCAAGTGATCCTCCTAGGAAAGTACACAGTCGTCATCCACTTCAAGCAGGATGTAGCCACGTATAACAGAAGCCGACCTGAGATCGCTGGCTGGCTCTTTCCTCTGCCATCTGTGACTGGGGTTTCGGGCTCATGTAGAAGTGTGGGCACTTGGGGAAAGCAGGGCTGGGTGTGGCATCGAAGCAGGAGGATTAGGGCACTGACGTGGAAGAGGATTTGAGAAAGAGAACTCTGAAAGCAAAGAAAGAAGTTCTCAGGGGAGCTGAACAAGGGCCAAAAATAACCCTTCTGCAGAGAAGCATCGGGGGAAAAGTTATGAAAACTCCCTTTGCAATGGGTGTTAGGTGGTTATTTTTCCACTGCTACTTTAAGATACATGGCTGTGATTTTTTATATATTCTACTACTAGGCTTACATTTTGATTTGATCTGCCCCAAATAAAGTTGTTATTTACTCTTAATCCCTCAAGGTATTTTTTTAATTAATTAATTTGTTTTGAAAAACTGTATTGCGTAACTGCTGTTTGTGAAACACTTAGCTATTTGCCATGGTGGATGGGAAACTCATAAAGCACTATGAATTTTATTGATAAATTGAGATCAATTAAAATATGACAAGAACGTGCAACCAAGAATTGAAAATAAAAATGTTCTTAGGGTAATCCTTCATTATTTGTAAACCTTGACTTCTTAATTTATAAAATAAAACTTTATGTTAGAAGGTCTCTAAATGTGTTTAGTGTTACCATTCCATCATAGACCTTTCTTTCTTCTCCCTTATTAGCGTTATTTTCTTTAGGGCCCTCTTTTTTTTTCCTTTTGTGAAACACTTTCTCCTTCTGACCCTATTTTAATTTGGGGGCAATTTCATCAATTCTCATGGCTTTGATTTCCACTTAAAGACAATTCCCAACTGTAAATAGATAAATAATAGATAAAGGGCAGGTTGGTAGGTAGATGGGCTTTCTTGATAGCTTGGATGGTAAAGAATCTGCCTGCAGTGCAGTAGACCTGGATGTGATCCCTGGGTCAGGAAGATCCCTTGGAAGAGGGCATAATAACTCACTCCAGTATTCTTGTGGGGGGAATCCCGTGGACAGAGGAAATTTGCGGTCTATGATCCATGGGGTCGCAGAGTCAGACACGCCTGAAGCGACTGAGCACACAGGTAGGTAGGTGGATAGATAGATAGATAGATGAGTGATTGATTAGATACATAGGTAAATGAATGATTAGGGAGTTAGATGTAAATGAGCAACTTAACTCCTGATCTCCAAATCTGATATTTATTACTCTACCAAACATCTCCATCCGTACATTCCAAAATCATCTCAACTTTCATGTGCAAAGTTGAAAATCTTCTATTTTTGTATTTATTGTGATAAATAATTATACTATCTATTCAAATACCAAAGCCAAGAGCTGAGAATTTTCTTCAGTCATTTGTATTTTCATCCAGTTGGTACCTATAACAATCAATGCATCCTTCCTCTTACATCCCCATGCCTTCATCTTCTGAGCCACCATCAGAGTGACCAAATTTCAGTGACACTAATGCACTCCTTTTCGCTCAATTTAAAACATTTAACCACAAGTTTATTGCTAGCACCACCTTTTTCAGTCCTACCATTGGTTCCCCATCCCCAGGTTGTGTTTCTGAGTCTGAAATACACATTCCTCGGGAGTCCTGGCAGTGTGCACCAGGACTGAACACCTCAGGATAACATCTTCTTGGGAATTCAATTTTATTTGATGGCAAGGAATGTAACATGTGCCTTTAGTATTGAAACAAGTAGAATACACAATAGAAAGCAAAAATATGAAAGGAGACTTCAAATAAATTTTTCACTTGTGTCTCCCACTTGAATGGCGGGAGGCAGGATACGCTTCTCACTTCTTTGGGATACTTTAGAACAGACAAAATGTTTGAGAAGTACTGTAAATAAAGAATCGGCTTCCTAGGTGGTGCCATTGGTAAAGAATCTACCTGCGGCAGGAGATACAAGAGACTCAGATTTGAACTCTGGGTGGGGAAGATCCCCTGGTGTAGGAAATGGCCCCCATTTCAGCTTTCTTGACTGGGAAATCCCAAGGACAGAGGAGCTTGGCGGGCTACGGTCCACGGGGTCACAAAGAGGTGGACATGACTGAGCACACACGTAGTAAAGGAAGAATAGAACCAAAACTTCTTGCATTTGCAAGTCATCTAATCCACATCTATTATCTCAACAGCCTCGTGTTCTTCTCCTGCTCCCCCTCAACCCAGGGCTCCAACAAGGTAGCAAGTTACTTTTATCTCAACATGTGAAATTGTTTCATGCACAAAGCCATGAGTTAGACAAAGGTGTGCAGTATGTGAGAACAATGAGTCATTCATGACAGTGTAAGTTTAGGGATTGGGAATAGAAAGAAATGAGTTTGGGAAAAATCTGGGAAGAATTCTTGGGGTCAGTTTGTGAAGAACATTGTCTCCCACAGGTAAGACTTAATCATGTCGGTAGTGGGGAGTCCTTGATGTTTTAAGACGATGTAGGATCACCTGTCTTTCAGAAATGAAAGCTCTAAGCAAAACAGTACCCCTGGTAGTAACATGTTGTATGGGTCAAAGACTGCAGTGGAAGCTTCAGGCAAGAGTCCAGGTGAAAGATAAAAGTTAGCAATCACTGAAGAGTTGACCTGTGGGAATATAAGCGACAATTTTCACTCTAGGGTTTTGAGGTTAAAAACAAAAAATTCAACCACAACAGGAACCACGATAATGGTTCACTTGGTGCACATCCTGTAGTAGATGTTTCAGGTATCTTTATTAGTGAAAGCACTTCAATTTTTCCAACTCTTAACTATAGAAATTAAAAGCAATGAGACAGATCACAAGGCACCCCAGTTTCAGGCCTCTTTGGCACTGCATACACATTCTGGTCCCATTGATAAGGATGCCCTTATTATCCCAGATTTTATTCCACCAACAGAACCCTTAGCTCTATTTCAAAACCCAGGCCAAAAGACAACTCCTTAGAGAATGCTTTGTCACTGCCACTCACTTCAGCAGCATCAGGAACCTCCATCTTTATGTGCCTAGAAGTTTTGTGTCCACGTGGTCCAGATGGCCTCACCTCACTGTAATACAAGTATGTCTCTGTATGTTCATCTCCTGTGAGCTTCTTGAGATTAAGGCCACACCTGCTTCCTTTTGAATCACCAGCATCCTGCCTTAGGACTGGCACATGTTAGACACAGTTTACTGCAAGTTTATTAAAGAATCAAAAGTCATCAAGAAACTTTATTACGCCTCATATTTGCTTAGTGACTCATTTGTCTCTGACTCTTTGCGACCCCATGGACTGTAGGCCCCAGGATTCTCTGCCCATGGAATCTCCCAGGCAAGAATACTGGAGTGGGTTGCCATTCCCTTCTCCAGGGGATCATTCCAACCCAGGAATCAAACCTAGGTTTCCTGCATTGCAGGCAGATTCTTTACCATCTGAGCCACTAGGGAGGCTCTACACCTCATATATATAGATGTATGTCAAAGAAAATGCAGGGATGTGTAAGCTCATTTCAAAATCAGTGCCTATCTTACAAGACTAAATGTACATTCTAAATATTTTCTATAAATAGCACAGTCATTTTTTTTAATTTGAGGGAAAACTGAGTCAGTCATGCAAACATGTGATTCTAAGTTGTCTATCTTAATTCTCAAATATTCTGAAAAGCATGCAGAAGAGTTTTAATAGATTCAGTAACTGACAATCAGAGTCAATGTGTATATCTGAATCTTGCTGTTGACCCTCTATTGTATATATGCTATTAAGAAATTTGTATTTAAAATAAAATACCAAGATAATAATATATAAAGGGATGAAGATAAATTTGTCTGATTTTTTTTTTGTCTCTGCTTTCATGGATGTGCCTTTCCTACTCCAAACGAGAGAAATATTTCCCATAAAAGGATTTTTAATTATAAAAAGCAAATAGAAATAGTTGTTAATAGATCAAGATCTTATCTCATCTGTGCTACTTCACAAATACCTATAAAGAGGGAGCAAGATCAATTATAACAGATGTATGTATTTTGGTCAAGTGTTAGTCGCTCAGTCATGTCCAACTCTTTGTAGCCCCATGGACTATAGCCCCTCAGGCTCCTCTGTCCATGGAATTCTCCAAGCAAGAATGCTGGAGTGGGTTGCCATTCCCTCTTCAGGGGATTGCCCCAACCCAGGGATCGAACCCAGGTCTTCTGCATTGCAGTCGGATTCTTAACCGTCTGAATCACCAGAGAAGCAGAGTAGTCAAAGATGGTTTCTAACTATTTTCCTCTTTATCTCTCCTTTGTCTTTTGTAATTGCAGCCATGAAATATTACATCACTTCAAGTAATGAATCTAAATTATAACTGCTAAACTTTTTAAGTGAACATAAGGAAAGGCAGTTTCTATATAAACACTTGTGCAGAATAACTGAGATAAACTCTTTACGTATGTTATCTCATATAATATAAACAATATTCTGCTTTTCTTTACCAGCACCTACTGCAAATAGCTCCATGTGCTCTGTAAGATGAATGTAGTGCCTTGGTGATTTATACCGAGTACCAAAACACGAGGAACGAAGTCTGATTTTTGTTTTAACCAACAGGTTTAAAATAGCCTGGATGGTTCTCAAAGCTGAGATGCATCTGCCTTCATGAGTTTGGTGGTAAACACCCCAATAACTGTCTCTTTAAAAGTCAGGGAAGAAATGCTCATTTAGTCAGTTTTGGTTTCTTGCATCTGAACTATATTATGTGACATTTGAAGATTTTTAAGATGTATATATGTATATTTAAATACATATGCACATACTCTATAATATTCAAGAGAAGACTTGAGAACTACCTTGGTCTCCAACCATGCATGCCATAAATGTAAACATTTTCATAAATTCTAAATAAAATAGGGAAATATTCCAGCTAAAATTCAAAAGAGACATGTGTGCATATTAATATATATGTGTAAAATCCAAATGTATGTATATATGTGTGATATATATATATGTCCATATATATATTTGCATTATATATATATATATAATGGTCTTGAGCTGTGAAAAGAAATTTTAGGAAGAAATCTTTGATGCATTTTTCAAAATTTCAAATGAGAGTGACAAAACCTACAAAGCTTAAGTAAGCAAACCTACCAAATGGTTTTAAAATGTATGTATAGCCAAATAAATTAATGACTTTTCCTTTTTTTGCATAATGACTTCTCCGTTCCTCTAGTAACCTTTCTTATTTCTGGCATAATTCTGTTAGCTTTTGAAATCTGGACAGCTTTTAAATGCAGACTCATACATTAAGAATTGGATAGTTTTAGTTATTGGACATTTACAGAGTGACATGCAGTGTTTTATGTGATTTGCCAACAAAATCTCATTTTAATGAGGTAATTCTTCTTATACATGCTTTACAGATGATGCAAATAAAGTTCAGGAAAAATAAATCCACTTGCTCAGATTCACACAGCTTTTATAATTTGCTTAGTTCCGATAGGAGCTCAGATCTTTCCAATTCTAAAATTTCAATTGTTTTATTCTGTCTTCACAGAGATAATGTAGCCCACTGAAGGATTTCAGTATATTTTTTCAAGTCATTTTTAATTGACTATGATCATGTTTTTTCTAACTACAGTGTATAGTTAGGAACAAAGGTATTACACTTAATTATTATACATGTTGAATCTGCATGGACAAAGTATGCTTCCAGAAGAACGACTGACAATGATACTTTTTTCCGTTGCTTACATAACACTCTCCCCCAGATGCTCAGCCTTTCTTCTGGCTGTGGACAAGTGAAATAGGCCCTGTGGGACCTGTTGCCCCCTGTAGGAATGCTTCTTAGGATGTTAGTGAGTGGAGCATGTCAGGGTTGCCAGACCATGGCATCAGAATGAACCAGAGGAGCCTTTAACAGGTTGCAGAATCTTGTACAAAAAAAGTCTTGTTCCAGTGACAGCTGTAGCTATTCATGTATTCATGTGAATGCCCAAGTGTGAGCCTGTGATTTGTTTGTTTGTTTAGTGAGTGATCCTTTGTCTTTAAGCGAGGTTCACAGTGGTCCCGTCAAGAACCAGGGAATCCAAGCTCTCTAACTTTAAGCAGAGGAACCCTCTTGTCTCTGACAGTGACCTGGGTGAGACTGTGTACTCTGTCCTTTAGATCTGCCACTGGAAAGAGAAAATGTGATTCTATTGCAATTGTTGTCAACCTACTGGGAGTGCCATAAATAAAGAGTCTGACATCAGATGTTGAAGGCCTATCACTTTTAAAAGTTTTTGAGACATTGTATAAAAATACTTTTGTTTGTGTGGATTCAACTCTCAGAGGTTAAAAGCCCTCAAATCTGGATAGGATACTCTTGGACTGGAAAGTAAATTTCTCAAAAGGTTTTACTGGGCATCTTTCAGAGCCACAGAATTATGTAGAGATGTGAGAGCTTGAATGAGTGTGAAGACATTCCAGGAACAAGAGTTTCTTATCACAATCTAATTCAGGCCATGGAACAAACTTACATGAGGAAATAAACTACAAAGGTCAATTTTATGTGGCAGAAACTGAAACTGCCAACTAGAGTCCTTAAGAGAGTCCCTTGTAAAGAATCATGAAAATCTATTTGACCACCGTTATCAGTTTGGAAAGAGTAAAACTGTTCAGAGGGTTTCCCTGATAGTTCGGTTGGTAAAGAATCCACCTGCAATGCAGGAGACTGCAGTTCGATTCCTGAGTTGGGAAGATTCACTGGAGAAGGGATAAGCTACCCATTCCAGCATTCGTGGGCTTCCCTTGTGACTCAGTTGGTAAAGAATCCACCTGGAATATGGGAGACCTGGGTTCAATCCCTGGGTTGGGAAGATGTCCTGGAGAAGAGAAAGGCTACCCACTCCAAAGCTGTTCAGAAATGTATTTCCGTATCATCTTAATCTTCTGCACACTTTGGAAAGGTAAAGTTTTATTGCTGCTGCTGTCACTGTAGTTTTGTTGCTTAAAAGCATTCTCTACAAAGCCCATAATGAAATCAACGCTGCCTTCCTTCTCTTTTCCACTCTGCCCCACAACCTCTTCCAGTGGTAGCGCTGGTCTGAAGGAAGATGATTACTTACAAGGTAAAGTACCTTAGTTTATGTTAGTCCCAGACCTTGTCACACTTTGAATTTCATCTCGAACACAGCTTCTAGAATTTTAGCATCAATACTTTCTATTATCAACTCAGACCAAAAAATTTAATTTCTTTGGAATATTTAATAAGTTAGATGCTTTCTGCCAATTTTTCTCCAGAGCATACCAATGTAAAGTAATAATGAGTATACAGACAATAGCCAGATCAGGTTTCCAATGCAGTAAACCATTTTTATCCACAGATTTTAAAGCTTGGTTGAGACAATTTGCAAGCATATAATAATACTCTCTGTTTCTGAGGTTCTGTATTGAATGATGTGCACTCTCAAGATGGGATGCAGAAAAGAGGCTTTTTGTTAGGAGGGTTCAAGCTGGCTGTCAAGGTCCCATGTCCACCTTATGGTTTCCCATAATTTCAAATTTTGATCTTCACAGGAGATATTTCCAAAGATGATACATATTGTAGAATCACACCTTGGGATAGACAAGCCTGGAGACCCCCCAAAACTTTATGTGAAACTTGGCATAATAAGAAAAGTATGCTTTTTAGGGGAACAAGGTTGAGTTCAAGGCCAAGCTCCCAATGCCACTGTCCTTATTACCTTAGGCACATCCCTTAACCTCTCTGGGTCTCAGTTTATAAGTTTGCCCTACCTCTGTTAATGATGGTTTTGTTTAGCAAACAAAATGATGCAAAGTTAAGAGCATAATAAAGCATTGTTACATATATTGAAGAGGTTAAGAGGGGATGTGGCAAGTGATTCAGTTATTTCTTCCTCCTCTTTCTTCTCTTAGTTTTTGAGGCTTGGCAAAATAATTTTTGAGTGTTTGATAAATTCCAATGATTAACACCAGAGATTAGCAGATAAAGTGGCTTGGTCCTTGCCCTGAAGTAGTAACAGAGTGACCTGATCTGACTTTCATTTATAAGGATCACTCTGGATGCAGTGTTGCGAATGCATGATAGGGAGGTAAAGGCAGAAGCAGAGATACTTGGCTTCTAGACCTATGTATCGTTTTGGGCAAAAAATGATGGTGCCTTGGACAAGGGTGGTAGCAGTGGAACTGGTGAGAATTCAACTAAGATGAGGTTTGATAACTGCATCTTGGATTTAGCATGGCAAAAAAAGAACTGGTATCTTTGTGACAGAGACAAAGTTCAATCAAAGCAAAGTGACTATGAGAGGGTAACTTAAAAGAGAATGAAAGTTCATTAGCATACTGGAAATATTTGGGATAGAAGCCAACAGAAGAGTCAAGAATAAGAGGGAAAAGCCATTAGGTTCAGAGAGGCTTGCTTTGGAGGCGATGAATAAAGGTCTGATAAGCACGAATACGTGTAATGTCCATGAGGTTAGATCAACAGGAGTGTGGTTCCTCTGAGCAGAACTCATCTCAGGTATAAAGGGGAGAAAATCTGTCTTACCCATCATTCATTTCCATCCAAAACCAGCTGCTGTCCATTTGGTTCAGGGGCTAAGATAAACATCATGGAATTGAAGATGGTTGAAGTGGAACTAAAGTATCTTAACCCTTGACTAGGGTTTTTGCCACATGGTTAAAGTGGTAGAGCTTATATAATTATGCTTTTTATGTTCTGAGTACTTTTTCTGCCATATTTAACCCTCACAACAGAAACCTAAAAGACAGATGCTATCAGATTGCACTAAAGATGGGAAAATTGTGACTCAGAAAAATTAAATAAGGTACCCATCTTCCCACAGTCAGTGAGTGACAAAACTCACATTCTACCTGCTCTAGCTACCTTTCCATTATGGTTTGAAGGACCATGGAGATGTATCTTTCAGAAGGTGAAAAGGTGAGATTAGTTGGAAACCAGGGAACACTGGGAAGAGAGGACTAAAAAAGTCTGTATGAGAAATAAAAATAGAGTTCCCATACAATCTTGCAACCCCACTCCAGGGCACATATCCAGAAAAAACAATAGTTTGAAAGAATACATGCACCCCAATGTCCACTACAGCACTATGCACAATAGCCAAGACATGGAAGCAACCTAAATGTGTACCAGCAGATGGATGGATAAAGAAGATGTCGAATGGAGTTGAATACTACTCAGCCAAAATAATAGAATGAAATAATGCCATTTGCAGCAATATGGATGGACCAATAGATTATCATACTAACTGAAGTAAGTCAGACAGAGAAAGACAAATAAAATATAACTTACAGGTGGGATTTTTAAAAAAACAAAAAGATACAAATGAACTTATCTACAATACAGAAATAGACCAACAGACATAGAAAGCAAATTTATGGTTACCAAAGGGGGAAGGGACAGGAAGGGAATAAATTAGGAATTTGGGATTAATAGATATATACTAATGTATATTAAACAGATGAACATGGAAATACACTCAATATTTTGTAATAACATATAAGAGAAAAGAATCTGAAAAATTTTGTGTGTGTGTATATATATATATATATGTAACTATATTAGACTATAAATATCACCTGAACTGTCTCCTGAGAAACCTGTATGCAGGACAAGAAAAAACAGAACCAAACATGAAACGACAGACTGATTCAAAATTGGGAAAGGAATAAAACAAGGCTGTGTATTGTCACTCTGCTTATTTAACTTCTATCCAGAGTACACCATGTGAAATGCCGGCTGGATGACTCACAAGCTGGAATCGAGATTGCTGGGAGAAATATCAGCAAACTCAATTATGCAGATGATACCACACTAATGGAAGAAAGCAAAGAGGAACTAAAGAGCCTCTTGATGAGAGTCAAAGAGGAGAGTGAAAAAGCTGGCTTAAAATTCAACATTCAAAAAACTAAGATCATGGCATCTGGTCCCATCACTTCATGGCAAATAGATGGTGAAAAAGTAGAAACAGTGGCAGATTTTATTTTCCTGGGCTCCAAATCACTGCAGACAGTGACTGCAGCCATGAAATGAAAATATGCTTGCTCATTGGAAGAAAATCTATGACAAACCTAGACAACATATTAAAAAGCAGAGACATCACTTTGGCCAACAAAGGTCCATATAGTCAAAGCTATGGCTTTTCTGGTACTCATGTACAGGTGCAAGAGTTGGACCATAAAGAAGCATTGAAGAACTGATGCTTTTGAATTGTGGTGTTGGAGAAGACTCTAGAGAGTTCCTTGAACAGCAAGGAGATCAAACCAGTCAATTCTAAAGGAAATCAGCCCTGAATATTCATTGGAAGGACTGATGCTGAAGCTGAAGCTCCAATACTTTGGACATCTGATTCGAAGACCCAGCTCATTGGAAAAGACCCTGATGCTGGGGAAGATTGAGGTCAAGAGGAAAAGGGGGCAACAGAGGATGAGATGGTTAGATAGATAGCATCACCAACTCAAAGGACATGAGTCTGATCAAACTCCAGTAGATAGTGAAGGACAGGGAAGCCTGGCGTGCTACAGTTCATGGGGTCACAAAAAGTTGGACACAACTGAGTGACTGAACAAGTAACTAACTTGCTATCCTGTACACCCAAAACTAACACAACATGTAAACCAACTGTAATTTAATTTTAAAAAGAAATGAAACTGAATTGGGGTCAGCTGTGGTTTTCAGCCTTCCAAACTGATTCTCTGAGCTTCTTTAGGTTCAGCCACTGGTTATTAGTGGCTCCTAGGCTGCTTTCAAGGACCTATGAAAAAATTGCCAAGTACTAGTTATGTGTCAGTTTAGAATCTGAAAGAAGTTATTATTTTAGATGACTTTCCAAGAGTTAGTAGGAGTGAATATTTTTTTTAATTAAGACTCTCATCGTAGGCTCTTACCTCTTCCAAATTCTCACCCTTTCAAGTCCGACAAGGAATTAAAAATGTTGTTACCATGCATCACCTTCTCCAGCACTTCCTTAATTTTACAAGCAGCTGTGCACATCATGGGGCTCAGGAAAGCAGAGAATCATTGCCAAACACAGGTTGGACCTGTGAACCCTGAATATTCAAAACCATGAATAATGAGTCCAGACTCAGAGGACATTTTTTTGGCTAAGATTTCATTCTTCAAGAATGTATTCTTCAGACTGCTTAGGAACATATTGCTGATTCTGTACTTTTACCTTTGTTCAAAGCCTTTGTTACTAAAGGCTATTCTCCTCTATAGTTTCACACGGGATAATGTACCTTTGATGATGATATCCAAGAATTCAGGAAGCTAGGAACTTTCTTTTTGCTTAATACATACTGCCATCCCAGTTAGCAACTCTAAAGAAGCTTATTTGTTTCCTTGTTTGTTTTATTTTTTAAGATGTTATGCATTATTGCATGTTTTAGCATATAAAGTTGGGATCATAAGGATTCATTATATTTAACTTTAAATGATATGTGTACTGAGGATTCTTAATATTTGATAATGGAGATTTAAATGGTATTCAAATTGTTCACTAAGTGTGGAACACTGGTGTTTTGTTTTCTTCATTTTTCTGCTTAGCCGTTTAAAGAAGACAACGAAAATGGATAAAGCAAAAAATATACCATTTACATTGAAAAACAAACTAAAGGGTACAGGAAAAATGAAGACACAAATAAATTTTGTGTTAGTTATCAGGTATCAGATTTGGGGGAACAGTTTTGATTTCAAATACTCTGTTTCATTGTTTCCATTTGAGTCAAATTAGACTGTCATAATACACACCCTAGTTTTAAATTCAGACAATATAGACAGCAAATGCGAAGTAAAAAGAGACATATACCCTAGAATCATTCAAGTTAAATTCTCATTTATGCTCTGCTACTAATTTCTGCATGACCTTGGAAAGGGGACTTAACGCTTCTGAGTTTAATATTTCCTTATCCTTGAAGTGATACAATTGGTCTAGATAACCTCCAAAATCTCATTTTAAAATCTTATCTATAGATAATACTTTGTGGGAAAATAATAACTAAACACTATTTCAAAGATTAAAGAAATGTAACCTACTATTTTAGAATATAACATGTCCAGCTTTCACTGGTTTGCTTTTCCAAAATATATTATTTTTCATTCCAGTCCAATTTGTGACTCTTTTTCAAGTTAAGTCTTGAATTGTTTCTACGATACAATATAGTTTCAATTTTTTCAACATACAGAGCCCAAAATGCTCTATAGCAAAATGTATAAGAAAAAGATAATATTTCTCAGACAGGGTTAGTTATGAATTTCATCCAAGTAGACAGGTAAAATAAACTTAAGGAGAAGAAAACTGACATTTAAAATTGGTAGAGATACAACTATTTTTGCAGAAATAACATCTTATACTTCTACAGCAATCTGTCTTCTTTTCTTTCTTCCAAACACATGAAAAAAGGCATTTCGAGTTACTGATTAACTTCAACATGCTGATCTTTGATTCTGTCTAAGGTCCATGAAAATTGACTAGATTCCCCTCTACCAGAGAGGAAAAACTAAAACTTGAAAACATTTTTTAACAGGTTAGATTCTCTGTTATTCTGATAAATCAGCCTAAATCTCATTTGGTTGAACTATATTTTTATTTGTTCCTTTCCCCCAAAGAAACTGGCAATATCTAAGAGTTATTTTCTAACTATGAAACTATATTTTATTATCAGAATAAACTATAAATTTTTATGGGCTACCCTCTTTCCCCTGATAGTTTCCACTTTAGAATGAGAAGGCTAGAATTTGGGGGAGTTGATTTTATAACCACTGGGATTCTTAACTATTGTTAGCCTTGGCTATAGATGAAAATAAAGAGGGAGAAACTTAAGCAGGGAGTTATTTTGACTAGAAATGTAAAATCTTTGATCAGAGAATCAAAATGAATATACCAATTGAAAATGAGTTATCATATATGGCTTTATGGGCTTCCCAGGTGGCACTAGTGGTAAAGAACCCACCTGCCAATGTAGGAGACATAAGAGAAGTGGGTTCAGTCCCTGGGTTGGGAAGATCCCCCGGAGGAGGGCATGGCAACCCACTCCAGTATTCTTGCCTGGAGAATCCCATGGACAGAGGAGCCTCGTAGGCTATAGTCCATGGAGTCATAAAGAGTCAGACATGACTGAAGCGTCTGAGCATATGACTTTATAGTGTTAAAAAGACAAAAATATGAGGGGGTATAGACAATGTCAACCATTACTATTCAACCACTCTGTAAGAGGCTGTGCCTATTCGCTCAGTCATGTTCAAATCTTTGTGACCCCATGGTCAGTAGCCTGCCAGACTCCTCTGTCCATGGAGATTCTCTAGGCAAGAATACTGGAGCGGATTTCCATGTCCTCCTCCAGGGGATCTTTCCAACCCAGGGATCAAACCCAGGTCTCCCTCATTGCAGGTGGATTCTTTACCGTCCGAGCCACTAAGGAAACTGGAGTGGGTAGCCTATCCCTTCTCCAGAGGATCATCCCAATTCAGGAATTGAACTGGGGTCTCCTGCATTGCAGGCAGATTCTTTACCAGCTGAGCTACCCGGGAGCACGGTTCAATTTGGAGTAATACAAAAATGAACAAGATAGCTTTTTTTTCCACAGTTTATGTAAGATAATTGAAGCCCCTGACTTTTAATGTGATCAATTGCTAGTGATCTTGTAAAACTCCATCCTTCATCTTTCTGCCCAGTACAAACTCATATTTCTCATTGCTGAATGGACACGTCCACATAGACGTTCCACAAACCTGGTAAATGGGCACATATCTAAGATCAAATTCATCTCCCTCTCTGTAACCTACTTATGTTACTGTCTTTCATTATCCACTCAGTCTCCCAAGCCAAAAATTCCAAAGATATCTATCCAAATCATTAACAAGTCCTGCCAATCTTTGCTCAGAAACTTCTCTGAAGATTTTCCCTCCTTTGTTCCCCAAGATACTGTTTTTCTTGCTTCAGATCCCTAACCGTTCTCACCTGGATTATTACATTGGTTTTCTTTCTGATTTTATTGCAGTCTCCTCCTCAAAACAACCCTCTACACAATTCCCAAAGGTATCTTGCTTTTAAATAAAAAATCCATTCCCATCATTCACCTGCTTAAAATTCCAGATATTTACGTGTGCCTGGGAAACAAAACACAAACTCTTGAGTGTGGCAGGTGAAGACACTTTAAATGTGACTGCAATACAACTTTCCAATAGCTAGTCCACATACTCAAGTTCTAGCCCCATTCAATGCATCACCATTTTGGTGAATTGCCACAGTAGGAGATTGTCCTTCCATGGCCACTGCACTTGCTACTTGGTCTGCTTCAAATGTTCCCTTTCTCTCTTTCTAAGCCTGGACATCTTTTCATCCTTTAATAACCATACAAAAGCTTAGTTTTTCCTCCCTAACACTGCCTGACAAAAAGAGTGTCTGCCTATATCCATAGTATAGTGTGTCTACCTTTATTCCTATTCTATTGGACTTCACCTGTTTATATATCAGAACGTTTCCAATAGACAAGAAAATTCTCAGGGTATGAGCTGCATTTTATTACTTTTTATCCCTAGGTCTCAAATTAGCCTGATAAATGAAATATGTTCTATACGTGTTTGTTGAATGAATAACTGATTATCACTCTCACTGTTGAATAAAGTACAAAGAAGTGATTACCCATTAGGAAAAATTACAGTGTAGACCATGACTACATGCAATACTTCATGGAGAAGAGATAAGAAATTAATGGTGATTTAGAGATTCATCTGCAAGGAATGTTTTGAAAAAATGTAACTGTATCTTTGTTAACAACATAGATTTGGTAGCAAAGAAACAAATAACACCTTTACAAGAAGGGTGAAACCAAGACTCTGGTTATGGAGAACTTAGGGATATTCATTCTAGTCCTGGGTATCTTCTTTGTAAGGTGGTAACTGAAACTTTAATAGGCTGAGGATATCAAGGGATCAAGTGTAGGGAGAGAAAAGTGCATACATAATCCATGATGACGTTCAAATTCTTGCTGAAGATGCCACAGTCAAAAACACTTATATTTCTAAAAATGATTATAGCATTATGTTTTCAGTTCAGTTCAGTCGCTCAGTCATGCCTGACTCTTTGCGACTCAATGGACTGCCGCGTGCCAGGCTTCCCTGTCCATCACCGACTCCCGAAGCTTACTCAAGCACTATGTTTTAGTTTCTGCTAAATTCTGTTATGTCATTTATATTTTCTAAGTTGTATGAAATCAAGAAGAAAGTCATTTAGGAGTAAAAATGCTTAGAAAAATTACAATTTTCATCTTAAATTCAACATGTTCTTCATAATATTTATCTACTGTGCTAGTTATTAAGAACTGGTTACATAATAGTTTGGAGGAAAAAAAATACCAGAATCTTAAAACTATAAAGTGCTCCCACTCTAGTGTAGATTTTCATGCATTGTGTTCCCATTTACCTAATGGAGATTTAAAATAGTTTCAAGCAGCTGCATGCTGCAAAGTACTACTGGATCTACACGTAATGAAACTTGGGAAGAGTTCAAACACAAGGGAAATGAAGAAAAGATCATTTCCTCTCTTTTGAGCTCTATGGCCATCCACTCCAGTATTCTTGCCTGGAGAATTTCATGGACAGAGGAGCCTAGCAAGCTACCATCTATGGGGTCACAAAGAGTCAGACACAGCTGAGTGACTAACACTTTCACTTTCACTTTTCAATCACATTGTATGGTAGGATAGGTTTGTTGGTTGGCTTCACAGTGTGTTGATTTTTCCTATATGGAAAGTTAGAAGATCCTGGATTTTATAGACCTCACTAGCCTGGGTGTCAGAAATCCTGGGATCAGGAATTCTCAGATCTAGGAAACATGTTTATATTGTTCATTCCTTTATTCCCAGTAGGTAGCCCAGGACCTGCAATAGATTCATTTTTGATTGAACAAGTGGTCAAACCTCTTTTGTATTTCTGCAGATTGTCAATAGAAATATTGATTATATTGTCTTATTTATCAAGTTATCAATGCACATACATTCTAAATTGGGGGAATTGCATGAGTTAGGATGAGAATATTTATGGGAACATGATACCACATCTTTGATGGATTCTCTTTCTGGAATGAAAGGTCAACATTACTGGGGAAGATTTTGCTTCTTAGGGGAAATGCACAATAGGAGAGCAGATAGGAGGGGCAGCCAGTTTCTCAGTTCTTCATTACATAAGCTCCTTTTCTCATAAATGAATGGTGATCTACATTCACCTACAGATGGTAGATGAATCCACATTCATCTATAGATGGTAAACATAGCAAAATTAAACCAAGAGAAATGTGCGTGTGCACAGAATTGGTGACTGTTCATCAAATTCACATGGTTATAAGGCCCACAGAATAGCCACACTCAGGTGGATCCTTAGTAATATGGTTAGCAATATAGAGGCAAAACTCCAAAGCTGAAAGGTAACAGATAAAATTTACTGAGACTGAGTCCATCCTAAAGGAGATCAGTCCTGGGTGTTCATTGGAAGGGTTGACGTTCAATCTGAAACTCCAATACTTTGGCCACCTGATGCAAAGAACTGACTCATTCGAAATGACCCTGATGATGAGAAACACTGAAGGCAGGAGGAGAAGGGGACAACAGAGGATGAGATGGTTGGATGGCATCACTGACTCAATGGACATGAGTTTGGGTAAACTCCAGCAGTTGGTGATGGACAGGGAGGCCTGGCATGCTGCAGTTCTGGGGTCGCAAAGAGTCAGACACGACTGAGCAACTAAACTGAACTGAACTGATCTGTTTTGGGGATGTCTTGACTTTGAGGCAGCTCAATATTGACTGCCCAATGTAAAAGTGGTGGGATATGACTGCTCTTAGCTGTTTGGACCATAAGAAAGTCCATCTTTTCTGTTCCCACTCCATTCAGGTCGTATATATAAGAAGCACACACTGGATTCTAGCGATAGTTCAAGATCTTTAGCCCTTAACATAATAAATGTCCCTCATCATCATTTGGAAACTGTCTCATTGTGCTGGAAAACAGCTAGAGAGTAGTACCTAGTGGAATTCAGAATAAATGAATACTAAAACCCATTAACTATTATGGGATGAATCAACTATGATAAGTGCCTAAAAAATTAGGCTAAGGTTCTCAGTAGATTTTGATAGCTCTACTCACAAACTCCCAGATATGACAATCAGCACCTATGGTTCCAACAACTCCACACAAAGTCACAGTTCTCTAACAGAAGAACCCAAATGTGTATTGATTTAAACAGAAATGTAAAGGAATGGAGCTATTTACAATACTGTTGTTCACTCATAAAATAAGTTACTCTTCCTCCCACTTTCCACCAAGAACATTCAAGCCAATTAAATTAAGCCACTTTAAAATTTGCAGAGCACCACAAAAAAGATCCAGATGTTTACAAAAAGTAAAAGGGTGGGGTATTATGTGCTTGTGGGCTTCATTTCTTGGACTGTTTGCTTCAAAGCAATTTTTGCTTGTTAAATCAAAGTATTTTTGCTTGTGAAAGCAAGCAGGGTTAGCAGTTACTTTTCTAAGTAAGTTTTATAAACCAAGAATGCTATTTCTAAAAAAAAACAGGAGTTCATTTTTATTAAATTCAATGGTTGATTCATTCTACATTGTTGAGTTCCTAGTCTGCACCATGCATTGTGTTAGGTTCTGGCAATATTTTCATGAACAAGACCAACATTATCACTGACTCATAAAATAGCATATTTTTCTTTTTAGTTGTTTATACATAAATGTTATCTCATGCAGATTTTAACACTGTTTTTTATTTGGACTATCAGATTTTCTATTTGAGTTAATGTCAAATCTCTCTGTGTTTATCTGAAAATTTAATGAAATTATATTCAAAATTCCCATACAACTGTTTCAGAATTGTCCATTGATTATAAAATTCTTTTGGAAAATAAGTGCTGGAAACTAACTAAGCTATTTTGAAAAAGTAGAATAATGAGAATAGGCTTGCCCATGTTCAAGCTGGTTTTAGAAAAGGCAGAGGAACCAGATATCAAATTGCCAACATCCCCTGGATCATGGAGAAAGCAGGAGAGTTCCAGAAAAGCATCTATTTCTGCTTCATTGACTATGCCAAAGCCTTTGACTGTGTGAATCACAATAAACTGTGGAAAATTCTGAAAGAGATGGGAATACCAGACCACCTGACCTACCTCTTGAGAAACCTATATGCAGGTCAGGAAGCAACAGTTAGAAGTGGACATGGAACAGCAGACTGGTTCCAAATAGGAAAAGCAGTACGTCAAGGCTGTATATTGTCACCCTGCTTATTTAACTTCTATGCAGAGTACATCATGAGGAACGCTGGGCTGGAAGAAGCACAAGCTGGAATCAAGATTGCCAGGAGAAATATCAATAACCTCAGATATGCAGATGACACCTCCCTTATGCAGAAAGTGAAGAGAAACTAAAAAGCCTCTTGATGAAAGTGAAAGAGGAGAGTGAAAAAGTTGGCTTAAAGCTCAACATTCAGAAAACTAAGATCATGGCATCTGGTCCCATCACTTCATGGGAAATAGATGGGGAAACAGTGGAAATAGTGTCAGACTTTATTTTTTGGGCTCCAAAATCACTGCGGATGCTGACTGCAACCATGAAATTAAAAGACGCTTACTCCTTGGAAGGAAAGTTATGACCAACCTAGATAGAATATTAAAAAGCAGAGACATTACTTTGCCAACCAAGGTCCGTCTAGTCAAGGCAATGGTTTTTCCCGTGGTCATGTATGGATGTGAGAGTTGGACTGTGAAGAAAGCTGATCGCCAAAGAATTGATGCTTTTGAACTGTGGTGTTGGAGAAGACTCTTGAGAGTCCCTTGGACTGCAAGTAGGTCCAACCAGTCCATTCTAAAGGAGATCAATCCTGGGTGTTCATTGGAAGGACTGATGCTAAAGCTGAAACTCCAATACTTTGGCCACCTCATGCAATGAGTTGACTCACTGGAAAAAACTCTGATGCTGGGAGGGACTGGGGGCAGGAGAAGGGGACGACAGAGGATGAGATGGCTGGATGGCATCACCGACTCGATGGACATGAGTTTGAGTGAACTCTGGGAGTTGGTGATGGACAGGGAGGCCTGGTGTGCTGTGATTCATGGGGTCGCAAAGAGTGGGACACAACTGAGCGACTGAACTGAACTGAACTGAAGATATCAATACAACACAAAATTCCAATAATTAAAGGAGTGTAGTAGTGGTGCAGGCCCTGATGACTAGAAATGTCTACGAATAAAGATTCCAGAAACAGATTTGTGTCCATTTTATAATAGATAGAAGGATTCAGATATGTACTCTGCTCTTTCCCATGAAAATTACCAAAACATCAGAAAATCAAAACCATGAATTACTTAAAAAAAGAGACTCTAAAAATACAGAGAAATTTTACCAAAACCAAAGAAAATGCCAAAAGTTAACTTACTGCCCTCCAAATCTTGGTTAAAGTATATATTCCTCTAAAAAGAAAATCAGAGAACTCCAGAGCAGCTAATCAACATTTTTTTTTTTAATGTAACTAGAAGAATTGGGATTGTGAGTGGGGGAGGAAGAGAGTGAGTCAAACTGTACACTGTCAAATGGTGGGAGTCACGAAATGATAAGACCTATGTAGAAATACATGTAAAATACCATGTCAACATCCATATTTATTATCTCTATCCTCTCCCCCCAACTAACTCGAACACTGGAAAAAGTTTTCAGGTCAGGAGAGGTAAAGGGGAGAAGAGAACCAGCAGGCAAAACTAATTAAGCAGAGGAAAATCACCACAGAAACGACCTGTGAGCTCTAAGGCTTCACAGTGGAACTTGGAGACCTCCTACCTCTGTGACCTGCGCATCCTGAAGTGTGAGCTCCTGAAGTGAAGGAGTGAGTGATGAGGCCCTAGATAGAGTAGACTCAGCCAGAAAAGTGTTCTGAAACAACAAACCCAAACTGAAGCTATTTCCCAGTTTCCTCAAACCATGCTCCCCCGAGTTCATAGTATCAGCTGATAAAACTGCCTCTTGTGAGTGCCCAGCTTCACTAAACATCAGGGAGATGCAAATCAAAACCTCAGTGAGATATCATCGCACACCTGTTGCCGCTGCTGCTGCTAAGTCACTTCAGTCGTGTCCAACTCTGCGTGACCCCATAGACGGAAGCCCACCAGGCTCCCCCGTCCCTGGGATTCTCCAGGCAAGAACACTGGAGTGGGTTGCCATTTCCTTCTCCAATGTGTGAAAGTGAAAAGTGAAAGTGAAGTCGCTCAGCCACGTCAGACTCGTAGCAACCCCATGGACTGCAACCCACTAGGCTCCCCCGTCCATGGGATTTTCTAGGCAAGAGTACTGGAGCGGCTTGCCATTGCCTTCTCCGCGCACACCTGTTAGAATGGCCACATTCAAAAAATAAAACAGCAACACGTGAGGGTGAGGATGTGGGAAAAGGGTACCCTCGTGGACTCTTGGTGGGAAAATAAGTTGATGCAGCCTCTCTGGGAAACATAAGGGAGGTTCCTCAAAAATTAAAAATACAGCTTCCATATATGATCCAGCAAACCCACTTCTGGGTATATACCCAATGGAAATTAAAACGGGATATTAAAGAGATATCTACACCCCCATATTCATTGCAACATTGTTTATGATAGTCAAAATATGGAAACAACCTAAATGTCCATCAACAGATGAATTGATAAATAAAATGTGTTATATGTGTATGTGATATACATATATATATATACACACACATATATAAATGTGCTTATAGATAGATATGGGGCTTCCCTTATGAAGTCTGAGTCTGTGGCCCAGACAGTAAAGAATCTGCCTACAATGAGGGAGACCTGGGTTTGATCCCTGAGTTGGGAAGATACCATGGAGAAGGAAATGGAAACTCACTCCAGTATTATTGCCTGGAGAATTTCATGAGCAGAGGATCCTGGGGGCTACAACCCATGGGGCTGCAAAGAGTCAGACATGACTGAGCAACTAACACATGCACGCACGCACACGCACACACACACACACACATATATAATTCAGCCATGAGAAAGAAGGAAATCCTACTATTTGTGATAACATGAATGGACCTTTAAGGCATCAGGCCAAGTGAAAAAAGCCAGACAGGAAAAGACTAATATTGCACGCTATCATTTATATCTGGAATCCAAAAAAAATGGTGAAACTCAGAAACATAGGCTGAGGGATGAGGAAAATAGAAAGAGGTTGTAAAAGATACAAACTTTCAGTTATAAGAGAGTTAATATCTGAGGATCTAATGTATAACATGGTGACTAGAGTTGATAACATTTGTGTAACTGAAATTTGCTAAGAAAGTAGCACTTGAATGCTCTTGCAAAAAAATATAAATGTGTGAGGTGATGGATGTATTAATTAACTAGATGGGAAAATTCTTTAATAATGTATCAAAGTCTGTTAGTCACTCAGTCATGTTGGACTCTTTGCGAGTCAATGGACTGTAGCCCATCAAGCTCTTCTGTCCATGGCGATTCTCCAGGGAAGAATAGTAGCGTGGGTTGCCAGGCCCTCCTCCAGGGGACCTTCTTGACCCAGGGATCAAACCCAGGTCTCCTGCATTGCAGGCAGATTATTCACCAATTTTATGCATATATATATACACACATATATACATAAATATAACTAATAGTATATTACATTATTGTGTAATTAATATGTTATATTATATATATATAAATAGTTGCAATTTACATCTTAAATATCTTACGAATTTATCAATTATACCTTGAAAAAGCTGAGAACAAACCTGCCTCTTTTCAAATCTAATATTGACTCCATTTAAATATAGACCAAAGTCATACAAATGAGACACAATAACCCATTACAATATAGAATGTAAGTATTACAAACCATGAGAACTAAAATAATAGAAGAATAATTGTGCTATGCTAATTTCTTCATTTTTATGTTAGAGAATTAATGACACCATGTAAGGTTTGTATACCAAGGAAATTAGGTTTAAGTAAATTAGTGTTATAGAAGTAACATTAACGACTACTTTACACGCTACAGAGTTTCCAAGTGACCCAAAATGTGGACAAAAACTAAAAAGGAAAAAAAAATGCATAGACCAAATAAGAAAAAGATAAAAATCAAAGGAAGCATTAAAAGTGGAAAATATAGCCTTATATTTTTAAAGACTATATGTGCAGTGATAGCAGGCTATACAAATCAAAAAACCTGAGATGAAATATTTAAAAGAATCTTTCCACAGTGTTGGAAAGATAACAGGATGACTTGCTTTCTAGACAAATCTAGAATAAGAGAATCTTGAGAACTAAGGAAAGTACTCAAATCCATTTTTCTACACTGTAACCAAAATTAATAACAATAACCATGAATTTATCAGCAGCTGAGACATAACTAAAGAAAGACTCGCTAGCCTGGAAGTTTCATCAAAAGGAGCTACCAGAACAATGAGACAAAAAAGTTGGAAAATACAGAAGAAAAAGATATAAAAGATACAGTGAGAAAGCTCCACAAGAGGAGGAAGTTGAAGTAAATGTAATATTTAAGAGATACTGGCTAAGAAATTTCCAGAACTGATGAAATACATTAGATATTAATAGAAGTATCAAGTTAAACAAAAAGAAAGAAATCCACACTTTGAACACATTTGAGTTGTAACTATGTAAAACCAGACAAAGAATTCTTGAAAGCATCTCAAAAATATACAAGCAACTCCTGCAGCTCAATTCCAGAAAAATAAATGACCCAATCAAAAAATGGGCCAAAGAAATAAACAGACATTTCTCCAAAGAAGACATACAGATGGCTAACAAACACATGAAAAGATGCTCAACATCACTCATAATCAGAGAAATGCAAATCAAAACCACAATGAGGTACCATTTCACGCCAGTCAGAATGGCTGCCATCCAAACGTCTACAAGCAATAAATGCTGGAGAGGGTGTGGAGAAAAGGGAACCCTCTTACACTGCTGGTGGGAATGCAAACTAGTACAACCACTATGGAGAACAGTGTGGAGATTCCTTAAAAAACTGGAAATAGAACTGCCATACGACCCAGTAATCCCACTGCTGGGCATACACACCGAGGAAACCAGAATTGAAAGAGACACGTGTACTCCAATGTTCATCGCAGCATTGTTTATAATAGCCAGGACATGGAAGCAACCTAGATGTCCAACTGCAGACGAATGAATAAGAAAGCTTTGGTACATATACACAATGGAGTATTACTCAGCCATTAAAAAGAATACATTTGAATCAGTTCTAATGAGGTGGATGAAACTGGAGCCTATTATACATAGTGAAGTAAGCCAGAAAGAAAAACACCAATACAGTATACTAACGTATATATATGGAATTTAGAAAGATGGTAATGATAACCCTGTATACGAGACAGCAAAAGAGACACAGATGTATAGAACAGTCTTTTGGACTCTGTGGGAGAGGGTGAAGGTGGGATGATTTGGGGGAATGGCATTGAAACATGTATATTATCATATGTGAAATGAATCGCCAGTCCAGGTTCGATGCGTGATACAGGATGCTCGGGGCTGGTGCACTGGGATGACCCAGAGGGATGGGATGGAGAGGGAGATGGAAGGGGGGTTCAAGATGGGGAACACATGTATACCCTGGGCAGATTCATGTTAATGTATGGCAAAACCAATACAATATTGTAAAGTAATTAGCCTCCAATTAAAATAAATAAATTAAAAATTTTTAACTAAAAATACAATTTAAAAAAAAAGAATTCCTGAAAGCAGCCAAGGAAAATAGATAGATTACCTTCAAAGAACAAGTTACACTGAGAACTGATTTCACAACAACCTTACTCAGGAGGCTGTGAAGTATTTCCTTCAGAGAACTAATCTGAATTGTATCCGCTGCAGAAATATCATTCAAGAATAAGTTGAACTAAAGACAATCTCAGAGAGAAAGTTAGTAAACACACATTAAAGAAAAATTTTTTTAACATAAAATGTACTCACCCATAGTTCTTCAATTCTAGGAATTTATCTTAATAATAAAACAAACATTAAAAGATATATTTATAAGATGTATATACATTATTACAGGTTTCCTTGTTTTATCAAAAGTTTGGAAACAAGTGAAATCTGTATCAAAATGGAACAACTACATAAAATAACATTCATTCAGAATTTGCATTAAGATTTCACAGATATTTGTGTATAAATCTGAGAAAAAATAATCTCAGTATTACAATACACAGAAAAAAAAATAAAGAGGCATACTATGGAAAAGCATGGTTCAGTACTGGGTAAAAATTATTAATCTCTCTTCATTAAAAGTTTACATTTCCAGAAAAGTCAAGAAGGATATATATATAGTTATTTTTCATAGGGTGTGAAATAAGAGGGAACTTTTTCACATTTTGTTTTATTTGCTTTCTTTACCACCATCATTTTCATTTAGAAAAACAAAAAGCAAAAGCTTTTCAGGAGTATCTCATAATTATTAAGACTTTTACTA
This sequence comes from Moschus berezovskii, assembly GCF_049115385.1. Classification (NCBI taxonomy): domain Eukaryota; kingdom Metazoa; phylum Chordata; class Mammalia; order Artiodactyla; family Moschidae; genus Moschus; species Moschus berezovskii. The sequence goes on from NC_142472.1 coordinate 37,712,076, forward strand.
GAAACAATGCATTTATTCATCTATCAGCATGGTGTTTTAGAGCTGGCCTTGTTCTCTTGTTTGAGTGGGTCACGATGGTAAAGCTTAGTCTAAAGTTTTGCTCCCTGTGTAGGTCAATTAGCTCTGCACACAGAACAAAATGTCTCTTTTGTACATTATCTAGCAGCCAAGGAGCCAAGCTTTCAAGTCTTTACCTGCGTCTCATGGTAAAAGAACTTGAGTGGATGCTGCAAACCATAGAAAAATGGAAAACCAACTCAAACCATGTGAACCCGGAGGGTGGGGGCAGTATCACTTTCACCTACAAAGAAGGACTCTTATCTTCTCCTCTTTGAAATATCTTCCTTTGATATTCCCAGACCACGGCGTCTCCCAGGTTACAAGTCCAATCAAAACAAAACTGCTTTAAGCAAGAAACTCCCTTTTCTTAGAGCTCTCCCTTTTCATTTGCCTTCTTTCTTTCTCCCACTATCCCTGAGCTTCCCTTGTAGCCCAGTTGGCAAAGAATCTGCCTGAAATGCAGAAGACCCAGGTTTGATTCCTGGGTCGGGAAGATTTCCTGGAGAAGGAAATGGCAACCCACTCCAGTATTCTTGTCTAGAGAATTCCATGGACAGAGGAGCATGATGGGCTACATACAGTCCACGGGCTCACAAGAGTTGGACACGACTGAGTGACTAAACCACCACCACCACTTCCTGTGCTCAAGAGGATTTCCCCATTTTTCTCCATATTTGTTCTCATAATAAATGACCTCAAGAAATAGAAGCTGATCTAACCACTCTCCATGGCCTTGGAAAGGAATTCTCATTTTTTTCATCATGGTGAGAAACACCAGTGGTTTGGGGATTCTAATCTCACCATTTTCAGGCCTGCAGTTTTACTCCTCAACTTTACAGCAAGTAAAGCTTGGTAATATTTTTTGGAGGCTTATGTCTTATGAAACCTGCTTTAATAACCTAGAGCTTCATTCCAATCCAAATGTATCCTTGTCAGCTTATAACTCAAATCATGGAAGGAATTTGAGCAACTTGGATTGTTTATACTGAATATTAATATTCTGATAACTAAGAAGAAAAATAAATAAGTTCCAGAAAACTTATGACTTGGGGTTTTCTTTTAGAAATCCCTGGATAGTTCCTAAATACTTTCTTCTAGGGAATGTGGAAGAAATAAATGTAGTAAACAAAATCAGTGTCAAGGTATTTTTTCAGATATGCTGATTGCTAGCTAGATAATTAATATAAAGCCATAAATTTCCATAGAAAACTATTTCACTATTTTGAAATGGAAGTGCTGAGTGGAATTCATTGTCAGTCAATCATAGTTATTTTTTAAACTCTTCTTCCTGTCAAGGTTGGTTAAGACTTCTTGCTACAGAGGATTTTAATTCAGTTCAGTTCAGTTCAGTTCAGTCACTTAGTCGTGTCCGACTCTTTGCGACCCCATGAACCACAGCACGCCAGGCCTCCCTGTCCATCACCAACTCCCGGAGTTCACTCAAACTCATGTCCATCGAGTCAGTGATGTCATCCAGCCATCTCATTCTCTGCCGTCCCCGTCTCCTCCCACCCCAATCCCTCCCAGAATCAGACTCTTTTTCCAGTGATTTTAATTAGGGTGAACATAGATTCTGGTTTCTGAAACAGTCCTGATTGGCTTGAGTCCATTGTCCCTGTGTATTTACTGATAGTGTCCCTTCTCATTTTCAGAAGTTGGAAACAAGAATTACATGATCACTCCATTTTAATGGGCTTTTCTGGTAGCTCAGATGGTAAAGAATTGGCCTGCAATGCAGGCGACCCCAGTTCGATTCCTGGGTCAGGAAGATCCACTGGAGAAGGGATAGGCTACCCACTCCAGTATTCTTGGGCTTCCCTTGTGGCTCAGCTATTAAAGAATCTGCCTGCAATGTGGGAGACCTGGGTTCGATCCCTGGATTAGGAAGATCCCTTGGAGAAGGGAACAGCTACCCACTCCAATATTCTGGCCTGGAGAATTCCATGGACTGTATAGTCCACGAGGTCACAGCGTTGGACATGATTGAGCAACTCTCACTTTCTCTTTTAATAGTTTGATCACCCATTTTCACACCTTTCCCTTCACTGTATCTCTTGATGTACACTCCTCTGAGAAAGTCAGGATAAACGAAAAAGCAGAAGCATTGTCCCTACCCACCCTGGTCATTCACTCAGGACACCTGCTGAGGCTCAGCCAGGTCCACCATGTTGCTCAATTCTCAAGAGTGCCCTTCACAGCATGATCTCTAGGGACAGTGGTCCCACTCCTTTTCCGTGCTCATTCTGTTAGGGAAAACTTATTTACATAGATGAGGCTGAGTGAAATAACTCAACGCTATATCTCTTTCTTCTTTCTCTTATGTGCAATCATGTCCAAACCTCAACTTGATCACATGTGAACGGCGTTTATCTTCTCTTTTCAATTACTCTCATTTCACAAATGAAAAAGCTTTGGCAAATGTCATGTTACTGGTAAAATCATGTGTCACATGAAAATGTCTGGTGTTCATGTTTGGCTCTGTTTTATTCTAATTTTTAGTGCCAACTGACACTATTTTGTGTACATAAATTATGTCCCTCTGTTCTGCTGATGTTTAGTAATCACTTAGTTACAACATTTCCTGAAATACATGACTGAATTTCTCTGTATGAGAAAATCTGAATAACATACTTCCATATGCATAATACACCATGCAAGGTTTAACTATGGTATACTCTTTCTAGAACACTATGTATATTAACATGTCTGTATAATGTGACACACAATGTTCTTAATAAAAACTGTCATGAATGTTTCTAACTTTATAATTTAAAATAAATGAGCATGTAACTTGTGACCAGTGAAAGAGCAGGTAGGGAACACATTATGTCATGCTCTCTAGGCATTTCAAAGGAAGTTTGATTCTAGGTGCCAAGCAAAAACATTGAAGAGTTTTAAGAAGGTTAAGAAAAAAATAGCTTGATTCACACTATTGGATTCACATAGGCCAAATATATAGTAAGGAGTTCAATTAGGATGTTGTAGCAGTAATTCTGGCAAAAGAAAGTGATAGCTTAGACTAAGATACAGAGAGGAAAAGCTTTGGAAGAACTGGGATCTATTTTGGAGTGAAAACTGGCAAGACTTGCTGATGGACTGGCTGAGAGTGGGGAAACTAGGGAAGAAAATTTATCTGGCTGATCCTGAGTTATGTTTGCTTAGTCACTCAGTTGTGTCTGACTCTTTGCAACCCCATGGACTGCAGCCCACCAGGCTCCTCTGTCCATGGGGATTCTCCAGGCAAGAACTGAAATGGGTTGCCATCCCTCCTCCAGGGGATCTTCCCAAGCCAGGGGTCAAACCAGGTCTCCTGCATTGCAGGCGGATTCTTTACCGTCTGAATATTCTTTCATAATAAACTGATGCTGCTGCTGCTGCTGCGTCACTTCAGTCGTGTCTGACTCTGTGTGACCCCATAGACGGAAGCCCACCAGGCTCCCCCGTCCCTGGGATTCTCCAGGCAAGAACACTGGAGTGGGTTGCCATTTCCTTCTCCAATGTGTGAAAGTGAAAAGTGAAAGTGAAGTCGGTCAGTCGGGTCCGACCCTTAGCGACCCCACGGACTGCAGCCTACCATGCTCCTCCAAATGAAATGAAATAGATGAACATCTAAACATCACACACACACAGACATACACACATCAAAGGTAGACACCAAAAAGGAAAAGGGAAAGGTTTTTACATTTGACTAAATTGATTTACTTTTTACTTCCAGTTAGACATGGTTAATGAAACAAATGCATTTTTAAGCACCCAACCCCACTGAAAGAAGACTAGATTTTTTTTTAAGTATAGATCTATACATACATACAAGAGAGTGAAAGAGACCGTAGAGAAAAGGGGAAGTCCTGCAAAAAAATGGCGGGTATCCAAGAGCTGGCCCATCAAGTGGCAGGTACTGACCACATACATGTGTTCAGGATCTTCCTCTTAAATATGAAGGTTTGAAGCTTATCAGAAATTTGAGGAAACCATCTAATTTCATAAAATGCAGAGACATAAACAAATAAAAAGGAACTCCAAGGAAGCAAAGATATGACAGATTTTTTTAAAGTTTAAAATCCTAGCATTTTTCTCCTCAGAGGTTTAAGGAAAGATATGGCATCATGAAATAGCTACAAAAGAGGAATAATCAGAGAACAGTTTTGTTTTTATTGCAATGTAAAAATAAGGTTGCTAAAATTAAAAAGTCAATAGAAATATAGGACGTGGGGCCCAGAAAGCATTATAAAAAAGGCAAATATATGAAATACTGGAGCAGAAAAATAAGGAAATGGTTCAGGAGAAAAAGTTGCCAATAAATCAAAGTTTAGAAAAGAGAATATACTTGGAGGAGGGGGGAATAAGATGGGAAGATATTATAAAAAAATATTTCAATAAAATGTTTCCAGAACTATAGAACATGAGTTTGCAAAAGGAATCTCAACAAAATAAAATTTAAAATACCCTTTTTAATGCACGTCTCCTTTAAATATCATCCAGAGCACTAGAAAGAAGTACTATAAAAGCTATCAGAGAGAAATAAATTTTGTAAAAAGGTTCTGCAATCAAAATATTACCAGACAACTCTACAACTACATTTGAAGCTAGAAGATGATGAAACAATGCCTTCAAATTTCTAAGAGAAACTTTTTATTCAACCCAAAATTCTGTACTCAGTCAAACTATCAATCTCTATCAAACTATCAATCAAGTATAACAGCCTATTAGAATATTTTCAGACATGCAGATGAATGTGAAAGTCGATCAGCTGTGTCTGACTCTTTTCGACCCCAGGGACTATACAGTCCATGGAATTCTCCAGGCCAGAATACTGGAATGGGTAGCCTTTCCCTTCACCAGGGGAATTTCCCAACCCAGGGATCAAAGCCAGGTCTCCCACAGTGCAGGTGAATTCTTTACCAATGCAAGCCCTAAACAAATTATCTCCCATGCACACTCTCTTAAGTTCCTGGACAATGGGAACATAAACTAAAATAGAGGAAGAAACCAAATCCTCAAAATAAGGGACTCAAAACAGAAGAAAGGAGAAATTCCAGGTTAACAGCTATGCATTACCACTAAAGAGAAATTAGTCTATATTGGAGTAGAAGGCTGGAGGGCTCCAGCATGGATGCTTCCAAGGGCGGGGAGGGGGTGGGTGTTTGTGGGGGGTGTGGGTAATTGATAAAGCACCAGATGTTTTTGACCTTATGGAAATTAGAATCTAAAAGGATTTTATTGATCAGTTGGAATAATGATTGTGATAAATACATAAACCTAGACAAACAAAAATAAAAACAAAGGTATTATTAACTCTTTGGATTTCCCTAGTGACTCAGCTGTAAAGAAGCCACCTGCCAATACAGGAGCTGCTGGTTCAATCCTGGGTCAAGAAGATCCCCTCCAGAAGGAGGTGGCAACCCACTCTAGTATTCCTGCTTGGGAAATCCCATGGACAGAGGAGCCTGGTGGGCTACAGTCTATGGGGTCACAAAAGAGTCAGACACAACTTAGCGGCTAAACAACAACAACGAATTATTAACTCTAGGTAAAACAAAAATTTCACAAGATAGAAAATTTAATTATAATATTTGGCTCAGTTCTGATCAATACTAATAAAGTCATAGTAAGATGAATACTGATCATGAATTCAACAAAACTTACTGATAAGGCTATGCATATTGAGACAGTAGAAAAATATAACATGATATAATAACTATAAATCCCCATTTCATGAGAAAAATATAACTAAAATTGACACTGCGAAATAGCACTATAAAATATAAGAAATTAAATGACAAAAGAAATAGCCAAAAATCTTGTGAAAAAAGAACATAGAAATAGGAAATTTGGGGCTTGGGGAAGTGCTTTTCAGTATCGTCTTGTAGAGGTATTTTACTGTTTGAACTACATATATTTATTACTTAGAAAAAGTAAAACAATATTTCACATAGAACAGAAATTATTTAAACTTAGAGAGAAGGAAGGAAGAAAAAAGAAAAGAAAGAAGGTAGAAAGGAAGGGAGGAAGGGAGGGAAGGTGGTTCCATCCATGTATTTCATTATATCCACCAGTTAAAGGAGATAATATATATGGCCCATTCTATAGATGCTGACAAAAAATTTGATAAAATTCTGTACCCATTGATGAAATAAATAAAAGAAGTCTCATAATAAAACAGCTTCCAGAAACGTACAGCAGCCACTATGATATTAAAATGACAAATGAGAAGAATAGTTTTTCTCAACATTAAAATTCGGCAATGTACTCACAATCTAGCCAATGCCACAAAGAAATTTTTCATGTTGTCATGAAAACTGGCCACAATATATTGTTAAATTGGAAAAAAAAAAAGTCTTAGTATGCTCCTATATATGTGTGTGTGTGTGTGTGCACATAATATTCAAAAGGAGATATGAGACAAAATTTAACATAGGCTTTCTCTGGATATAGGGCTTCCCTGGTAACTCAGTGGTAAAGAATCTTCTTGTCAGTGCAGGAGATGTAGATTTGATCCCTAGGTTGGGAAGATCCCCTGGAGAAGGAAATGGCAACCCTTTCCAATATTCTTGCCTGGGAAATCCTATGGACAGAGGAGACCTGTAGGCTACAGTTCATGTGGTCACAAAAGAATCAGACACAACTTAGTGACCAAACAACAGATCTCTGGGTAAAAGAATTGTAGGTGACTATTAGCGTTTATTTGCTGATATATGTATGCACTTTTTTGTACTATTGCAGAGTTTTCTAAATTTTCTACTATGTGCTACACTCAAAAATTGTATTTTACCCATATAGTTTTTATTAGTACCACCTTCATTTTAATTATAAAAACTTTATTTTATTACTCCCCTGAAAAACATGTTGTTATAACCAACCTCCTTGTCTCTATTATTCCATCAATAAATAACTTAGAATTGTTACCAAAACATTGAATTAAAATAGTTATTTTTACATCACCTCCTTGTACTGCTCTGTACTTTGAAGAAAGATTGATCCTGGGAATAACTGTGGTATTAAAGACATTTGTTTTCAGTGGCTCCCAATTCCCTCCCCAAAAAGGGTAGGAAAAAACCTCTCCTACTCCATCTTTTTTTGGGCTCCAAAATCACTGCAGATGCTGATTGCAGCCATGAAATTAAAAGACGCTTACTCCTTGGAAGGAAAGTTATGACCAACCTAGATAGCATATTAAAAAGCAGAGACATTACTTTGCCAACAAAGGTCCGTCTAGTCAAGGCTATGGTTTTTCCCGTGGTCATGTGTGGATGTGAGAGTTGGACTGTGAAGAAAGCTGATCGCCGAAGAATTGATGCTTTTGAACTGTGGTGCTGGAGAAGACTCTTGAGAGTCCCTTGGACTGCAAGGAGATCCAACCAGTCCATTCTAAAGGAGATCAATCCTGGGTGTTCATTGGAGGGACTGATGCTGAAGCTTAAACTCCAATACTTTGGCCACCTCATGCGTCGAGTTGACTCACTGGAAAAGAGTCTGATGCTGGGAAGAATTGGGAGTGGGAGGAGACGGGGACGACCGAGAATGAGATGGCTGGATGGCATCACCGACTTTGCGGACATGAGTTTGAGTGAACTCCGGGAGTTGGTGATGGACAGGGAGGCCTGGCGTGCTGTGATTCATGGGGTCGCTAAGAGTCAGACACGACTGAGCGACTGAACTGAACTGAACTCCATCTTAGTTTACCAAGGTTCTCTTGTCCTCCCTATTGTTTTCTCTCCCATCCTAACTATGCAAGACCAATTCTACTAAAGCTATTATGATTTTATTTTTCATTAAGTTTGTTGTTTACACTTAAGATAGTTAGGCTTCCCTGGTGGCTCAGCAGTAAAGAATCTGTCTGCAAGGCAGGAGTGCTGTGCTCTGCTTAGTTATTCAGCTGAGTCCGACTCTTTATAACCCCATGGACTGGAGCTTTCCAGGCTCCTCTGTCCATACAGATTCTCCAGGCAAGAATACTGGAGTAGGTTGCTATGCCCTCCTCCAGGGGATCTTCCCAACCCAGGGATCGAACCCAGGTCTCCCGCATTGCAGACAGAGGAGACATGGGTTCAATCCCTGGATCAGGAAGATCTCTGGAGGAAGGCATGGCAACCACTCCAGAATTTTGCCTGGGAAATCCCATGGACAGAGGAGCCCGGCAGACTACAGTCCCTGGAGTTGCCAAAGAGTCACACATGACTAAACAACAACTTAAGATAGTTAAGTCTCTCATCCCAAAGTGGATGCTGCCCAAGGTTCTGACCTAAGCCCTACATAATCTAATATCAATTGTTCTGAGATAACATAATACCTCATGCATGCCTTGGCTTTTAGTTCTGAGCAGTTTTCTCAATGAAACTCCAATTATTATACCTACAGCTAAGCGATTGATATAGTGTATTCCTTTGTTAAATATAATGGCTGATGTCCAAAGCATGCTAAAAATCACCCAGCTTTCAGCTGTTCTCCAGTATAACCATGACTTCTGTTCCTGCCAGTTGAGTTGCACGTTTCCAAAAACTGGGTAACATTTCTTCCAAACCAGTTGTCTCTGCTATTTTAATTACATAATTAAATTTTATGTAGAAACTAATGAAATGCTATAAGAAAAGAGAGATGTTTCTGTGATAACACATGTGAATACATTTAAAACACTGGATAATGTTGTTATTAAAAAATAATTCTGTTAAAGTATTGACAAGGTAACTCAGATCCTTGTTCACAAAACTAATACAACTCCAGAACTCTGTGCTCAGTACTTTGCATGTTTCTTTATTTTCTCATTTCATTTTTAAAAAATACAAACATTAAACCTCATACCCTGCATTATACATATGGTTTATGTAAGAAAAATCCTGCAAAGAAAAGGCTTTTGCATATCAAAAATTCAGTGAAGGTACAATTTTATGTTTAAATTAAAATATTAAAGGGCATTTTGAAATTCTCTCCTATAATCACATTTTTATTTGGTTAATACATCAACTTCTAAACCAAATTGCATTAGATAAAAGAGCTTCAACTGAATATAAATAATCACTTATTTGTTTATCTGCCTCCCCTACTGGAATGTTAGCCCCTTGAGAGAACATATCACATATTGGTCTTATTAATCTTTGTTCTCTAGGACTAATGAAATGCCTGGGCACTTAATAATTGTTTGCCTCAATTTTTTTCAATGTATCTTCCTAAAATGAATACTGTCAAATTTTTTATTTGTACATTCAAAGTTTCCAATGTTTTTTTTTTTTAACTTCATAATACAAATTGAAGCCAGAAGGCAAACAGTTTTGTTTGACTTGCTTCAAAACTTAAAAATTAACAACGATTTATCTGCCTCTCCTCATGTGGTTCTTCTACTTGGAGAGCCCTCTCACCAACTTCAATATCCTGTTCAACCAAAACCGTATGAAGTCAATTGCTCAAGATGAATGTTTCCTCCTCTGAAATCACTTCCCTGACTCCTTCCAGCTCACATGATGGTTGGTTATTTTCATATTTTAGTACTGAAGCACAAGTCATGGTAAGACAGCACCTGTGGAAAATGTGGGGACTGGTTAAGCCAAACACTGGACTGAGAGAACTGACTAGGCTCCAAGCTAAAGGCAGGACATGGAACCAACCTAGATGTCTGTCGACGGGTGAATAGATAAAGAAGTCATGGTACATATACACAATGGAATATTGCCCAGCCATAGAAAGGAAAGGATCTGAGTCAGTTCTAGTGAGGTAGATTAGCCTAGAGCCTGTTATGCAGAGTGAAGTCAGAAAACGAAAAACAAGTATCATATATTAACACATATATATGGAACCTAGAGCAATGGTACTGATGACCCTATTTGCAGGGCAGGAAGAGAGACTCCGACAAAGAGAACAGACTTATGAACACAGTGAGGGCAGGAGAGAGTAGGATTGAAATATATACATTACCATGTTTGAAATAGATAGGTAATAGGAAGTTGCTGTGTAGTGAGGGAGCTCAGGCTGGTGCTCTGTGACAACCTAGAGGGGTGGGATGCAGTAGGAAGTAGAAAGGAGGTTCAAGAGGGAGGGAACACGCGTATTCCTATGGGTGGTGCAAGTGGTGAATAATCTGCCTGCCAATGCAGGAGACACAAGAGACTCTGGTTAGATATCTGGGTCAGGAAGACCCCCTGGAGTACAAAATGGCAACCCACACCAGTATTCTTGCCTGGGAAATGCCGTGGATGGAGGAGCCTGGTGGGCTACAGCCCATGGAGCCGCGGAATCAGACACAAGTGAGCAACTAAGCAGGTACATATGTGGCTGATTCATGTTGATGTGTGGCGGAAACCAACACAACATTCTAAAGCAATTATCCTCCAACTAAAAATAAATTTAAAAAATAAAGTAAATGAAGAAATTCAGAGATGCCATTGAGCAACTAAGATACAGCACCTGTCAGCCTTAAAAGTTAAATCGCTTTTCAAACAAGAACAGGACCAAGAGTTCCAAAAATCCCAGAGCACAGCAAAGATGTTTGTAGCCTGAGGAACACAGTAATGAACACTTGGGTCTGGAAGGAAGGCTGCCATCATCCCTCAGTTGCCTTGTGAGCTCACGGATGTCAGCAGGAACTCAGAACTTGTGCAGGCTACAGGACTGTGTAATAGGAATGACCTCTGTTTTCCCAGCCTTTGCTGGGAAAGTTTACCAGCCCAGCTTTGGTCCTTACAGAGCAATGCAAAAGCCAAATCAACATAAGCTCCACATGCCTATGAGCTGGCAGACAGCTAGGACCCAAAGGTAAAATAAACACCTAGTGGTATCCTAAAGGAATACTGGATCTCAAGTTTGCAGCCCAACAGAAATAGCAATTTACTATGAGAGCTCAAAAAACCAACTGGATCATCAAGTCCCATGTCGTGAAAGAAAAATGAAAGTGAAAGTTGCTCAGTCATGTCCGACTCTTTGCGATCCCATAAACTGTAGCTTGCCAGGCTCCTCTGTCCATGGAATTCTCCAGGCAAGAATACTGGAGTGGGTAGCCGTTCCTTTCTCCAGGGGATCTGCCCAACCCAGGGATCAAACCCAAATCTCCCACACTGCAGGTGGATTGTTTACCATCTGTCAGTAGTGACTAAAGTACAAACCAGAAAGAATGAGGAACTCAAAAAGGGAAGCTACAGATACTGCTCTCTGTATTAGAAAATGTGCAGGAAATGGTTGGATCATAACTTGCATAGAATGTATCTGTCCTACCAGATTTTATGACCTTGGAAGAGACATAGACGGAGAAAATAGTGTAGCCTCACAGTTAAAACACTTTAACCTAGAAATGGCTGATGTTATTTTGTAGCATAGCTAACTCAGAGATTAATGGGCAAGTCTCCTAAACTAGACTTAAAATACAGAAGATTTTAGAATCTTTGAACAGTTTTTGATGGTAAGCAGTTGGGTGGCATGCATCGTACTCAGTACCTACGTTGTGTCTGACTCTTTGCGACTGCAGGGACTGTAGCCTGCCAGGCTCCTCTGTTCGTGGGATTTCCAGGCAAGAACACTGGAGTGGGTTGCCATTTCCTTCTCCAGGGGATCTTTCCTACCCAAGGATCAAACATATTTCTCCTGCACTGGCAGGCAAATTCTTTACCACTGAGCCACTAGGGAAGCCCCACTTGGGTTGCTTTTGTTGTTGTTGTTCAATCGCTAAGATGTGTCTAACCCTTTGTAACACTACATTGTGCAGTGTGCCAGGCTTCCCTGTCCTTCACTATTTCACAGAGTTTGCTCAAACTTATGTCCATTGAGTCGGTGATACCATCCAACCATCTCATCCTCTGTCACCCCCATCTCCTCCTGCCCTCAATCTTTCCCAGCATCAGGGTCTTTTCCAATGAGTTGGCTCTTCCCATCAAGTGGCCAAAGTATTGGAGCTTCAGTATCAGTCCTTCCAATGAATATTCAGGATTGATTTCCTTTAGGGTTGACTGATTTGATCTCCTTGCAGTCCAAGGGACTCTCAAGAGTCTTCTCCAGCATCACAATTTAAAAGCATCAATTCTTCAGTGCTCAGCCATCCTTATGGTCCAACTCTCACATCTGTACTTGACTACTGGAAAAACCATAGTTTTGACTATATGGACCTTTGTTGGCAAAGTGATGTCTATGCTTTTTAATACACTCTCTAGATTTGTCATAGCTTTCTTTTCAAGGAGCAGACATCTTTTAATTTCACGGCTGCAGCTGGATGGAGGGAAGTTTAATTCTATTGAACTGAGCATCTCTCAAGAAGTTTCTTGATTCACCAAAATGATTTTTAAAACTTTGTCAGTCAGTTATCAAACCAACATGCTCTAGAACTATGTGTCTGGATTCCTAGAGAATGTAGTTTCCTGCAACTTGATAAAAACTTGTCTACCACTCTTCAGATTCTTTAGCTATTAATTAAGGATGGAAAGGCAGTCTTTCTAAAATTTTTGCACTAGTGTTTTGAGTTTATTCATTCTCAATTTTAGAATATTGAAACCCCAAATAATTTTGTAAAGAATAAATTTTAACACAAGTTTTAAATATGGAGCAAAAACCTACGTTCCTCCACAAAATACTATCTGGTTTGGGGAGTTTTCTTATGTGCTACAAATCAGTTTCACTTATTTGATCAAAGAATTGGAAAAATATATCAATAATATAGCTTGATACATTTATCTTTTTATGTTGGTTTTATTATGTCTGTTATTTAGTGTTAGTTGCCTCAAATCTTTTTAAACATAGACACATGGCAAACAATAATGTAGTTCTAATTATTGAGCACTTATGTAGAAGAACTTAGGCTGGGCATTTTATTTACATTATTACATCTAATCTATACACAATTTTATTAGACATACTTTCGCATATCTGCCATTTTGCAAATGAAGAAACTAAGGTCCATTTAGCTTAACTTGCCCGGGATCACACCGGTAGTGAGAGATAGAGCTAGGATTTTTAAGCCAGGTCTCGAACTTTTAAGTTTTATATTTAACCACCACACTGAATGTGTGTAGAGGGGTGTGTGACAGATACCAAAATGTTCTCTCTTTCCATCATTTCTTTAAGAAAAATTTATTTTCTCTTTCAGAAGTTCATTGAATATTTTGTGCAATAACCAATATATAGTGTATTCAATGGGCTTCCCTAAGCACAGCACAGCACAGGGTATTCAACAGGAGTCAGAAAAGGTTTAAAAATCAGTCTCAGTGCTCGAAGCTTATGTTGTCTCTGTGTGTGTTTGTGTGTGTGTGTACATGCGCGCACTTGCTTTGTCACTCAGTCGTCATGTCCAGCTCTTTGTAACCGCATGGACTGTAGCCCACCAGGCTCCACTGCCCATGGGATTCTCCATGCAAGAATACTAGAGTGGGTTGCCTTTTCCTACTCCAGGGAATCTTCCCAACCCAGACCCTGAACCCAAGTCTCTTGCGTCTCATGCATTGACAGGCAGATTCTTTCCCACTGTACCACAAACAGATACTAAATAGTTTCCAACTAAAATGACAGCTTTTTAGCTGGAAAAAGTAAAGAGGACTGAATGTTTGGCCCTCAGAGTTAGCCTAGGAAATTCAGATATCACAGGAAGGAAATTAAGTGGCTCTCACTGCACTTCACAGAGAGTTACTTGAACATTGTGAAGAACAGCATCCAGTATCTATTGAATACAAATGGGGTTTGTGTCATTATCCTTGGCTGTGGAACATATTTTTAATATGTTTGTCTGTGTGATAAGATTGTAAGTTTCTTAAGTGTTGAGCCTTTTTTTATACTTCCACACTGCCACGAAGCCTAGTGCGCTGTTGTGTCACTCAAGATTGTGGTTAATTGAATTGAGATAGGATCTCTTATCAGTATTTAGTGCATTTTCATGAAATGCTTGGGAAATTTCTCATCTTTCTTTCTTCCATAGCACTTAGGCCACTGCAAAGATAATAAAGCTAGGGTTTGCCCACAGTTCTCCTTCCCAAGGCAAAATTAAACTCTGTCCCTTCTCTCTTTCTTAAGGAAGTGCTTCACACTCTTTTCCAATTACATTGTTAAGTATCTTATTTGTTTATTTATTATTGTTTTGGTCTTTGTTGTTGCATTCGGGTTTTCTCCAGTTGCAGAGAGAGTGGGGGCGACTCTCTGGTTGCAGTGTGTGAGCTTCTCATTGGGGTGGCTTCTCTTGGTAGGCAGCATGGTCTCTAGGGCACTCAGGCTTCAGTAGCTGTGGCACATGGGCTCACGTCTCACTGGGTCTAGAGCACAGGCTTGGTAGTTGGGGCACATGGGTTTAGTTGCTCCGTGGCATGTGGAATTTTCCTGAATCAGGGATTGAACCCACGTCTCCTACATTGCCAGGCAGACTCCCCACCACTAGAGTCACCATGGAATCCTCATACACTTTTTGAAATTTATTTATTTTTAATTGAAGGATACTTGCTTTACAATATTGCATGGGTTTCTGCCATACAACAACATGAATCAATCATAGTTATGCATATGTCCTCTCCCTCTTGAACTCCCTCCTGCCCCTTCCACCCTCTCTAGGTTCCCGTACACTTTTTTATATGACCCTTTTCCTAGATTCTAACAGAGCAATTGAGAAGTATGAATCCAAAAGATTTTCTGACGACCCATTTTGATAAGAAAGTAGAAGTTTGAAAGATTAGTATTTGACTTTAAGGACTCTGCCTTTCAAGAAAATGATATAAAATCTCTTTACTGTTAAAATATCACTACCAAAATTGTTAGCATTAGAAATATTCTCAGACAAAATATGCATCTGTCTTTTAAAATAGACATTTAGTTTTCTAGTACTTTATCTTTCTTTCCTTGCTAATCACATGACTGATGATAGATTGGCCTCCAAGAGTTCAAATTTTGATGCACCATGCTGCAGCACTCTCAGTTATCTGTGTTCGCAAGATTATCTTACAAAGTTTTAGAGTCAGTTTCCTCTTGAGATTTCAAAGATACACTTTGGACAGATTTTACAGAAAAGAAGCAATCTCTTTAATGTATTTCACTCCAAGAGTGCAAGACTGTAGGGTCACATTATCATTGTGAAAATATACTTTTTTTCTTTGTGTCATACCTCTTGACCTAACAAATGAGAGTCTTGAATGTGGACATTTATAATATCAAAAGGGAATTGACTTATTTGAACTTAATTAATAACTACATTTTTTTTTCTTTTTCTTTATTCTGTAAATTCTCTCTTGTAATTTTTGTTCATTGAAATTAAGATTTAAAAAAAAAAAAAAGTCTAACTCAGGGGCTGGGGATGGTGAAAGTGGGTCAAAAGATTTCAACTTCCAGTTATGATATACATAAGCTAGAGGGGTGTAATGTACAGCATAATGACTAGAGTTCGTGATACTGTCAGGGGAAGTACACTGACTGAAACCACCCACCCTGGTCAGGCACCATAGCAACCATTTGCGTGAGTTGTTTTATAACAGGAGGTCCTGGTAAGGAGCATGGAACTAATAAGCCACCACCAACCGGAAGAGTTCAGGAAAGATCAAAAGGAGACAACATATGTCCCATCACCTCCCAGAATCCTTCTCTTTGGCATCCATCTTGGTTGAACAAGGCATGGACAACTAGGAAGGACTCTGAGTCAGAATGATTGGCTAAAGACAACCTGGAAACTAATCCCATCACCATAAAACCCAAGACTTCAAGCCACATGGCAGAGTTGTTCTCCTGGGTTCCCTTACCCTACTGCTCTACACCTGGGTGCCCTTTCCCAATAAAATCTCTTGCTTTGTCAGCACATGTGTCTCCTCGGACACTTCATTTCCGAGTGTTAGACAAGAGCCCAGTTTCAGGCCCTGGAAGGGGTCCACCTTCCTCAGTTCAATTCAGTCGCTGAATTGTGTCTGACTCTTTGTGACCCCATGAACAGTAGCACACCAGGCCTCCCTGTCCATAGCCAACTCCCAGAGTTCACCCAAGCTCATGTCCATTGAGTCAGTGATGCCATTCAGCCATCTCATCCTCTGTCATCCCCTTCTCCTGCCCTCAATCTTTCCCAGCATCAGGGTCTTTTCAAATGAGTCAGCTCTTTGCAACAGGTGGCAAAAATGTTGGAGTTTCAGCTTCAGCATCAGTCCTTCCGATTAACACTCAAGACTGATCTCCTTTACGATGGACTGGTTGGATCTCCTTGCAGTCCAGGGGACTCTCAAGAGTCTTCTCCAACACCACAGTTCAAAAGCATCAATTCTTCGGTGCTCAGCTTTCTTTATAGTGCAACTCTCACATCCATACATGACTACTGGAAAAACCATAGCTTCAACTAGATGGACCTTTGTTGACAAGTAATATCTCTGCTTTTTAATGTGCTGTCTAAGTTGATCATAACTTTCCTTCAAAGGAGTAAGCATCTTTTAATTTCATGGATGCAGTCACCATCTGCAGTGATTTTGGAGCCCAAAAAACTTAACCCTGCCACTGTTGCCACTGTTTCCCCATCTATTTACCATGAAGTGATGGGACCAGATGCCATGATTTTAGTTTTCTGAATGTTGAGCTTTAAGCCAACTTTTTCACTCTCCTCTTTCACTTTCATCAAGAAGCTCTTTAGTTCTTCTTCACTTTCTGCCATAAGGGTGGTGTCATCTGTATATCTGAGGTTATTGATATTTCTCCCGACAATCTTGATCCCAGTTTGTGCTTCCTCCAGCTCAGCGTTCCTCATGATGTACTCTGCATATAAGTTAAATAAGCAGGGTGATAACATACAACCTTGACATACTCCTTTCCCTATTTGGAACCAGTCTGTTGTTCCATGTCCAGTTCTAACTATTGTTTCCTGACCTGCATAATTGACCTCAGACAATTCATTTCCGAGTGTTAGACAAGAGCCCAGTTTTGGGCCCTGGAAGGGGTTCCCCCTTCTTACAATACCGTATTGTATATTGGAAAGTTGCTAAGAGAGGAAATCTTGAAAGTTCTCATCACAAGAAAAAGAGTGTAACTATATGAGGTAATGAATGTTAACTGAACTTACTGTGGTAATCATTTTGTAATATACACATATATAAAGTCATCATGTTGTATGTGTGTGCATTCATGCATGTTCGGTTGTTTCAGTCATGTCCAACTCTTTGTGACCTTATGGAATGTAGTCCTCAAGGTTCCTCTATCCATAGGATTTTCCAGGCAAGAATTCTGGAGTGGGTTGCCACGCCCTCCTCCCGGGAATCTTCCCGACCGAGAGATCAAACTGCATCTCTGGCATCTCCTGCATTGCAGGCAGATTCTTTAACCACTGAGCTACTTGTATACCTTAGATTAATGTAGTTACATGTCACTAATATCTCAATAAAATGAGAAAAAAAGAATGTCTAATTCAGTGGGGAGTCATGATCTGTAAAATGCCTGCAACAAACGTATTTATAATTCACTTGGAGGACAACAGAGTTGCATAGCAGGAATTTTATTTTCTACTTTTCACCATAGGCTCAGATGGTAAAGTGGTTTACTTTGAATTAAGAGATCCTTATAAGAAAGGATAGAAAATCCCATGGACGGAGGAGCCTGGTAGGCTGCCGTCCATGGGGTCGCTACAAGTCAGACATGACTGAGCGACTTCACTTTTGCTTCTCACTTTTCACTTCCACTTTTCACTTTCCCACTATATATACTAGGACAGTCTTCGGAGAAGGAAATCGCAACCCACTCCAGTGTTCTTGCCTGGAGAATCCCAGGGACGGGGGAGCCTGGTGGGCTGCCGTCTATGGGGTCGCACAGAGTCGGACACGACTGAAGTGACTTAGCGGCAGCATAAGAAAGGAATAAATAAGCATATGACCCAGTGGTTTGAAAAGTGAACAGGCTGTCAGTAGATTTGAGGATGGGTGGAAACCTCTTTCTAGCACTTCCTGTGTGAGCCATCCTGTGGAACGAGGACTATTGCACTTCCCTGCCCCATTCTGCATGCTGTGTATGAACTATATAAGGTTTGCAAGAAGAACAAAAGCGTTTGTTAGTTCATTACATTATTATTGGCAGATACAAAGTGTTTAGAAAACTCTCAAAGACCGGCTTTACAATCTTAACTGTTCTGGATTTTGTTCTAATGCAGAAGGTTAAAAGAATTACCAATGTGCTGTGTTGTACATTGTTTCATTTTCCATAATTCTATGCAGAGTGAGTCTGCTGCCTCCCAAGAAAAACAAAGTATAGTTTAAATCACCCCTTCTCACCACAGTCTCTTTCACTGTCCTTCTAGAATCAACACTTTACATTTTCCTTGTCAGAAAATTAGCAATGTAGCTCCTATCTCTTAGATCAGTGGAGGAAGGGAAGAGATCATTTGTGTAGATTACTCCATTTTCTGTGGGTGAATGGAAATACAAAGAGAATGGAAGAATAGAGAAGGAAAATACCAGAGTGGCCAAAAACAAATGGGCCACTCAAAAGAGGTTGCCTGGAACTTGGGGAATGAAAGCCTGTGGTCATTGTTTGAAACTGAATAACTCAATTGTTTGATACTATTCAAAAATATTTGAAAGTCCATAACCTCTAAGTAAAGTCAATGTTTTTATAACCAAGATAACCAGAGTAGTACAAAGCCAATTCTCCTTCTAAAAACACTTAAAATATAATTATTATAGTTAGTTTATAAAGTACCTTGTGTAAAGTACCCATTGTAAAATTTTTAATGTATTCTAAAATAGGAAGTGGCCTCTAATGGGGAATAAAAGCAGGTGAGACATTCTTTCTTGAGAACCAGATTCTTAGATTGTATCACAGTTGGGTAACATTGTATAAACTTGAGGCAATGGTTAATGAAATGGATCAAACCAAGAATAGGAAGAAAAGAAAGACAAAATGATATCTTCAGTATGACTGTTTAATTCAGATGTTCTATGAATAAACATATATCATGTGGCATCTCATATCAGGTATTACTTCTGAGACACATAGAGGCCTGGTCTACCACATTTCAGTTCAGTTCAGTTCAGTCGCTCAGTCGTGTCCGACTCTCCGTGACCCCATGAATCACAGCACGCCAGGCCTCCCTGTCCATCACCAACTCCCGGAGTTCACTAAAACTCATGTCCACAGAGTCGGTGATGCCATCCAGCCATCTCATTCTCTGTCATCCCCTTCTCCTCCCACCCCCAACCTTTCCTAGCATCAGACTCTTTTCCAGTGAGTCAACTCAACGCATGAGGTGGCCAAAGTATTGCAGTTTCAGCTTTAGCATCAGTCCTTCCAATGAACACCCAGGATTGATCTCCTTTAGAATGGACTGGTTGGATCTCCTTGCCACATTTGGAAGCTGTTAATTTCTGGGGACAAAGTTAATATTTGACAATTCTTTCCCTCTACAGTCTGGAGAAAAGACTCATACTTCACAACCACCGTGGCCCTTCATCCTTAGTGTAAGCTTCAAACTCAGCTAAGCATGTCCTCATATTCTGAGACTAAAGAGTTCCAGTCTCTAGAATTGTTTCAATTCTGTTCAGTTTTGCTATAAATGGTAAGTAGAGAGACAGGGGAGCCTGGTGGGCTGCCGTCTATGGGGTCGCACAGAGTCGGACACGACTGAAGCGACTTAGCAGCATCAGAGAGAACCAATGCCTTTCTCTCTGTCCACATGGAGGTCAGAAAAGTTACATGGGCAGGTCAAAGGAAGTTAATCCTTAATTATACATGATTAGCAAAGCTTTGTGTGTTTGCACAGGTACAAGAATGTGACCCAGTGGTAAAAAAATCCACCTGCTATTGCAGGAGACACAGGTTTGATCGCTGGGTCAGAAAGATCCTCCAGAGGAGGAAATGGCAACCCACGCCAGTATTTTTGCCTGGAAAAATCGCATCGACAGAGGAGCCTGGTAGACTCCATGGAGTCGGTGAGGTTGCAGAGTGTCCGACACGACCGAGCAACTGAGTACACACTTAAGAATGTGTTTGCTGAGTCAGAGCCACTCACCATCATTTTTTAGGTAGTATTTTCTTCACTCAGTACACTTGGGTAGGAAGAAAGTCTCACACCTTAGTGCCTGCATGACATGATGGATCTTTCAAAAATCTCAGACTGCATGTTATCTTCTCCAAAAGCCTAGTAAATCTCAGAAATAAAAATTCCCATTGTCTTGAAAGAATGAGTTTTCATTTCACACTGGATTTGTTCACAAAGAACTTCATCTGACAACATATTCTGATGCAGTAGAAGTCTGCTGGTTGTCTAAACTATGAATTTACGACACTGGCCTAATTTGACAAAGTGTGTTTAGTGATTTCTCTTCTCTCCTCTCTGGGTGAATGTGCTGTCAGTCCATGCCCCTCAGGAATTTACTCTCTATTTAATGTACTTGACCACTAGGGAAATAACTTTTTAGAATATTTGCACAGCAAAATATAACCAAAGATCAAAAAGATATAGGGTGGCTGGTGTCAAAAGTTGAGGGAAGTTCACTTTCTAAATATATCAATAAAGGGTATATGAGAAGACAACGTGATGGTCATTTTCTGTCATCGGTATATGCCCAGTGATTTATTTTAACTGGCTCTGGTTTTGTAAAGAGCCCAACGGTCAAAGGGCTGGGGAGACCTCCTGAAGTTTGCTATAGTGGTAATAAACTTGAAAGAAGTTGCTAGCAAGATGCTACATAGACCAAAGCAGCCCAAATATTCCAAACACGCAGTGATGTTGGGGCAATCATCCACCCAACCACAAATTCCTGAAGTCCCTCCAGATGCCACACAGAAACCTGGGTTTCTGAATCATCCAAGAAATAGCCAGTCTCATGAACAAAATAGGATCTTCAACATGTTTTTAAATCTGAAAATTGCTTAAGATTTAGAGAAAACTGGAAGCCATTCCATTTATTCCTTCAAAACTACAGTGAATTCACCTCAAATTGTAGGGTGAAATTTCTAAAAATCTAAATAATTTTACTGGGAAGGACTTTGTGGTTGACAGGCTTTCCAACTTAAGGTAATTGAGAAGAATGATTTTATAATCATTCTTAAGAGAACCAAAAAGAGTTCTTACAGGTATTTTTGTATTTACTAACAATGATTTAAAAGTAATAGCTATCATTTCAATACTTCTCATGTACAAGGCACTTTGCATATATTTTCTCAATTTTTATAATGTTTCTAAGCATGTATTACTAAGTCGTGTCCCACTTTGGGAACCCATGGACTGTAACCTGCCGGGCACCTCTGTCCATAGGATTTTTCAGGCAAGAATACTGGAGTGGATAGCCATTCTGTTCTCCAAGGGATCTTCCTGACTCACAGACTGAACCCAGGTTTCCTGCATTGCAGGCAGATTCCTTAAGCTCTGAGCCACCAGGGAAACTCAGTGATGCTAAGCAACACCCCATTCTCTGGATGAAGTTAGGGTTTAAAACCAGAGTTCTATTGCTTCAAATCCCATTCAATAACAGAGATGGTGGGAGCACTGCAAACTTCATTTACTGCCTGTAATATCTCCATGCCCTTCTGGTGTTACTCCCTTAAACTTTTTTTTTTTAATTTATGTATTTATTTTAACTGGAGGCTAATTATTTTACAATATCGTAGTGGTTTTTGCCATGCATTGACATGAATCAGCCATGGGTGTACATGTGTCCCCCATCCTGAACCTCCCTCCACCTTCCTCCCCATCCCATCCCTCAGGGTCATCCCAGTGCACCGGCCCTGAGTGCCCTGTCTCATGCAATCAACTCCCTTAAACTTTTAAGAAACAATGTCCATGTCATCCCCATGTCTTCTTTTGAAGGTTTCTTTGTATCCAGTCATTCAAGCTTTGCTCTTTGCTTCTTCTGAGCTGCCACCGATGTACTATTCAAAGTAGAGTCTTTGGGGACCGAATATTGATAAAGCTGTTTTAAAATTGGCAACTGCCTTCTATATATTCTTCAGTAGGTATGTCTGAAGGCAGGAGGAGAAGGGTACGACAGAGGAAGAGATGGTTGGGTGGCATCACCGACTCAATGGACATGAGTTTGAGCAAGCTCTGGGAATTGGTCATGGACAGGGAAGCCTGGCCTGCTGCAGTCCATGGGATCACAAAGAGTTGGACACGGATAAGCAACTGAACTGAACTGAGGAATGTCTGGGTGATACTGTGGTTATCTGAGTAATCTGAGTGCTGGGTCCACCCTCTCCTTGGCAGCTACGTTTCTCTGCCATAATTAATGTCCTGTGTTTTGTGGATAGGAGGATATTTTAAATCTTCTTTGCCAAGAAGAGTCACTTCCTGCTTTTACTCCACCAACTTGAATACAGATTTTCGCATTACATATAATCATAACACTTCCTGTTTTTCACGGTTAGACATCTCAATGGCAGCTGCAATTCATCAGCATTACTTTTAATTACTTTCTTCTAATAACCAGGTTGCCTTAGCTCCTATCAGGAACTACATAATGGTCTTATTAAAAATCTTTTTATTGGGGAAATTGAGGCTTGATATTTTTTTTACTATTGGTGCTATTAATTTATAAGTCTGATGAGAGAAAATATCTCTAAAAAGAAGTAGTGTTCCATTCAAAATTCATTGTGCCACCATCATTTTTTAGTGTTAATCACTTTAATGTTCCAAAGTATGGAATATTTAATAGTTCTAATGTTCCAAAGAAGAGTAAGAAGAGATAAGAAAGCCTTCCTAAGTGATCAATGCAAAGAAATAAAGAAAAACAATAGAATGTTAACTGCATAATTGTTTAAAACAGCACATTATAGTATTTCAGTGATTCCTAATAAATTAGAGGATTTGAGTCTAACGATAATTATGTACTTTTTTAATTGAAGCATATTATTATATAGGTTACAGGTGTACCATGTAGTGATTCACAACTTTTAAAAGTTATTCCTCATTTATAGTTATTATAAAATATTGACTATATTCCCCACACTGTACAATATATCCTTGTAGTTTATTTTATACCTAATAGTTTGTACCTCTTACTCCTCTGCCCCTATACTGCCCCTCACTCCTGCCCTCTCCCCAATGGTAACCACTTCATTCTCTATATCTGTGAGTCTCCTCCTTTTATATGTTCACTAGTTGTTTTTATTTTTTAAGATACCAAATGTAAGTAACATCACATAGTACTTATCTTCCTCTGTCTGAGTTATTTCCCTTAGTATACAGCCCTCCAAGTCAATCCACATTACAGCAAATGGCAAATTTTCATTCTTTTTCGTGGCTGAGTAGCATTTCATTGCATAGTTCCATCACATCTTGCTTATCCATTCATCTGTTGATGGATATTTAGGTTGCTTCCATATCTTCCTTTGCCACCGTCTTTTCGCCTGTGGTCTTATTCCAGGGTAGAGAGAACAGAAGTTCTCAAGAAGTAGGTTGAAATCTGCAACCTGTGAACAATGACTCCCAAGTCAGGTATCTCCAACCAGATATGACCCTCACCTGTAGATCTGCATTCGTTTATTTGCAAAGATACATCATCTCCCAGATACCACCTCACATTCTTCAAAGAAAATATACCTAGAAATAAATGCCAAAACCAACTATCTCTTGTTCTCTTAATGGAACCTCTTCTAACCTATTCATGTAAACCAGAAATCTAAGCATTTGATGATCAGTCATTCAGTTCTGTTCTGTCATTCTCACCTCCTAAATAGCTTTCAATTAAACCCCTTCCTGCCTTCTCCTGCCACTTCTTCTGTTGGCAACATCATGTCTAGTCTTGCTGCCTGCAACACCCACATGGAGTTTTCCCATCTTGCCTCTCTCTCTTTTTTTGGCTGTGCTGGATCTTTGTTGCTGTGCACAGGCTTTCTCTACTTGCAAGGAGCCGGGGATACTATTCCTTCTGGTGCCTGGGCTTCTCACTGAGGTGAGTTCTCTTGTGGAACACAGGCTGTAGGGCACTCGGGCTTCAGTAATTGTGGCATGTGGACCGAATAGCTGTGTCTCCCGGGCTCTAGAGCAAAGGCTCAATAGTTGCGGCACAATGGCTTATTTGCCATGAGGCATGGGGGAATCTACCCAGACCAGGGTTTGAACCCTTGTCTCCTATATCGGCAGGCGGATTCTTTACCGCTGAGCCACCAGGGAAGCCCCTATCTTGCCTCCTTTATGGAAGAAGCGTTAGTTCTTTTTCTGAGTAAGGACTCAAATTTGAACAAAGGCTGCCAATAAATGGACCAGAGCAGACTCACCTGTGCCAAGACTCTAGCCAGTGATTAATGAGGTCACTTAACTCAGAACATTCTGTTCAAAAGAGGCAGCAGCATCTAGCAGATTAGCTCCTCCGGAATTCGGATGTGGAATATGCAAGGAACCAACCTATCCATAGAAAGAGGAGGGCAGAGCAGGCAAGCCGAGTGAAGCCAAGAATTTAGTGTCAGAGAAACAGGGAGACATTAGTTCCTGGAGGTGCTGAGTCATATGCAGACTGACAATTGCAAATCTGGCACACCAGGACTTGTCAACGAGCACTCACTTGCAGCAGGGTAATTGTCACTTTTATTAAGGAAACAGTCTCTCTGCCTTACCATCAGAAGGAAGTAGCTAACACAAAGAGAGGGGTCAGAAGAAGCCTTTTAGTCACAGTGCCTTAGATGGGGTGTGAATCTTGTTTGTAGGGTTGAGGAAGACTAGACAATCCGCTCCAGGATGGAGGGGCAAGACATCTGCGTGCAGCAAAGATAAAGTGGATACTGTCCTGGCCAAAGCAAGACTTTGGTGCTTTTGCTTTGGAGCAATTCCAGGAAATAGGAAATGCAAGTGAAATTCTCCCTACCTCTGTATCTTTCTCCTGTCCTGCCCTTTCTAGGATAGGTACCATTTTTAAGTGGTTACTTTTGGATGAAAAAACGGTTACTGTTGGATGATGGAAATCCAAGAGGCTTTTAAGATCTCTCAAATTACTTGTATTTTTTCCCCAACCATGTACATGTTCTGATTGAGGATAAAGAAATAAGAAAGCAAAAATGAAAAAAAAAAAAGATAAAAATTAAATTCAAGGACCCCAGAGCAGGATGGCTGCCTCTCTCTCTCATGCGATTAGACATTGGCACTGGGAAGCACATGCTTTGGTCCCCAGTTGCCTGGTCGAAAGCAGATAAGGAAACACAGGGCCACCATATGACTTGGCTTCAGGAAAACTTTTCTATTTGTAACTGGTATTCTGAGACCACTTAAAATCAGATCCAAAACTAATAGTTCCCACTGCTGAATTGCAATGTCAAGCTGAACTGTCTGACTTGCCAGGTTTCTATGGTTAAAATTAATGCCCTGCTTGGCAAAGACTGTCATACTAGCAATTGGAACCATGTGAGAGGAGCCAGTGCAGTCTGGATTTACAGAATCCTGGGTCCCTTTGAATCATATCTCTGCATTCACCTGCTTCCACCAAGAGTGAAATGAAGTGCAGGCCAGTCATAAGGATTCAAGCACAGCATTAGACCCAATGATGCACAAAATCAAAATACGGGAAAAAATACTATTAAAAAAATCAAAGGAGTCATTCCAGGATTATGGGGTAGAGTTTCATGAGAATTTGTAGAGGTGAATTTGACACTTGCTTAACCAAAGAGTACAGAACATTGTCTGAGACAATGTAGCCAAATTCATTCCAAACTTAGGATGAGAGGAAGCCCCTCTCTTGATCATTGAAAACAGAATAATAAGAGAAATCACCTTGGTAATGAAAACTACCTTCTTAACTAGGCTTCAAAGATAGTAAAAGGAGACAGCTATTAAAAAGTCAAGTAGATCTTGTGAGTGTATCCACACTCAATGAAATAGTAGCACCCATGTAGGCATGAGATTCTAATGCTTTAGGACTAAGCCAAAAACTCATATGTCTATGCTTTGGAGCACAAAACTAGGAGGAAACCAAATTAAAAGGAAGTTCAGTAAAGATAATCTTGGTAGGGGAAAAACTGATATGCAAAACATATTCTAGGAACTGGGAAAAAGAAAATGGGGAGAATAGGCTATTTCACAGAGAAGAGTGTATAACCACAGAAACTCTCAATGAGATTGAACTCATGTCACAGACATGAGATTAGCCAGTCTTCACTGTTTCTGTATTCAGTTTGTTTGTTAAGACATCCTCCCTTCTTTTTTTAAAATCTGAGTTTTCTTTGGGCAAACCAAAGATGCAGGCTAGCATCTCTCATTCAGTCTTATGTAAGCTAGCCTTATATTCTCTTCCATTCCATTCTGTTCAGTCGTTCAGTCGTGTCCGACTCTCCGCGACCCCATGAATCACAGCACGCCAGGCCTCCCTGTCCATCACCAGCTCCCGGAGTTCACTCAAACTCATGTCCATCGAGTCAGTGACGCCATCCAGCCATCTCATTCTCTGTAGTCTCCTTCTCCTCCCACCCCCAATCCCTCCCAGCATCAGAGTCTTTTCCAATGAGTCAACTCGTCGCATGAGGTGGCCAGATTACTGGAGTTTCCGCTTTAGCATCAGTCCTTCCAATGAACACCCAGGATTGATCTCCTTTAGAGTGGACTGGTTGGATCTCCTTGCAGTCCAAGGGACTCTCAAGAGTCTTCTCCAGCACCACAGTTCAAAAGTATCAGTTCTTCAGTGATCAGCTTTCTTCACAGTCCAACTCTCACATCCATACATGACCACGGGAAAAACCATAGCCTTGACTAGACGGACCGTGGTTGGCAAAGTAATGTCTCTGCTTTTTAATATGCTATCTAGGCTGGTCATAACTTTCCTTCCAAGGAGTAAGCGTCTTTTAATTTCATGGCTGCAATCAGCATACGCAGTGATTTGGAGCCCCAAAAAATAAAGTCTGACACTGTTTCCACTGTTTCCCCATCTATTTCCCATGAAGTGATGGGACCAGATGCCATGATCTTCGTTTTCTGAATGTTGAGCTTCAAGCCAACCTTTTCACTCTCCTCTTTCACTTTCATCAAGAGGCTTTTGAGTTCCTCTTCACTTTCTGCCATCAGGGTGGTGTCATCTGCATATCTGAGGTTATTGATATTTCTCCCGGCAATCTTGATTCCAGCTTGTGCTTCTTCCAGCCCAGCGTTCCTCATGATGTACTCTGCATAGAAGTTAAATAAGCAGGGTGACAATATACAACCTCCACGTACTCCTTTTCCCATGTGGAACCAGTCTGTTGTTCCATGTCCAGTTCTAACTGTTGCTTCCTGACCTGCATACAGGTTTCTCAAGAGGCAGGTCAGGTGGTCTGGGATTCCCATCTCTTTCAGAATTTTCCACAGTTTATTGTGATCCACACAGTCAAAAGCTTTGGCATAGTCAATGAAGCAGAAATAGATGTTTTTCTGGAACTCTCTTGCTTTCTCCATGACCCGCCGGAGCCGGCATCTCTATATTCTCTTCAGTTATTTTCCATTCCACTCTACCTGCCATTTATAATATTTGTTTAAAACAAAAATCTGGTCAGGTTATTCTGCCTTCAAACCTGTCTATGACACTCAGTAGGATCCTGCAAACTTTCCCCATCCTTGCCCCTCACACATCATCACAGATGCTCATGGCTCTAGTCACAGAACCATCTCAAGTGTATCAACTCTGTGGCCTTAGTAAACTTAGACCTAGTTTTTCTCCTCTCCCTGCTTCAGTTCCTGCCTGATTCTCCCTGGCATGCTTGATGTATTCCAGATGATGCAAGCCTTAGCCCAGAAGATCACTATCTCCTTAGGGAACTTTTCACTGACTAAGCATAGAAATAGATGTTTCCCTTCTTTGGATCTTCTAAAGCTCCCTTCCCTCTTGTTAACAGTGCCAATTCAATTGTTTCTTTGTTTACCTTCTTGTTTCTTCCACTGGAATATAATCTCTTTAAGACTAGGAAGAATCTCTTTGAATCTATAGCTCAGTTCAGTTCCATCGCTCAGTCGTGTCCAGCTCTTTGTGAACCCATGGACTGCAGCATGCCAGGCTTCCCTGTCTATCATCAGCTCCTGGAGCTTGCTCAAACTCATGTTCATTGAGTTGGGGATGCCATCCAACCTTCTCATCCTCCCCTTCTCCTCCTGCCTTCAATCTTTCCCAGCATCAGGGTAGATTATAGCCTGCCAGGCTCCTCTGTTCAAAGAATTTTCCAAGCAAGAATACTGGAGTGGGTTGCCATTTCCTTCTCCAGGGGATCTTCCCAACCCAAGGGTTGAACCTGGGTCTCCTGCATTGCAGGTAGATTCTTTACCATTTAAACCACCAGGGAAGCCATTTTAATCTGAATATTATCTTTAAATATCTTGAAATGCCCAGTGCTTGGCACAGTTACTAGGATGCTATAATGTTCATGGATGGAATGACTAGTGATCATTACCTACCAGATGTTCCCAAAGGTCACAGGCAGTGCCCTAGACAGAGCTTGGGACTGTTAAGATGAAGTCTCTGTGTAATGTTTAGAGGCATGTTATTCCCCATCTTTTGTATCTTATCCTTTTGAGAAGCTCAGTGACTCCTTAAAAATGGGTTAAATTTGTCTCCCCTTTCCCAGGACAGAGTCCCATGATATGGAATGCTTCCTATCTGATTACTTACTCAGAGTTTTATTGTCAATTCACATGTCATGACTCTTTTACCTAATTCATTTATTTTGTCTAAAATATTGGGCAATGGAACTGAAGAGTCTGAGCCACCAAGTGGAGAATAGCTCTGCAAGTCCTATGTCATCCTCATTCTGCTATGTGTCTATTTTTGAAATGTGACATTTTTTAAAGCTCCCTTCAATATTTCAGCCAGCCTTTATTAAGACTGTACTATATGCCAGGCATGATTTTTACTGTTAAAATTTATTGGGTGTATGACAGGGTCAATAATTTATGCACTACCAGTCAGGTGTGAAAGAAATACAGTTTCTTTATTTTCTACATCTGATTTAACTTTGCTCCCAAGGTATCATACTGCTGGATAATGGGGGGAAACATGATTGTTGAATAACAGTATACAATCTCTTTGGGGCAATCACTTTAAAGTAAATCTTCGGTCCTTCTGTTCTCCACCCTCATTCCTAAGATGGCTCTTGAATGCACAGGGAACTTTAAAGGCCAGGAGTTACGGGGAGAGAAGACACCTTGGGGCCGCTCCTAGAGACCTCAGAAACTGACAACTTGTGATCCACATTGACTTTTACAGTAATGCCCACCAGTCACAGGATGTTCCATGGGCCCATGGTGCTGACATCTAGTGCAACCCATGGTGCAATCATGGATTACTCTCATACTGGCTCCACGAGAACATTTTGGCTCTCTGCCTGGCCTTGTAGACCTGCCTGAGTATCAGTCTAGTCCTTCTTCTAGCTCTGGTTTAAGCCATCTATTTGGCGTCTGCTCTTGTTCCCATTGTTGGCTCATCAATTCTCATTTGAGGAACATTCTATGTCTTCTCCTGACTGGTGGGCATTACTGTAGAAGTCAGTGAGGACCACAGGTCATCCGTTCCAGGGATCTCCAGGGGTGGCCCCAACATGTCTGTCTTCCGTCCCAGTAACTCATGGCCTTACTTTCTCTTGGATTTCTACCATTGTCCAGAGAATCAAAAAAGTGAAAGGAGTTCGGAGGAAAGAGAAGAGTCTGACCTCCAGCCCTCTCTTTGACCCGTCACTCAGCCACTTATAGCATTGCCTTCAGGACCACACTCCTCAAACTATAGTGGATTCCCACCCCTGTCCCCAATCCACTGCATTTTATTTTTTTCTAAAATACAATAAAAACAAATTATTAGAAAAAGAAAATAGCAAAGAGGCACACAATACAAGCCTCATTTTAAAAAAATTATGATTTGATTCAACAGGTTTAAAATCAATTGTCTTTGTCTGGAAAATATTTTAGATTATATGGCTTAAACACAACAGATAGTTATTTCTCATAGTTCTGGAGACTGGAGGTCCAAGATGAGGGTGCCAACAGGATCAGTTTTGCTGAAAACTTCCTTCCAAGTGGCAGATGATCAATGTCTTATGCTATCTTCACACAGAGGAAAGTAAGTGGAAACAAGCTCTTTCCTGACCCTTCCAAGGGCACTAACTCCACACATGAGCTTTCCACCCACATGTCCTCAGGGGAGTGAAAAAGATGGCTTAAAATTCAATAGTCAAAAAAATAAGATCATGGCATCCAGTCCCATCACTTCATGGCAAATAAATGGAGAAAAAGTGGAAGCAGTGACAGATTTTATCTTCTTGGGCTCAAAAATCACTGTGGATGGTGACTGTAGCCATGAAATTATAAGATACTTGCTCCATGGAAAGAAAGTTATGACAAACTTCAGTTCAGTTCAGTTCAGTTCAGTCGCTTAGTCATGTCCGACTCTTTGCAACCCCATGAACCACAGCACGCCAGGCCTCCCTGTCCATCACCAACTCCCAGAGTTCACTCAAACTCATGTCCATCGAGTCGATGATGCCATCCAGCCATCTCATTCTCTGTCGTCCCCTTCTCCTCCTACCCCAAATCCCTCCTAGCATCAGAGTTTTTTTCCAGTGAGTCAACTCGTCGCATGAGGTGGCCAAAGTATTGGAGTTTCAACTTTAGCATCAGTCCTTCCAATGAACACCCAGGATTGATCTCCTTTATAATGGACTGGTTGGATCTCCTTGCAGTCCAAGGGACTCTCAAGAGTCTTCTCCAACACCACAGTTCAAAAGCATCAATTCTTCAGCGATCAGCTTTCTTCACAGTCCAACTCTCACATCCATACATGCCCATGGGAAAAACCATAGCCTTGACTAGATGGACCTTGGTTGGCAAAGTAATGTCTCTGCTTTTTAATATGCTATCTAGGCTGGTCATAACTTTCCTTCCAAGGAGTAAGCGTCTTTTAATTTCCTGGCTGCAGTCAGCATCCGCAGTGATTTTGGAGCCCCAAAAAATAAAGTCTGGCACTGTTTCCACTGTTTCCCCATCTATTTCCCATGAAGTGATGGGACCAGATGCCATGATCTTCGTTTTCTGAATGTTGAGCTTCAAGCCAACCTTTTCACTCTCCTCTTTCACTTTCATCAAGAGGCCTTTGAGTTCCTCTTCACTTTCTGCCATCAGGGTGGTGTCATCTGCATATCTGAGGTTATTGATATTTCTCCCGGCAATCTTGATTCCAGCTTGTGCTTCTTCCAGCCCAGCGTTCCTCATGATGTACTCTGCATAGAAGTTAAATAAGCAGGGTGACAATATACAACCTCCACGTACTCCTTTTCCTATTTGGAACCAGTCTGTTGTTCCATGTCCAGTTCTAACTGTTGCTTCCTGACCTGCATACAGGTTTCTCAAGAGGCAGGTCATGTGGTCTGGGATTCCCATCTCTTTCAGAATTTTCCACAGTTTATTGTTATCCACACAGTCAAAGGCTTTGGCATAGTCAATGAAGCAGAAATAGATGTTTTTCTGGAACTCTCTTGCTTTCTCCATGATCCAGCGGATGTTGGCAATTTGATCTCTGGTGCCTCTGCCTTTTCTAAAACCTGCTTTAACATCTGGAAGTTCACGATTCACATATTGCTGAAGCCTAGCACATCTGGAAGTTCACGATTCATATACTGCTGAAGCCTAGCTTGGAGAATTTTGAGCATGACTTTACTAGCGTGTGAGATGAATGCAATTGTGTGGTAGTTTGAGCATTCTTTGGCATTCCCTTTCTTTGGGATTGGAATGAAGACTGACCTTTTCCAGTCCTGTGTCCATTGCCGAGTTTTCCAAATTTGCTGGCATATTGAGTGCAGCACTTTCACAGTATCATCTTTCAGGATTTGAAATAGCTCAATTGGAATTCCATCACCTCCACTAGCTTTGTTCGTTGTGATGCTCTCTAAGGCCCACTTGACTTCACATTCCAAGATGTCTGGTTCCAGGTGAGTGATCACGCCATCGTGATTATCTTCATCGTGAAGATCTTTTTTGTACAGTTCTCTGTGTATTCTTTCCACCTCTTCTTAATATCTTCTGCTTCTAGCCAACAAAGGTCCATAGAGTCAAAGCAATGGTTTTTCCAGCAGTCATGTGTGGATGTGAGAGTTGGATCATAAAGAAGACTGAGAGCCATAGAACAGATGACTTTGCATTGTGGTGCTGGAGAAGACTCTTGAGAATCCTTTGGACAGCAAGGAGCTCAAACCAGTCAATCCTAAAGGAAATCAACCCTGAATATTCATTGTGAAGCTCTAATACTTCGGCCACCTGATGCAAAGACCTGACTCACTGGAAAAGACCCTGATGCTGGGAAAGATTGAAAGTGGGGAGTAAGGGGCAACAGAGGATGAGATGTTTAGATAGCGTCACTGACTCAGTGGACATGAACTTGAGCAAAGACCTGGAGACGGTGAAGGAGAGGGAAGCCTGGTGTGCTGCAGTCCATTGGGTCGCAAAGAGTCGGACACAATTTAGTAACTGAACAACAGCAACCTTCATGACCTCATCTCAACCTAATCACCTCCCAAAGGCCCCACTTCCTAATGCTATGACATTAGTGGATGGAGTCTCAGCCTATGAATTTGAAGAAACACAAGCATTCAGTCCATAACAGTAGTCTATCAAATTGCCATAAACGTTTCTAAACACTCAATCCCCATTTCAGAACTGACCTCACTGTGGATTACAGGCCAGCACTTTCTCAGGACCACACTCTTGAGTAGTGCAGGAGTAAAATGTGCCCATGTATTACCAAGAACTTGTATAAGATGATCTTTAGTCTTAGGCAGTGCCCTAGGAAGGGAAGAGCAAGTTCCACTATGCCAGAATTCTGCAGTTTCTCTGTTTTATTTTTTCTAAGAGCCTTCAAACACCACACCCAGCTGTACTTATGGTCAATGTGCCCCAGGATTTAGCCTCAGGGGTTAGAGAGACACCTTCCCTCCTGGCCCTGGTCCCTCTGAGCATCTGTCTCACAAACCAGGAGTCTCTCCATTTCCTCTCCTTCTTGCGGTTTCTAGACAAAATTGTCTTTTCCTTTTGATATATGACCAGTAGGGATTTTTTTCCTTCGTATGTTATTCTTTCTCTCTCTTTTTTTCTTGTTGGCATTTTAGAAAACTCTTTTCAGTCTCTAAAAGGCTCAGCCCTCTTGCTGGAATTTTTTTTTCAAGTTGGCTTTGGAACTCAAAGCTGATCAATGCCCTCTTTGTTCCAGGCGGTACCCGCCTTCCTTCTGAGAGAACAACTGCCATTGACAAAATGGGTGGGGAGCCTTGGAGGCAAAAAAAAAAAGTATAGGATATGAAAATATTTCATAAAATGGCTATTAAACTTATATCCTACAAATAGGAGTCATTATAAAGAATTTTAAAACACTTCATCACTCTTACGTGCCACTTGCTTAATAACTGCATTAAAATAATAATTTGAGGCAAATAAACATTTCTTTATTCATCTTTACTCATGCTTCCTCATCTCACAATGAGACAGGAGTTTCAGGATATATATCTTTATATATATGAAATAAAAAATAATGCTGCTAATATGAAATACAGTTAAATTGAAAGAGTTGTTGTGTGTGTGTGTTTGTGTATGTGTGTGTGTGAAAAATTGGCAAGAGAATTCATTTCTTACTGTGGGATCCTTAGGCACTCCTGGGGTTTAACTTCACAAACATATTAACGTCTGCTTTCTTCCCAGGAAAACTGAGTTGCTCAAAGAAAATTGGATGGTTCCTTCTGGATAGTCTTATAGTTCAAAAATTACAATTTTGTAAAGATGCCTGAAAACTTACTTTGTAGAATTTAAAACAGCCATCAAAAGAAACTAGACAATCTAGACAGTGTGCATATGTTTTTTCCTTCTTGTTATCAATTATTTATTTTGACCACATAAATAATTCTAGCCATTATTTCTATTTCAATA
This sequence comes from Moschus berezovskii, assembly GCF_049115385.1. Taxonomy (NCBI): domain Eukaryota; kingdom Metazoa; phylum Chordata; class Mammalia; order Artiodactyla; family Moschidae; genus Moschus; species Moschus berezovskii. The sequence goes on from NC_142472.1 coordinate 37,745,875, forward strand.
GCTATTACATACTTGAAAGTATTGTAAAAAATAAACTCCAGTTTTCTGAGATCTTATCTCTTTAAAGCTTAGAGATGAACACAGGTTGCATTCATTATACTATTTAAATTCTTTCTTTCTCAGAGCCTGGCATAGCAAAGAAACCAAATAAATCTTCACCAAGTTAATTATTCGGAATGAAAAGTTCTCCTTCCCCAAACTTCTAATGGAAATACAGTCCTTCAATGTATGTACATTTTAAATTAAATTAACTTATTCTAAAAGCTGTAGGAAACACAATTTTTTTAAAACTCTAAACAAATGTTGCTATATTTATCTACAGTATCTTTCAACAATGCATTCTCAGGATATTAGCAGAGTCCAGGTAGGAACAAGATGGCACAATCAGATTGTATATTTAGGGAGAATTTAATTAAGGGATTACTTTCAAGGATGTGGTCTCAATGCAGAGAAACTATAAAACATAATACGTTACCACAAGGCTGGTTACCATCCTCAAGTTAAGGAACCACATGGAAGATGAACCCCAAGATGGAGAACAAGCTAAAGAACATAAACGTACATTTCTGTTATAGATACAAGAAGCATTTAAACAACACCAACATTTAGGCTGCTTAGCCTAAAAGTCCATCAACAGATGAATGGAATATTACTCAGCCATAAAAGTAAATGAAATAATGCCATTTGCACCAACATGGTCGAACTGAAAGATCATACTAAGCGAAGTCAGACAGAGAAAGACAAATATTATATAATATCACTCATATGTGGCATACAATTTTAAAATGATCAAATGAACTTATTTACAAAACGGAAGTCGATTTACAGATATCGAAAACAAACTTAACAGTTTCCAAAACAGAAACATGGCGAACACGGATAAACCAGGAGCTTTTGATTAACCTACATATACTATTGTACAAGATAGGTAACCAACAAGGACCTACTATATAGCATGGGGAACTCTACTCAATATTCTGTGATAACCTATATGAGAAAAGAATTTGAAAAAGAATAACTGTATGAATGTGTGTGTGTGTGTGTGCGCGCATGCATTGTTGCTCAGTCACATCTGACTCTTTGCAGCCCCATGGACTATAGCCTGCCAGCTTCCTCTGCCCATGGAATTCTCCAGGCATACTGGAGTGGGTTGCCATCCCCTTCTCCAGAGGATCTTCCCTACCCAGGAATCAAACCCAGCTCTTCCGCATTCCAGGTGAATTCTTTACTGTCTGAACTACCAGAGAAGCCCAAGTATACGAATAAGTATAACTAAATAAATCACTTCACTGTAACCTGAAACAACACAATATTGTAAATCAACTATACTCCAGATTATTAAAGAACAAGCAGACAAACATGGAATTTATTCTTCTTTCCCAGTACTTACTATCACTTATTGACAATATTGTAGACATATGGGCCTTTGGGTCAAGGCATGCAGCTAGCCCAAAGTGCACTCTGCAAGAAAAGAGCCTGGGAAGAAATACATCTTCAATCCTGCTGATGCTTCTCATTGGAAAACTCAACCAGAAATCGGGAGCTAAGGAGGCTACCAGCAATCAGAGTCCTAAGTCCAGAGAAGGATGGAGAACAGAAACGAAGACTGAGCGAAAAACACAAGACATCTAACAGACTCAGTGAGCTGTCTTGCAACGTACACACGGTTGCATGTGTGCTCTTTAAAATACTTTGTACCAGACAGAATGTCTATAGAACTGAGTCCTTTTGCTATACAGCAGAGATTGGCAAAACCTTGTAAATCAACTATTTCTCAATACAAGATAGAATGTTTTATGCCTGATGTATGCTTTAAAATGTGAAAGAGCTAACAAAAGATATATGCATGCATATCAAGAGTAACCTAATTTATCTCATTTTATTTTCATAATACCTGTGGTAACAATAGTAAATGCATTTTCTTGAGCTTTCATTAAGTCCCAGGTACCATACATTCTTGGGCTTTCCAGGTGGCACAAGTGGTAAAGAACCTGCTTGCCAATACAGGAGATGTAAGAGACATGGGTTCAGTCCCTGGGTTGGGAAGATCCCCTGGAGGAAGACATGACAACCCATACCAGTATTATTGCCTGACGAATCCCAGTATCCTTGCCCTGGAGAATAGACAGGAACATGGCAGGCTGTCATCCATAGGGTTGAACAGAGTAAGACGCAACTTAGCACCATATATTCTTGGGTTGTAGTAGGTTTGTCGTGCTCTCTGGCCACCAGCTATTAAAAATCTCATGCTATTTTTGGACTGTCCCTCTTTGTGAGTCTTGCATTGCATGGTCAAAACCAGGACTGACTTTCACAGCCTCAGGCATGGAGCCTAGGTTAGGCTCATCAGACTCTTCCAAACAAGACTGAGTTTGAGAAGAGGAAAGGAGACTGCTCATACCTCCTTTGTGCTGGCACAGGTTAGTGTGGCGTGGCAGAGTGGAATGGGATGGGGTTTATAGCTATGTGTCTTTTGCTCAGCCCTGCTCAAGTACTGAAGGCCCTCACCCAGCAAAGCTGTGAATTCAACATTTTTCTTGACCGTGAGGCCTCCATGTCTGATTTCCTGGCCTCTCCAAATATTCTGTAAACCATCTTTAAAATTTTTCTTCTCTACTGAAACTAGCTACATTAAGTTCTGGGTTTTTCTAAGTTTTTTTTTTTTTTAATCTAGGTAGATACATATTCTCAACAACATTTAAATACAATCTTATGAAATGTAGTTGCCAATAGAGAAACTGCAGCTTGGAAAATTAAGATCACACAATTCATAAGCAACCAAAGGGCCAACTGCAGAAATCCACTCCCCACAACAGCCTCTTTGCCCCATATGCCAGCTAGTGCACCTGTGGAGTCAACAAGAAACTCTGACAAGGAAGGGAGTCCTGAAGAAGATGCTTCTGAGAGAGCTGAGGCAAGCAGATAATTATCAGTTGAGGGGCTTTTATAGATCAAATTTGTCAATGAAAAAGAAATAAACAAATTATTTTTCAATGTGAGTCATTGAAAAGGATGTCATCTGGGACTTACAGCTACTTCAAGCTGAAAACATTGAGCTTCCTTTTGTCAGTTTTCCCTTCTCTTTGAGCATCTTCATTGTCATCCAGACCTCTTTTGACCCTTGGAGCATAATGTATATGTGATGTCATCTCCGTTCATTTAAACTGGCAAAATTGTCCATAAAACTCTGCTCATTCATGCTGTTTTGGTGTCCGAATTCCTGAATGCTCTGCTTAAAAGATACTACCTTTACCTGTCCCCTTTTGTGAAAAAAAAACTACAAGATTATGTTGGAGATTTATCGGCAAAATAAGAAGTTACGTTGTATTTCATGCATCTTTCTCACACATACCTTACTTCCTTTTCTCTTTTCTTGTCCTTCTTTCGTTCATGCTTCCTTCCCAGATTGCCCCCAGTTCTCCAAATTATATTCCATTCAGGAAAAAAGAGAAGTGAAGTCATTCCCTTACAACAAACATACATCCAAACCCATTAAAATGTTCAGCAGAACAAAAAATCACCATCCACCTAATAAGACCCACATCCTCAGAAGGCTATAACAAAAGTCAAAGAAACCATGGCTGAAGAACATAAACATACATTTCTCTTACAAATACAAGTAGCCTTTTCAATTATTTAAGAAGGATGCATTAGCAAACACTGGGATTTTCCCTCAGACAGAAATGACCAGAAGAAAGGCAGAGAATAGAAATCCTAAAGGCATGTGGGTCAAGAGAGGAAGTGGCCAGGGCTGGAGGCAATGGGTAAGCTTAAAATCCTGCTTTCATCCACATCTTACTAGCTCTTTAAGAAGAAAAGTTCCTTAAGAGTTTTCAATCTGATTCTAACCTAGAAGCGCATCTATGTTGTATGTGGTTCTGTGGTAACAATATTTGAGAGGTGACAGCAAGGAGTGAGAAATAAGAATAAACTTCTATGTCAACAAAACTGGTTTTGTTTGGAAATCTGTGTATTTTAAGAATTTTTTTAAATTATAGAGTTTATTTCACCAGCTACACAAAATGTCCAAGGCATGAAAATAATCTCAACATTCCATCTTTTTTCAACAAAAGGCATCCAATTGCAGATAATAGTTTGCCATTGACTTGGCAACTTGGACCCATTTTATAAGTGTGTCAAACTACAGGAATACAAAGCTATGAAACCTGTCTCATGACACATACAAAAACCCATTTCATTACCTTGTAATCAGATCTCACACTAGGTGAAACCAAAACATAATAAACATTCATAAATCACATTACAGAGTCTTGACACCTAATATATTCATAATATCTTTTTAACAGAGCCAATAGGTGTTTTTATATTTCCAGAAAATAATGTTTGGAAAAGTAAATAAAACCAGGGGCTGCATTAATACTGGAAAGGAAAGATCAGGTAACCTAGACTAGTTTAAACTGTCACTTCCGCTCCTGGGAGTTTAACATATCATGGCTTTTTAAATATATAATGTAGTTTGTAAAAGGAATTGACCTGGAATGACCAGTGAAAAGCGGCATTTTCGGAGGAGAGAGGATATTAACTAACAGATTGCTTGGTTCAAGTTTACTGTAGGTCCACTGTGGGTAATCCATTATGGTTTCCCTTTAAAAAAAAAAAAAGGATTACAATGTAGTCAATATCCAAGGTTCTCCCCTTGACTTGTCCTTCTGCCCTCTGGGGAAGGACATATTCCTCAAGTGTTCATTAGTTCCCTGCCTGTTGTTCACAAGGCTTATGATCAGAAGTTATCATCAGAAGTTCGAGCGTGTTTTCTGAGGTTTTAAAATGGACAAGGACCTGAAAAGCAATGATGCCCAGTCCACATAGATGATTTGAAGTGAAAGGACATAATCTCAAATCTTAACAATTTCTTCTAAAAATTGGAATTATAAAAATTCAAAAGAGGGGATTTAAACCATTTCTGTTTTTCAAGTGGAACTGGTGAAAGTAAAAATAATTATGACAGGAGTGGATGTGATCTTGGGTGGCTTCAGTCTGCAGCGGCTTGTAGCTGGATTTCGGTTCCTGACCAGAGATTGAGGTGGGGCCGAGGCTGTCAGAGTGTTAATCCTAACCACTAGACTGGTGGTCAGTGACAAGGCCCTGGCCCTTTGGCTTTGCAGAAAAAGAATTTCCACAAAGAGGGACAGTAGTGAAACAAGTAGTGTTTACTAGGAGAAAAAGAGTGCAGTAAGTGAGGATAGACACACAGGTGGGCTCTGAGAGATAGTTGTGCCCTCATGGTGGCTTGAATCACTTTTATGGGGCATTACTTCTGGGTTTCCTTTGGCCAATCACTTTGACTTGCCTGGTTATGAGTCCATATATGGTACATGTCAGGATTCTCCCGTGTGTGTGTGCCCATTTCTCAGCCAAGATGGATTCCAGCAAGAATGCCTATGGGTAGCTGTGGGAGCCCAGCCTCCTCTCCTTTGTCCTGCTATTGACATTTTGTAGTTTATGCCCATAGGGAATGAACTCCATCTGCTTAACCTGGTGGGGGTCCATCTACCTCCTTCCTCAGGTACATAACATTTTGCAGCTTATATATATACCAAATGTGTGTGTGTGTGTGTGTGTGTTCAGTTGCTCAGTCATGTCCAACTCTGCGGCCCCATAGACTCGCCCACCAGGCTCCTCTGTCCATGGGATTCTCCAGGCGAGAATACTGAGGTGGGTTGTCAATTCCTTCTCCAAGGGATCTTCCTGACCTAGGGATCGAACCATCTCCTGCATTGGCAAGCGAAATCTTTACCACCCATGCCACCTAAGAAGCCCTATATATACCAAACAGCTGCCCCTTAATTGGCCAGTCTGACACTCCAGAAGTTCTCTCAAGGGTGTTAAGACATGAGAGCCCCTGGTATGAGTCAGAGGCTCCGCACTTCCTATCCTGACCTCTAAAAAGGCCGGTGGACAGAGCTGGACAGGGCTGGGCAGCCCCTCCCCAACCCTTCTCCAAGGGAGAATTACTTCAAGGTGATCCCAGGAAAACTCCAAGAATACTTATTTCCTTGTGGCAAGAGACCTTCTGGATCCCAGATGCAGAAACATGAGGCTCCCCTTAACCTGAGAAGAACTGATTTTACGTGAGGTGAGCATCAGCAGACGGAGAAGCAAGAGGAGAAATGAGCCCCTCCCAGGACTGCATTGGGAGGCTCAGGATCTAAGTTGTTAAACTCAAGTGCAAAGAAAACTAATTTAACCTGAGAAAAGACAAAGGTTTTCAGAGCTCTGGGTGTTTCTGTTATTGTTGTTGTTTAGTTGCTAAGTATTTATACTCTGGGTCTGTCTACTCTACGGCATTATGAGTGGACAAGAAACAGGAAAATTCTATCTCGCAATAAAGCAACAATAAAGGAACTTCAGAGGTGGTTGAGGCAGATAGGAAATGATAACTCAGCCACCTGTATGCCCAGATGCCAAGCTCTTTGAATCTCCTTACTAATTCCCAAACAGTATATACTGCTTGTCACATGCTTCACATAAAATCCTTTGAAAAGGGAATTCATTAGAGAGACAGAGTTCACTAGATAATGAAGCAGACATTTATTGCTAAAATGATTGCTGACCTGGCTTTTTAGTTATTTTGGTTCACATTAAGATACTCCTGGCTTCTGGTTTCAAAAGCATCTGGAGAGTAAAATAATGGGCAGCGGTGCCCTATGCTTCCACAGGTCACATGCAGAGCAACCCCAGGCCCTGTGAACACATCTGGGAACCCAAACATAAGTGGAGAAAGGGGTCTTTGAGCAGGGAGGAAAACAGTCATCAAAAAACTCATACCCTTTCTTCTGGAGAGAGGAGAGAGTTAATAAGGCCATTGGAACACCAAATCCCAGCTCTGCCATATATGTAGCCTGACTATTAGTAACATTGAACAATAAGATACAAATAATAGTATCTACCAGATAAGTGAAAGTCACTCAGTCGTGTCTGACTCTTTACGACCCTATAAACTATACAGTCCATGGAATTCTCCAGGCCAGAATACTGGAGTGGGTAGCCTTTCCCTTCTCCAGGGGATCTTCCCAACCCAGGGATCGAACCCAGGTCTTCCACATTGCAGGCAGATTCTTTACCAGCTGAACCACAAGGAAAGCCCAAGAAAACTGGAGTGGGTAGTCTATCCAATCTCCAGCTGATCTTCCTGACCCAGGAATCAAACCGGGGTCTCCTGCATTGCAGGTGGATTCTTTCCTAACTGAAATATCAGGGAAGCCCATCTACCAGATAAGGTCTCTCTAAAGAATTAATCAGATTTTGCATACAAACATCTATCTGAACCACAAAAGATATTTAATAAATGGTAGCTATTAGAAGTTAGTATTTTGAAGTCTAGGAATCTCTTTCACGCCTTTCTTCAGATGATAAAATATTAATTAAGGGAACAGATTAGAAACCAAGAGGATATTCACACAGACAAAAAGCCACAGCTGAAAGAAATGAAGTAGCCGGAAAAAACAACAGAAGCACGGCATCCAGAATCCAGTCCCATTCCTGGCAAAAAGCCTCTAGTCCTCCCTGCCTTTTAATATATCACTGCATTAGAGCGCAGAATTCATGTCCATAATGATGACAGCTAAACATCAAAGAACCATTAGAAGGATTAACTTGAAAACAAGTTGTGTAGAGGGCAAGAGAAATAAGCAATATATTCTTAAATGATTTCTATTCAAGTTTTTTCAATTAAAATCCATTGCTTCTTCAAGGGGTAATTTCCAAATTTAAAAGGTACCAAGATATCTTTTTCACCTATAAGATTTGCAAAGATCAAAAAGTTTGATACTTTTTGATGTGCTACCATGGGTATAGGCGAAAGAAACACTTTTAAATATTATTAATGGGAGTGCATATTGGTATAAGTCCTGTGGAAAGTAAGTTGACAATATCTATGAAATTACTGATGCATATACTCTGACTCAAAAATACTTCAAAAATGCACATGACCAACATACTCTCAAGGATGTGAGTTGATTAATGTGCCCAGGTCATTCTTTGCAACAATATTTACATGCATACAAGAGCAAAATTTGGAAATAATGGTGTTAATCAATAGCATATTAATTAAATAACTTATGGCACAAAGTGTTTGGTGGAATATTTTGCACACAGTGAGCAAAAAAGAATATGTAAACTTCTCAAGTACTGGTCAAAAATAATCTCTGACATAGCTTTTTAAGAAAAAAAAAGAGTTGTGAAAAGAATTATAATAGACATTAGTGGTGGAGCTAATATGCATGCATATGTTTGTTGCCTGTATATGAATAAAATAACACTGGAAGGATATACCAGAAATTAGCAACATTAATTATACCAAGTGTTTGGAGAACTGAAGTGGAAGAGAGATTTTTCCCTCTTCCGTACCTCTTGAATTTTGAGCCATGTAAACACACTACCTATTCCAAAACAAAAGCAACTTTTTGTTTCAATAGTCTGTGTGAACAAAGCCTGGAGAAAGAGGGTAAGAGACACAGAGGATGTTGCAGGGTGGTCGTGTTGAGCAGGGGTGGTTCCACATACAAGGTCAGGTCCATGGAGATGCAGATTTGTCCATTGCCATCAATAGAGAGGCATCTGCTGTGAAGAAGAACACGTGCCAAATATAGACATTGTTTAGGAAGGAAAGCTATTGATCTTGGTGCATTTTTATTGTCCTGTTGTTCGTCTTACAAAACAGGATGAAAAATTGGTTCTTCGATTTTTTTCTCTTATGAGCCTACCATTGTCTACGCCCTGAGAATAAATTAAAGGCGGCTTAGCAAATATTTTTTTCCAAAATTTGTTCAGTAAAACAATTGTCCAACAAAAGAATCCACTAGTCTTGGGTTCCATGATCAAATAGGTTTGGGAAATCCTGAGTATTAGTCTTTACGCTTGGATATTCATGAAACACAGATGTATTTCCAAAGCTCTTTATACAGGAAAGTCATTTATTGCTTTTAAGATGAATGCCTATTAACAGCTCATGGAAAATAATATTCAAAATTCTGATTTAGAGATATTGGCCCGTGTTAACTTTCTCAGATTCTACCATCATGTTTGTGCTAGGCATAATAATTGAGCCATAATTTCATAGATGTATTTTAAAGAAACCATAACATTTTTCAATTGTATTTACAATTTTGTAAAGATTATGCAATTTAGAACCATAGAACATTCCATTATTGAATTCATCAACTTTATGCTATTTTCAGAAAAGTATTGACATTGAAGCAACGTAATTCTAATGTAAATTTTCTATTGTACAGTCTGCTTGATATAATTTTGATTTGTTTTGTTCACTAATAAGTCTGCAACTCCTAGAACAGTGCCTGGTGTACAGTAGACAATTAACAAGTATTTGTTGAATAAGTAACAACATGACTAGAATACACTAATTAATATACTTGAAAGTGAAAGTGTTAATTTCTCAGTCATGTCCGTTTGCAACTCCATGGACTATAGTCTGCCAGGCTCCTCTGTCCATGGGATTCTCCAGGCAAGAATACTGGAGTGGTTGCCATTCCCTTCTACAGGGGAATCAACCTGACTCGGAGATCGAGCCTGGGTCTCCAGCATTACTGGTGGATTCTTTACGTTCTGAGCCACCAGGGAAGCCCTAGTAATGCACTAACTATCTAAGAATTCAGTACACAAAACAACAGAAATATGTTAAACCACTCTTTCTCTTCTTATTATTTCAAAGATATTCCCAGACCTTATACTAAGTCAAAGGGACAGCATGGTAACCATTACGTTTGTTTTATAACCTTTTTTTTTAAGGAATAACTGTCATTTTAGTAAGCTCATTAAAAATTCACAAGTATTGCATTTCATGAGCAATGTTAAGTAATTGAATTTTCTTCCGGCTACGCCCCAGCCTGCAGCAATTCTCAGCACCTTGGGACTGAGCTGACTTGGGTCTGTCAGAGTCTAAAATCATAGAATGTGTCAGAGTTGGGATCATGTCAAAGTCAGATGGTGCCCAAGCAGCTTAGCATATCACTGTCAGATGCCAGAATGAGGGTTTGCTGAGTCATCCTGGCACCTCCAGGGAGCAGGGACATATTATACAACCTCTCTGGCCCCCAGTCATCCCTGGGGCAAATCAAACTTGGGCAAATTAATTAAGTTTTATGTCCATTCAGTCATTCATTAAATATTTACTTACTGTCTACTATATTCCCAATGGAAGGCTGAGTATTAAATCATTCTGTATAAGCTCCCTACTAACAACCAAAGTTCATCAGTGGTTACTATGTACTTAGACTTCTGCAAGAATTTTACACGATCCTTCATTTAACCTCACAGCAACCCTCTGAGATGCTCCTCTGTTGACCCATTTTACAGATAATGATAGGAAGGCATATGAGGTTATATAGTTTGCCCATGGCCACAGTAAGAGATGGCAGGCTCTTATCCAGGTTGACTAACTGCTGAGCCTATGGTCTTTAATCTCAGAAGTAATGGACTCTGCCCTCCCTAGATACAAACATGTACATCAACTTTTTTTTTAATTTTTATTTTATATTGGAGTATAGTTGATTAATAATGTTGTGTTAGTTTCAGGTGTACAGCAACATTTTAACAGAAGGGGAAGTAAAATTTTTGAGTACCTCCTATGCACAGTCCTGCCTTTTATATTTTTTGTGTGGTATCTCATTTAATGGACTTTCCTGGTGGCTCAGTGGTAAAGAACACTCCTGCCAATGCAGGAGACGGGGAATCGATCCCTGAGTTGGGAAGATCCCCTGGAGAAGGAAATAACAACCCACCTCAGTATTCTTGCCTGGGTAATGAGTCGCAAAAGAATTGGCCACGACTTAGGAACTAAACAACAATCTCATTTAATAGACTTACACACTGAAACAGTAGAGCAGGACTTCCCTGGTAGTACAGTGGTTAAGAATTTACCTTCCAATGCAGGGAACATGGGTTCGATCTCTGGTCCAGGAACTAAGATCCCACATACCAGGAAACAACTAAACCCATGCCACAACCTCTGAGCCCACGAAATACATTTAGAGAGAAGCCTACACATCACAACAAAAGATCCTACATGCTGCAACCAAGACCTGAAGCAGCCAAATAAATAAATAACTATTTTCGAGAAGGAAGAAATAGTAAAGAGCAGAAATTAAAAGCACAAGATCAGTTAGCTAAACCTCTGCGTTCAAATCTCAGCTCTTTCACTTACTGGCTATGTCCTTGAACAACTTCTTTCATCATTCAGTGCCTCAGTTTCTTCATCTGTAAAAGAAGAAAGTGCATAACTTATAGAGTGAACACTATTAAAGGAGTTAATATATAGGGAAAAAAACACTTAGAACAGGGCTGGCTCATAGTAAGCACTATATACCTAAATTTTTTTTAGGGTTTCTTTTTAATTTTTTAATTTAAATAAAAAACTAAAGTCACTTAAAAAAAATTCATGTCAGGAACTGTGTGGGTTGGTAGAAAACCAAAAGATAACTTCTCTGCTCTACACACTACCATGGGATGTTATGTAGTCAATATCCTCAGCTCTGACACCAGCAAGATGATGTCTCTGAACCTCCATCTCTTGGTCTCCATCAAATTCAACCTCCACCATTGTCTTCTGAGAATTCCCACGCACTTTGCCCTACGCTGTCTCAGGATCCAGGGACGTGCTTGCTTTGTCAGGGAGACACTAGCACAGAACCCACCTATCCATTCTATCACATCTGAAAATTGGGCTTGAGTTAGGTCTTCATGGCCTCGTATCAATATCTGGGAAGAGAAAGATGGCAAAGTAGGTAAGGTTGAAACTTCTAAGCTTGAAGTGAAATATTTTACAATTTCCAGAAATTAAAATGAACATACACCAACAAAAGAAACTGTTTACAAATCTAAAACATTGTAGTTTCTCATATGTATCTTAGAGGGAAAAAACTTTTTGAAAATATGGTCATAAAGATTGTGTTTCCAAGTTATTTGTTGCATTCATTTTTTGAAGAGTCTGGTGATTGCTGTATGACTACACACTTAAAAAATACAGTATCGAATCACCAGTTCAGGGTCGATGCATGTTACGGGATGCTCAGGGCTGGTATGCAGGGATGACCCAGAGGGAGGATAAAGGGAGGAGGGAGATGGGAGGGGGGTTCAGGAGGGGGAACTCATGTGCACCCGGGGCGGATTCATGTCAATGTATGGCAAAACCAACCAATATAATATTGTAAAATAATTAGCCTCCAATAAAAAATAAATAAATGAATAAATTTAAAAAATACAGTATCAACTAGTGTGTATAAAAAGTTCAGTATTTTATTAATGGCTGAATAATTATAATTATAATAATATTATTCAGCCATTAAAAAGAATACATTTGAATCAGTTCTAATGAGGTGGATGAAACTGGAGCCTATTATACAGAGTGAAGTAAGCCAGAAAGAAAAACACCAATACAGCATACTAACGCATATATATGGAATTTAGAAAGATGCAAATGATAACCCTGTATACGAGACAGCAAAAGAGACACAGATGTATAGATCAGTCTTTGGGACTCTGTGGGAGAGGGTGAGGGTGGGATGATTTGGGAGAATGTCATTGAAACACGTATGTTGTCATATGTGAAATGAATCACTAGTTCAGGGTCAATGCATGTTACAGGATGCTCGGGACTGGCATGCGGGGATGACCCAGAGGGAGAATAAAGGGAGGAGGGAAGTGGGAGGGGGGTTCAGGAGGGGGAACTTACGTAAACCCGGGGTGAATTCATGTCAATGTATGGCAAAACCAACCAATATAATATTGTAAAATAATTTGCCTCCAATAAAAAATAAATCAATTACAAAAAAAAAAAAGTTCAGTATTTTAAAGTCGTACATTAATCATTAGTCATAACAACAATCTTAGCTCATCACTTTTCTGGTTACAGAACTCCAGGTGACCTACAGCAAAGTTAAGAGGTCTTATGAGTCCAAGTCACTAGTCTGGCCATTGTTAGCACCATTCCACACTGAAAACTCCAAGGCTATCACTTAACTTCTGCTGCCTCTTCCCACTGTTCTCCACAGCAGCTCAAACTTCTTTGGCCCTAAACTAAGCTTGTCAACTTACAATGCATAATAACCTGCCAAATGAAGTTGATATTGTTGACTGACTGACATGTTTACTGAGGAACTAGTTACTGTATTTGCCAGCTTCACTCCGTCCTTGGTCTTGGTCATTATTTTTGAGTCCTCTCTGATTTAAGTTTATTGCTCTAAATTAAGACTATTTAGGAACACTTGGGAATGAGAGAGAAGGATCTCAATAAGGAATTTCTTAATATATAATTGACTGTATGGGAACAAATATTTCTTTTGTTATATGTAGTTTATTTCTCAATATAGCTTAAAGAAAATATTGGCACATGTATAGACTCTGTTGGGAAACTTGACTCCACCTTGCTTGCTCTAGACAAGAAGAGTAAAGATAAACATTACAGAGTCAATAAGTTCCTAAGTGGGTAGGACCATATTTATCTACATCACTAGTACCTGATTAAAGAGGCACTTCAGACAAACTTATTTATGATGGTGAAGTGTTTACAATAAATTACTGTGTAAAATTTGCACCCACTTTGTACTTTAATAGTAAAATGTATAATCTTAACCACATTTATTAAAGTAAAAAATTACTATGTATTTTTAGACAAGTACTGTAGTTTTTTCTACATAAAAAAATAATTGTAAAGTTAACTGTTGTTTAAAAGCAGAACCAATGAAAATATTTTTATTTCTGTCTGCCCTACTGGTCAATAGTATTCTATTGGCTATTGTGCTACTAAGTACTGCATCTCCCAGCTCCAGCGAATTGGTGCAGGCTTCTGTGAATGCAACCCTTAGTCTACTGTGGCTTGCACTAAGCTTGCATGCCAATTACAAAGTCTCCAGTAATTACGGTTTTTCTCTGAATACTTTTGAACATTTTATAATGGAGAAAATATTTGCTGGAGGAAGTTCTCATCCAAACATTATTTGTAAGAATGCTGCTTAAACAGTTCTTTCTCAATGCATATTACTGTGTTCCATAAATAACAGTGTTAAATATTACAGGATTCTTGGAAGATAGTCAAGTGGGAATAATATATTCATATTTTTGTAATTTGGGAAAACTAAAACCTTTTTTGATTTACCATATTGAGTTACACACCCATTCTGGGGCTTTTAACAGCTTGTCATCCTTACAAGAAATAACTATTATTGAAGTACAAAATTTGATGTAGAAGCTTTTTTAATAAGATTACTTTCGAACTAATATGCTTTGTCTTTGAATGAATAAGAGAAATGTACTACATAAGTCCATTTTACCACTTAGCCTATTATATATGTCTGTGATAATGTTTGAATAAAATGGAAGAATTATTGTATCAGTTAGAATTGTATATATTATTTAAATATCAGTGTAAGAACCAGAAATAAACTGACTTACTCTCATTTATATTTAACAAAATCTATTATGTATCTACTACCTACCTGATAAGGCTTTGAGGAAATAGAGATGGGAAATTATGGTCTCTGTCTCTATAACCTAGTAAGGGAAGAACTTTAGAAAAAAATGAAAGCAACAATGTATTATAATATCTGTAATTATACTGTGGTACACAAGACAGGAAGTGATCATTCCTTCTAGGGAAGAATCAAGGGTGAGGCCAAGATGGTGTGACAGCTGAGAAGTAAAATGTGGATGACTAGTAGGATTCTGCTATATGTTAGGCCCTGTGCTAGAAAATGCCAGAAGTGGGAGATTACAATGGAAAAGTTTAATATTTACTCAACAAATGTCTATGCTTTATTCCCGCTACTATAATAAGTTATAATCTCTATTTTCAAAAAGTTGACAGTCTAATTTAGGAGATAAGGCATATACGTGAGTGAGTGTGTGTGCACAGGTGTTTTAATAAGGAAATATTTAAGTGCTAAATGAACATAGTGGTGAAGGAGGGAGGAAGCACTGAGAACTCAGCTGATCCAGGAAGGATCCAGGGTGATGGCAGAACTTGAGTAGGACCTAGCTCAGTGGAAAAGTGGCTATTTTCATTGGAGAGAATGCCAAGGTAAAGATCTGGGCGCTGGGCTTCCCTGGTAGCTCAGTAGTGAAGAATCTACCTGCCAATGCAAAAGATACAGGTTCAATCCCCGGGTCCTGGAAGATCCCACATTCCGCGGAGCAACTAAGCCTGTGTGCCACGACTACTGAGCTCGCATGCTGCAACTACTGAAGCACCTAGCGTCTGTGCTGTGTGACAAGAGAAGCCACCGCAATGAGAAGCCTACACATTGCAACTAGAGAGTAGCCCCCCTCACCGCAACTAGAGAAAAAGCCCACACAGCAATGAAGACTCAACACAGCCAAAAACATAAATAAAATTATATATATACATATAAAAGACCTGGACATTATAAGGATTAAATGATAGGATATTTCAAGTGAAAGAAACAGAAACTCAAGACAAATTGGCTTGAGCAGTAAAGGAAATTTGTCCTCAGGGAACCGTAGCGTAGAGGCGGAGCTGAGGGTTTAATATACAGGGCTCCAGCTCTTTGGCTCATTTCCTGTGATTCTCTCGACTCTTCCTCTTCTATCCCCTACTTTGTGCTAGGCTGGGTTTTCTCCTCAGAGTGTTAGGAATGGTTGCATTATATCACAAGGCAAAAATTCAGAGTCATAACATTTCCAGGCATGATCTGTGAGATCCATCCTAACTGAACTGGCTCAGGGCGTTTGCTACTCCTGAACTTGTCTCTGTTGAGAAGGATAGAAGGTGCTGACTAGATTAGCACTGGTAGAGCCACTTCCCAGGAAACATAAGAATTTTACAAGCAGAAATAAGGGGACAGTTGAGAAGTCACTGCCCTAGGAAACATTGTCACTCTTCCCTATGCCATCGTTGCCAAGGGCCATGTTCACATGGCTTATGAACACTTAACCTGATCACTTACCTTGTATCTGGTTCCTCTGGTAGAGTAAGAAGTTTTGGACGGCAATCATATGTCTGATTCATCTCTACATCTCCAGCAGCAAGCAGAACATCCCCACATAGTAAGCACATATTAAGTGAGTGCTATTCTATGAATTAATGTAAAAAACAACTTTGTTATGGCTATAGTATGCACAGAGGGAAAGAGAGACCCAAGTTAAGAGCCTGTTGTACACTTGAGACTTGAGTTGAAAATGGTTTGGTCAAGGGCAGCATTTTCCAGAGTGTGTTCCAAGAAATACTAGTCTCACATGATGCTCCTGGAAAAAGAATCAGTGGTCAAAACAGTTTGGGAATTACTGCATTCTGTGTCTTGCGCATACACTTCCTAGGACGCTTGTCGTATGTATTAAGGTATTACACACGTTACATTTTGTGGGAAAAAATGCTTAACACCTCTAACCTAGCAGTTCTCAGACTTATCTGACATATGCCCATTCCTCATTCTTCTCCACGTAACATCTTTTCAGTGTTTGTGGAAGCAGTATCTTGGTTTCTATAAGGAAATGTATCACTTGTTCCTTTACAGGAAGGCTGAGAACATTTTTTCCCTATGTATTCTTACTTGTCAGCATAAAGGAGGTTGTTCATCCCTTCTTAGATGAACTGTCCAGCTCAGTTAGAGGGGATTCCTGGCTTCCCTCACTGGCTGGTGAAGGCAGGAAGGGGCTCCTCTCTCTCACCTTCCCCACCAAAAAGCTAACACAAAAGCTTTCCTCCTCTTACATCCTCGCCAAGTTAACAGGAAGTGAAATAAACCCTGGCCCCTACCCTAGAATCACTGTAGCCTGGGGCAGACTGTAATATATAGTAGGTTGCTTGAATGGATTCAAACCTAGTGACACAAAAGGCTGTAATTAGCTCATCCTCTCTCATTCTTTGCTAACTGTGGACAGAGAAAATAGAATCACCCGTGGACAAAAGCGACTCTAGCTTTATGTGTGGAGCTTAAAGCAATCCCTTGTTAAGAAAGCCTAACCTGAACAGCTAATGCAAGAAAAGGAAGTTTCCAATTCATGTATTTGCTCATTTCTGAGGCAATGAATTGAGATCATAATTTTTTTTGTGGAAAATTTTTAATCAAATACAAGTAGAAGAACATTCTAAAAATATCTTCATACTCATCAATCAGCTTGAATAAATAAGACATTTGTCTTTTTTTTTTTACTCTTCCACCCTTCTTGTTGTTTCCTAAACTATCTTAGAGCAAACTCCAAAGGTTATGCCATCTCTTCTGTAAATTCTTTGTTCTTCATCTCTGATTTTATATATATATATATAATTTATATAATGGCATGATGTATCATGCCATAATTAAATCTAACAGAATTAACAGTAATTTTTTAGTATTATCTGATCAGTTCAGTCACTCAGTCGTGTCCGACTCTTTGTGACCCCATGAATCACAGCACGCCAGGCCTCCCTGTCCATCACCAGCTCCTGGAGTTCACTCAAACTCATGTCCATCGAGTCGGTGATGCCATCCAGCCATCTCATTCTCTGTCGTCCCCTTCTCCTCCCGCCCCCAATCCTTCCCAGCATCAGAGTCTTTTCCAGTGAGTCAACTCTTCTCATGAGGTGGCCAAAGTATTGGAGTTTCAACTTTAGCATGAGTCCTTCCAATGAAAAACCAGGACTGGTCTCCTTTAGGATGGACTGGTTGGACCTACTTGCAGTCCAAGGGACTCTCAAGAGTCTTCTCCAGCACCACAGTTCAGAAGCATCAATTCTTCAGCAATCACCTTTCTTCACAGTCCAACTCTAACATCCATACATGACCACTGGAAAAACCATAGCCTTGACTAGACGGACTTTGGTTGGCAAAGTAATGTTTCTGCTTTTTAATATACTATCTAGGTTGGTCAAAACTTTCCTTTCAAGGAGTAAGCGTCTTTTAATTTCATGACTGCAATCAGCATCCGCAGTGATTTTGGAGCCCAAAAAAATAAAAGTCTGACACTGTTTCCACTGTTTCCCCATCTATTTCCCATGAAGTGATGGGACCAGATGCCATGATCTTAGTTTTCTGAATGTTGAGCTTTAAGACAACTTTTTCACTCTCCTCTTTCACTTTCATCAAGAGACTCTTTAGTTCTTCTTCACTTTCAGCCATAAGGGTGGTGTCATCTGCATATCTGAGGTTATTGATATTTCTCCCAGTAATCTTGATTGCAGCTTGTGCTTCCACCAGCTCAGCATTTCTCATGATGTACTCTGCATAGAAGTTAAATAAGCAGGGTGACAATATACAGCCTTGATGTACTCCTTTTCCTATGTGGAACCAGTCTGTTGTTCCATGTCCAGTTCTAAGTGTTGCTTCCCAACCTGCATACAGGTTTCTCAAGTCATATTCATGATCCCCAAATTATCGCAAAGATGTGGTGTGTGTGGTCAAATCGAATCAATACCCAAACAGGGCCATATGCATTCAGTTGTTATTTCTCATCTCATCAATCTTAAGTCCCCCTTTCCTTTTATTCATTTTTGTCATTATTTTCTATATTGTTTTCTTTATGCTTGATACATTTTGAAGATACATTCATGACTTACTGTTCTAATCAAAGGACATGAAAAAATGAAAAAGGTAGATCATCTTTTAAATTTGGGCAGAGAACATACAAAATTAAATGGGCTTTATATTTTATCCTTTGTGTTATGAATGTCCCTTATTTAGCCTCAGATATTTCTGAGTAGGGACGGGAAAAGCAATAAGCTCAGGATTCAGAGTTTCTGAGAAATAGTTATATTTTATGATTTTATGTTTGTATTTTATAATTAGTCACTTCTAGAGGTGAGGGAAGACAAATCTACACAAACCTACAGATTCCATGGATAACAACATCCATCGCTGATGAAATAAGATAAAACCTTAAGTGTTCTTCTCGAAAAGTTTGTCTATATGTCTATATGCATCTCGATATCTTAGTTTATTTTAAATTATTAGAGTTGTTTGACTCATGCATGTTTCAACTTTCCTATACCATGATTGGGAAGAAACTTAAAAAGCAACATCTCATGATGATTTTCAGAAACAAGATCCAAGCTTATTAAGAGTTTTGCCAGTTACCCACCCATGTTTCAGAAAAGCTACATGCTAAATGGGTAACTTCATTGGCAAAGGCAGTCATTTTTGAGACTTTATTTAGAGGAGATGAGGAAAGAAAGATAAATTGTGAAGAGAATTAGTAACACAATCTTTCAATTGCAAGTATTTCAATTGATTAACTGTCAGACCAAGCATTTCCCTAAATTCAGCAAACCAACTCAATCTGTCTTTTGACATATTCTTTGCAATTTGTTAAGGCTTTTGGCCCACTCAAGAATGCCAACCACTGACTATTAGTTTAGGTTTGATTTTTCCATAGAGAAATCTATACATTGCATGATAATTCCAGAACCCAGTTAATCAAAACTCTTAAAACAACCAAGGAATGTGCCAGAAAGTCTTAAATAAGTATACTAGTGATTTGTAAAGTTATCTGTTTATTTTTTTCTTCCCAGTTTGTTGCAACTATGATATTCTTTCATATTCTGAACTTGAATAGCTGTAAGTCATTTCTTTCCAACATGGGTAAGAAACTTTCTCCTCCTTTAAGTGCAAGTTAATTATGTAATCACTCATCATTAACAGATGCCGATTTGGGGGATTGTTTGGAAAAAAAGAGATTGTATACCTGCAGTCTCATTTCTAAGGACATATTAAAGTAATTATGAGTTAAAAGCTCTGTGTATTCGCTGAAATAAACAAGAGGGATAAAGCTGTTCATTTTCGAGCCACATGGAATATGCTGTTCTCCAGTGTTGATCTTGATAAAGCAACCTCAATTTCAGAAACTGCTGAAAAACTAGAACTTAACTAGCAGGCAGAAGAACCATGGCATCAATATGTCTTTAAATGGAGGTCAGGGAGAAGTTAAATTACTGAACCAAATGAGTAAAAATCTTTCTTCTGACATATAGCTTTATTTTTCAGTACATCTCCAGACAAGATTGTGTGGCTCTGTTCATTTAAATCATTTTGCTTCATCGTAAAAGGAGGATGGGTAAGATGTGACACTGGTGCTCAAAAAGGGCAGTTATAGATAGCTAAGAGCACCTTCCTTGACACAATACCATTTTCAGAGAAGCGATCATTTCTTCTAAAGTATGGATACAAGCAGTCAAGTTGAATGTGTACAGGAGTCACTTTATGGTTTTATTCATCTCTACTAATGAGCATATCTCTCAGCCTCTGCAGGTGTAATGGGCACTTGCCCAAACAGGCTCTCACCACACACATGAGGCTTTCTTGGCTCTCTCTTCCTCATAACCAGAAGCTTGTGGGTCATGGAATCTGAAGTCTTTGGCAGGAGGGACCTGAGTGTTAGGTCTGATGGGCAGCCTAGGTGTGGGGAAGGAAGGCAAAGGATTAGAGGAAGCTGGAGGGCATGAAGCATAGCAGATACTCAGTAAGTACTGTTGACCAGCAACTGACTATGCATTGTATCTATAATCTCATTTTTAAGCAAAAGACACAGGTTGTACTTTAAATTTTTATATATTTATTTATGGCTGCACTTGGGTCTTCATTGTTGCTTGAAGGCTTTCTTTAGTCGTGGCAAGCAGGAGTTACTCTCTGGTTGAGATGTGAAAGCTTGTCACTGCGGTGGCTTCTCTTGTTGCTGAGCACGGGCTCTAGAGCTTGTGGGCTCAGTAGTTCTGGCTCACCGCTCTCGAGAGTGGGCTCAGTGCTTATGGCACACAGGTTTAGTTGCCCCGCGGCATGTGGAATCTTCCCAACCCAGGGATCAAACTGGAGTCCCCTGCTTTGGCAGGCTGATTCTTAAACGCTGGACCACCAGGGAAGTCCCAGAGGTTATAATTTTTAAAGTAAAAAGAAACACTAAAGCATAACAGACGATGTTAGCAACACTGGGGATGGAGCAAACACGAGACACCAGTAGTTCCAGGGGTTTCTTAGTGAATGAGATGTTGCAGGAAGACACTGGGACCAGTGGAAGAACTCACCCTCACAGAAGGGTTGTCCTGGGCTCCGTTTCAACCTATAGATTGGGGTACATATAGGAATAAGAAAATTGTCTTAAAACCAAGGAGATGAACCAGTCTCTATTGGTAAATAAAAGAAATCCTTTATAGAGAGATGATCTTTCTTCTGTGACCATCCTCATTCAATTTTCTAAAGTTTGGTATCAACTTGAACTCTCTTGAGTACCATGAAGAAGCACAAGGAAAACCTCTAATCTTTCTAAATCAGAAATGGTCAAAACAATCAAGGTGTAATGATATCACCTCCCTCCATTGTGAGAGTGTGTATGTGTGTGTACGTGTGTGAGTGTGTATGGGAGTGTGTGTGTGTGTGAGCACACAGAAAATTGGCTTCAGCGTGCTTGTGTAGTGGCAGCACTTACTCCCGCACTGGGAGCTATTCAGTCAGAGCTTGCTCTCATCCTCTGTGGGTCTCACGTTCTTCTGAGGAGCCTGTTAAAGTTGAAAACATCTTTTTCAGAAACTCCTCAGACATGTCATAAACTCTAAGGAGTATCCTGGAGCTTTCAAGCCCATACATGGCCTTGAGTTAAGAAGGTTTGGACGGGACAGGTGGTGCCAAAGGACTGCCCAGTTCTGCCCTTAGTGGACAGGCAGTGTGGACCAGTGGTGAGAGCTTGGCTCTTGAACCTGTGGCTTTGGTTCCAACCCCTTCTCAAACCACCTCCCCTTTCTAGATGCTATGAAAGACACTGCTCATGCTTGTTTGGCTCTTTTCCCTTTCAAGTGAACACTGACTGTTTCCTGTCTTGCAACGTGGGTAATGAAAACACTGCTTTTTCCAGTCCTTCTTGTACGAGGGGACAAAGTGATGAAGCTACGGCCCATGTGGTGGAACTTTCGGGGAACACTGCACATAAGGGGCAAATCAGCCAGAGAACATCCTTTGTTCTTTGATCTTCCCCTTTGACCTTTATGGAATACTCACCCAACCCTGGTTGGTGGCTATGAGGTGAAAACCATCCTTTCTTAGTCCGTCCAGGCTGCTATAACAAAATATCGCAGATTGGGTGGCTTATAAAGAGCTGAAATATATTGCTTACAGTTCTGGAACTAGTTGCCCAAGATTGGGCTGCCAGCATGGTGGGGTTCTGCTGAGAGCCCTCTTCCAAATTGCAGACTGGAGACTTGTATTCTCACGGGGTGGAAGAGGGAAGCTTTCTTGGACCTCTTTTATAAAAGCGCTAAACCTATTCTTGAGTGCTCTGCCCTCATGACATAATCACCTTAAAAAGTCTTCACCCCCTAATAACATCACCTTGGACATTGGGTTTCAATATATGAATTTTGTGGGCACACAACCATTCAGCCTATAGCACATACATTTAGAAAAATTGCAGAACTGAAAGCCAGAGGAACTGACAATCTGGTGGCTTTATAGAAGGCCATATCAGTCCTGATACAGCACCTGACTCTGGTTTTCTTATGTTAGAAAATAAAAGTCCTAATGTATTTAAACTTAGGTTATAGAAATTTCTCTTGCTCACAGTCAAACACAATCCCCAAGTGTATTTCATTCATTAATAAAATGTATTGCATACATTAGTTCATTAACATTTGATGATCTAAAATCCTCTGGGGTAGGAATTATTATTATAAAACCAAAGTGCACTACCTGGTATCAAATCTTTTACTTATCTTGAATTCTTCTCTCTCTCTTAAATCACGAATCCAGTGTCCCCCACGTCTTTCTGGCCTCTCTTCTCCACCTGTACCATTATGACCTTAGATCAGACTTCCCTCATCTGAACTGTTGCAAAAACCTCCCAATTATCCTCTGTACTTCCAGTCTCATTCCTTCATTTATATCTGCTGTGACTCTTTATTAAGCGTCAACTGCAGTAGTAGATGAGGCTTCCCAGGTGACTCAGTGGTAAAGAATCCGCCTGCCAATGCAGGAGGTGTGGGTTTGATCCCTGGGACAGGAATATCCCTTGGAGGAGGGCATGGCAATCCACTCCAGTATTCTTGCCTGGGAAAACCCATGAACAGGAGTCTGGCAAGTTACAGTCCATGGGGTGGCAAAGAATCAGACACGACTTAGCGACTAAATGATAACAACAGCAGTAGTAGATGCTGGGGAAAAGGTAGGAAATTAGGAGTGGCTCACGTCATTGAACATCCTGGGTTCTTCCTTCTTACAGTCATCAGTGATCCTCCAAAAATGTCGATATGATTACATCATTCCCTATTTAAAATGCTAAAATTACTTATTCCGTTCCGTTCCGTTCAGTCGCTCAATCGTGTCCGACTCTTTGCGACCCCGTGGACTGTAGCCTACCAGGCTTCTCCATCCATGGGATTCTCCAGGCAAGAATACTGGAGTGGGTTACCATTTCCTTCTCCAAAATGACTTATTACCTTTAAGTAAAAATAAAACTTTATATTTCATATAAGATCTTTCAGAACCTTGCAACATGCTAACTTTCCAACCTCATCTGACCACCTTCCATCACTTCTTTCTCCCAGGTTCCCTATTTTCAAGTTCACTGAACTGCTTGCTAGGTAATGTATTTAAAGTGCCTTACACAAGGCTCGCAAAAATAGGCACTTAGAAAATATAGCTTGCTTTCCTCAGCCTTTCCTTGAAAACACTATACACTTTGACACCTTTTGAATTTGCCTATAATTTTGCCTGAAATTTCTTGTTCACTTTCCTACACAGATGAGTTTCTATTCAGAGTTCAAGATTCAGCTTCAATACGGTGAACTCTAGTTGTCCCTGATGATACGGAGAATCAATTTTTATGCTTAGTACCTTCTTTCCACATCCTAGAACAGGAAAGTTACTAAAAATGTTGAAAAGAATTACTGATAAGTGCACTTACTTTGCTTCAAATAAATTTGGTATTGATCATTGGTAGTAAAGCACTGTTAGATCAAGGGAGATTAGAGCTGGCTATTGCAGGAAGCTGATTGTAAGAGATTCCTAATAACCCGAAGGTGGCTAAAATGCTCCACTCTACTATGGTCTGATGCAATGATAACATCTAATGTAAGAAGTGCAACTAATTAATTCAGTATTTATTAAGTACCTAATGTGTGGACCTCAATGGAGTTGCTGACATAGAGTGGACAGATTGATATAAAGCAGGTGTTTTCCTGGAAAGTTGGGAAGGAGGGAAAAGTGTAAAGGTAATGAGGGAAGAGAATGGAAAGTAAGATAAGAGAATAAATTATCAGGCCCCTGAGTTTAGATCAGGTACAGAAAGTAATGAACCTTCAAAGAGACTGACAAAATTAGGAGAAAAATCAAGACATTAAGCGCCTGAATATCTGAATATGATCAAAGGATCTGTTTAGTGTACATAATAGGTAAAAATGCTAGAAGAGGAGATGGTGATTAGAAAATAGGACACAAACTTATGGTTACCAGGGGGTATGGGAGAGGGAGAGACAAATCAGGAGATTGGGATTGACTGGGACACACTACTATATAAAATAGATAACTAATAAGGACTTTTTGTATAGCACAGGGAACTCTACTCAATACTCTGTAATGATCTATATGGGAAAAGAATCTTTAAAAGAGTGAATATATGTACATGTATAACTGACTTGCTTTGCTGTACGGTAGAAATGAATATAACTTTGTAAATCAACTCTACTCCAATAAAAAAAAAAAAGGTGAAAATGGGAAATCCAACTTCAAGGTTTCAGAGTCAAAACAGTCCCTGGGGATGAACATTCAAGTGTATAGGGTGGAAAGAGATTGCCAGACATTGAGGCAAGGAGGACAGGACACCATGAGGTTAGAACAATGGCCTTGTGTGTATGGACTGACAAGTCATTTAGAATAATGGCTAAATAAGAGTTTAAGATGACGAACGTAAGTCAGATGAAAGCTTCTAGATATTTGTAGAAGGTCATCTATGAGGATGCCTACTGGGTACATAGGCTGAATGGTTTAATCTCCACAGGACAAGGGCTATTTACGCAATGACAGGAGACCAATGCTTTCCAGCCAGTCCTGGGGACTCTGTCCTCCTCCAATCACTCACACACATACCAAACCCTAATGCTAAAGGTGAAAGTGAAATTTTTTCATTTTTATCCGACTCTTTGTGCCTCCGTGGACTATAGAGTCAGTGAAATTCTCCAGGCCAGAGTACTGGAGTGGGTTCCCTTCTCCAGGGGATCTTTCCAACCCAGGGATTGAACCTAGGTCTCCCTAATGCTGAAAAGGGGGGATGATTGATTTTAGTGAAGAGGGCTAAAGGAAATTGTATTCTTAAGAGAAAACTAGATTTAAATCAAATCAAGAAGGTTTAATGAGTCTTCTGTTAAAGATGATTAAAATGATGGAATTTTTCTTCATCGTGAACTGAGATTTCTTGAAAATATAAAATATTGTGACAGTTAGATAGTAGGGGGCTGGCCAGAGAGGAGGAAACACATAAAATCATCAGTATAAAAAATGTGAAAAGACTCGATGAGACTCCTTTTTTTATGAGGGATGGGTGACGAGACATAGTGAATTAACTGCCATCAAGACTTTAAGGAAAGAAGGGGACAGGTGGTTTGAGGGCTGGCTCAGGCTGAGCTTCAGGTACATCCTAGGATAGGTGGGGTAAGCTATCCATGATCTCTGGTGTTCTGGGTTCATATGTGAACCTTCTTGAGAAGTTATGGTGGTGTCTGAAAGGAAATTCTAACCCACATGATTTAGAACTAAAATTACATACTGTCCATATACTGACCTCCTGGTGGGAACCAATGAGAGGGATGACTAAAGTTTCTGAAAGCATATGCTGTGGCCTGGATTGGATCTTCTCTCAGGGATGCCCCTGGCAGAGATGAAATCCCAGAAAAGGAGATCCTCTGTCTCAGAGACATAAAAAGGTCAGGAAATCAACTAATCATGTGGCTGACACAAGAGAAGGACAAGCAAGAATTGTTGGGTAAATGAATATAAATGAATTTAACAGTCAGTTTTAATGCTCTGCTGGAAAATAGAAGCTTTGATTGCACATTTTCAAATTGCTTACAAGGACAGTAGGAAATCTTTCTGGCTGCTTTGTATCTGAGCCACTTCTCTACTTGGGGGAGGTCCCATTTTATGAGGCAGAGGGAGAAACTAATGCCAGCTCCTCATTTATCCAGCCTCCCTTGCGAGTCAAGAGCAGGTATGAGACCTGTGTGTGTGCTAAGTCGTTTCAGTCATGTCTGACTCTTTGTAATCCTATGGACTGTAGCCTGCCAGGCTCCTCTGTCCTGGGGATTCTCTAGGCAACAATACTGGAGTGCATTGCCATGCCCTCCTCCAGGGGATCTTCCTGACCCAGGGATTGCCTGTGGTTCCTGCATTGTAGGCAGATTTTTCACTGCTGAGCCACAGAGGAAGCCAATGTGTGAGACCTAGGCTCAGCCAAAGAGATGCAGTTTCCCAGGCTCTACCCTGGGATCTGGAATGGAGAATAGCAAAGAAGTATTTCTTGCGGCAGAGAACATGGCAGCAAGGTTAGTCCCCTAGAACAGTATTAGTAACAGTGGCAGTGACAGCACCCCAATGGTGGTAGCAGCAGTGTGAGCTGCGGGTTGTTGGACTCGGTGGCAGTGGAAGTTATTCTCAACCAGCCAGTTCTGTAGGTGCTTCGTGCCTTTGTTCCTAACACTTCCTCTACTCCTGGTCTAGCACGCCACATGATTCCTATCCAATATCCTTTCTATAAATTCAGTTGCTCTTTAAATCAGAGGTATGGTTTATTATTCTTTTATGTATTTATTTTTGTCTGCACTGGACCTTCATTGCTGCAAGTGGCCTTTCTCCAATTGCAATGAGCAGGGGCTCCTCTCTAGCTGAGGTGTGCAGGCTTCTTATTGCAGTGGCTTCTCTTGTCGCAGAGCACAGTTTCCAGGTGTGCAGGCTCAGTAGCTGTAGCATGTGGGATCATCCCAGACCAAGGACTGGACCCATGTCTCCTGCATTAACAAGTGGATTCTTAGATATGATTCATTTTTCTGACAACTATTAATTCTGTTGATACAGATGTTATTCCAGAAGTGGAGTGCTGAAAGCAATGGAAACTAAAATGAGAAATTGAGTAAATGGTAGTGAGGAAGTTGACTGGTAAGTTAGTGGTTCTTTTTCTGGGTCTGGAAAACAATAGTTTAAACTATCTCTTGCTCTTGAACACGGATCCTGGGCCTGGAAGATTTTGGTATTAGGGGAAATGGTAGGAAGATCCGAGGATGCCTTTCAGTGACGTTCCAATGGGAAATAAACAAGTTAAAACTAACGATAGACTATCTTAAAGAGGGAAGCAGGAGATTTAGCAACAGCAGATAAATTTCAGCCAAAAGACATCCTTAAGCTTCCAGATCCGTCTTAAACAATTTTTATAAAGCTGTTTCTGCCTGATGAAGAGAAAAACCCAGATGGCCAAGATTGGATTATGAGTATTGCCTTTCTACCCAAGGTTATTGTTTTAAATTGCCTCGGGGCAGAGGTCATTAATCTGAGGTCCAGGAGGACCGGCATCATGTAGAAGTCCCTGGCGTGGAGTCAGGAATTCTCAGGCTCACAGTCTATTTCTAGAAAAGATCTCTGGCTGTGTTATTAGCCCATGGAGTTGACTGGAAGCACCTGAAGCCTACTGGGTTCTTACAGGAATTGTATTACCAAAGAAAGTCCAAGGTTAGTAAACAATGGCCGGTGACTATTCAGTCTCTAGGGCAAATCCCCGATCACTTGAACCCCCACCAACAGGATTTAGAATACTAAAGCTGTGCAGCCCCCAGTAATAACATATACCCCCAATGTTCATCTCCACTGTTGCCATGAAGAATTATATTGGTATGGGTAGGGTGACTGCCATAACAAATAAACCCACTGTTTAAATACTTCAAACACATTGGAAATTTTATTTCTTATCCACATACCAGGACTGAGCAACTGAAGACATGGGTGGTACAGCTTTTACCTGTGCAGGAATTTGGGGGTTCAGGTTGAAAGAGGAGTTTCTACCATGTTCAACATAATCTTTTAACTGTCAGTCTCCACTTGAGATACTTGATAGTGAGTTGGAAGGAGGGGAAAAATGACACATAAACACACATCCTAGTGACTTTATGGGCCCAGCCTGGAAGTGATATGTGGCACTTCCACTAGTATTCTATAGGCTAGAATGCAGTCTACATGTCTACAACTAAGTGCAAGAAAGGCTGGAAAAAGTGTCCTAGTTGTGAGTCCAGGGAGAAGAAGAATAGGTGTTGGAGAGCAATTAACCATCTCTGCCACAACAGAGGAAAGAAAGACCCATCCTGAGAGTAGTACTGGGGCTGTCCAATTGAATGACCAAGTACTTCTCCCTACTTCCCAGATAAGAAGCCCCGCCAGTCTCATCCAGCAGAATGTAAGTGCTATGGACCAGTGACTATTGTCAGGTGTTTCCACATTTCCTTTTCAGAATTGGAATTGATTTGGTGAGGGGTTAGAGGGAGAATAAATTATACTTTATATTAAGTCCGCTAGTGATGAACATCTTTTTTTAGCCATATGTGCATAGACTATGATAGAAGAATAAATGTCCAGGGATCCCAGATGCACCAGATTGGGTATATTGACTGATGGGATTTGGGACTGTCTTTTGTTCAGAAGGTGGTGGTATATTATATGTAGATCAGAGCATTTTTAAGCAAATGTGAATGAGACAAGTTGATGGCAAGGGGTAAACTTGAGGAGGCATTTTAAAATTGCTAGCCCACCATTGATTCTCCTGTTTCCCGCATTTCAATAGAACTAACATATTTTTCAGGTACCCCATTCACTCTTGACTTTAATGTCAACAATGGTCATCTCATCCCAGGTGCCTGCAGTACAGGACTGATACATCATAAGATTTTAGTCAATGAAACATTAGGGGAAATCTGCTGGATGGCTTCAGAAAGAAATTTTTCACTACATATAAAAGGAGACTTATTTATGCAGGAAAAAGAATCTCTTTTTCCATTTGACCTTGTACGTTACCTGAAACAATGCCAGCACTGTGTGACCATGAAGGGAGCTGGAGTGAGGCTGAGGCCACAGGAGCAAAATAACAGGAAGATGGAAGGAGTGTCAATTGCAATCCCCGTATCTTTAAGTCACTAAACTACCTGGCCTTAGAACCACACAATGAGAGGCTATAGCCTTCTTATTACATAAAACAATACATTTTTATTAGTGTTTAAGACATTTTGAGTCAGGTTTTTCTGTTACTTTTAGTTTAAAGTCTCCCAGCCAATAAAGATTCTTTGTGTTATCCAGTCCAGACATCTCTTATAATACATGGGGAAACCTAAGGTTTAGTGCCTTGTCATGGAAAATACACTGTCTATATCTGATAAGTATATGCTGTCCTTTGTAGATAAATATAGTCCTGGGAGTACATGTCAGTAAAGAATGTGTGTGTGTGTGTGTGTGTGTGTGTGTGTGTGTGTGTGTGTGTTTCATGAGGATGATACCTTGGGATGGGTCCATCTACATTTTATCAACCAGTTCTCTTTGTAACTGAGAACATATATTTGATGTCCAGTTGAGCGGAGTCAATGGTATAGTGAGTGCCTTGTTATGAAATGCATTGAAGTTATGTCAGCATAGAACATATTGTCTTGGAGCCATTTGGATGTCGGGCCAAACATCAGAAGGTATGCTTACTCTGAGAGTAAAAAGAACTGCTTTACAAGTCTTGAAACATGGAAGGAATTGAGAATTTTCCTTCAGATTCTATTTTACACTAACTCTGTTGCTTTGGACCAATACATAGCAAAAATAAAGCTTTGCAGATGTGGGTGGCTTAAATGGTATTTTAAGATCCAGTGTTTGTGTTGGGATTTTTTTTTAGCAGCTGAACATTTCCTATGAATGTTTCAGAAGTTCCTGCAAATGATTTTCTTCCCACTCCATTATATTATACTCCACTTCCACCTTTCAATTATTGTGTATACGTAATGATGAAAATAACTACTATAAATAATGCATTGACTTTTTATATCTTCTTTCCAACAAAAAGAAAAATTCATGCCGAGCTGCAGGGAGAACAGGGTAGCAGCTGGTGCAGTTTCTCAGAAAACTGGAAGGAAGCAGTTTGTCCTCTTCTTTGGAATGAGATGGGAGGGGCTGTGGATAGTAGCCATATTGACGTTCCACAACCACACCCTCACCCACATTTTTAACATGGATAATCTCCTAAGTGAACATGTAAAAAGCTGGGAATGACAAGAGCAGTGTTCATTTGTTTATCCTTCTTTCTCAGGAATTAAGGATCTTATTTTTTTATTTTTAATTTTTTAGGCTGCGCTGGGTCTTTATTGCTTTGAAAGGATTTTCTCTGGTTGTAGCAAGTGAGGGCTACTCCTCACTGAGGTATGTGGGCTTCTTGTTGAAGTGGTTTCTCTTGTGGGGTTTGGGCTCTAGGAGCGGGGCCTTCGGTAGTTGCACGTGGACTCAGTAGTTGCAGCTTCCGGGCTCTAGCATGGGCTCAGTAGTTGTGGGGCCCAGGCTTAAGTGTTCGCAGCATGTGGAATCTTTCCCAACCAAGGACTGAAACTGTGTCCCCAAGTTCAGGCTTTAAGGATCTTTAAGAAGATGGTATCAGCAATCATATGGATTTGCACAACCATGGGTAGAAAATGTAACTGTTTTATTCTTTGGGACAGGGCATTTGGTACAATCCTAGCTCACCTTCATCTCAAGGGATGGGTAATTCTAGAAACAATGTGGAATTTGGAATCAGCAGACCTGAGATGAAGCTCCAGCTCTGCCACTTACAAGCTTTATAACTTTGCTAAAGTAGCTTCACCTATTTCTGAGATGAAGACAATAATAGCCAAATTATGCCTTCATTTTTTCTTTATTTTCTCATATGGATCCTCTTTCAGAACATTTGAAGCAGATTATGAAAAAGTATGTGTATAATAATCACCTGAGGCTGATGAAACAGAAATAGAAAAGCAGAACAAAGAAAAAGGAGAAAGCATTTCTAACTCTAAAGGTTGATATAATAGCCATAAATATACATTACATTAGAATCTGAGGTTCCTAGAAGCCAGGACATGAAGGGAAAAATGAGGTTACATATATTTGGTTTTCATTAAGGAAAGTGAACATCAGTTCCTCTGAGGACACATAGCATTTTCCTGGCACAGCATTCTCCAAGAAATTGAAACCATATAAGGGTAACAATGCCTAATTCCCAGGATTGCTAAGTGAATTAAGTATATATAAAAAGCCTTTATAAATTGCAACCTATTATTGAACATTAATTAATGCATAAATATTGATTAAACATATTTAATATAAGTTGAAAGCAGAGAACAGTTTTAATATTTTACTTTTTTTCAGTGGAAAGAATTTCTATATCATATCTATACTTTCCTATCTTCCTCTCTTCTAGAGTACAACACACAGGACACAGAACCACTTTTAGAAGGGGTTTGAGAGTTCGTGACTATGAAAATCAATGATAGTAGTTGCAGTACATACAGCTATAAATAAAGATGTGAGAAAACTATGTGGCATATAGAGATGAATGGAAAGACCCACCAATGGGTCTGACATTTGTTTTCTAGGAAAAAAAATATCACCAATCTTTGTTTCCTTTTAAACAATTTGACTCTTGTAAACGTGGAGTGAAAAATGTACGGCCGTTGACCCCTTGGGCCGTGTAACACAGCTGCCTTTCTGTAAAACTAATTAGTGAACTAAACTTGAAGCAAACAGCCTTCTCCCCAGTGATTATCACAGTCCCCAGATTACCTACACAGTCACCGTGTCTCTTCCTCCTCAACACCCTTCAAAGCATCATTCCTAGTTTCTTGATCACAACTCAATGGGCCAGGGTCATCTTCTTTTCAGCTTATAATTCCTTTTACACCTCATTTAACCAATTTGAGGATGCAGTGTGTAGAAGAAGCATATCTTAGTACTTGAAGAAGGGCAAGTACTCCAAGGGCAAAGAGTACTCCAAGGGCAAAGAGTACTCCAAGGGCAAAGAGTACTCCAAGGGCAAAGAGTATGGTCTAGTCCAAAGACTGTCAACGATATTAACAATACCCAACAGTAGTTTATCAGTTTAAATATCTCCTTTCAGTACCAGGAAGAGATGGAGGATTCTAAATACAAAAAACTATCATCAATGGAGAGAACCCCAGATTTACATCTGCTGGGCTGGAAGAAGCAGAAGCTGGAATCAAGATTGCTGGGAGAAATATCAATAATCTCAGATATGCAGATGACACTACCCTTATGGCAGAAAGTGAAGAGGAACTCAAAAGCCTCTTGATGAAAGTCAAAGAGGAGAGTGAAAAGGTTGGCTTGAAGCTCAACATTCAGAAAACAAAGATCATGGCATCTGGTCCCATCAGTTCATGGGAAATAGATGGAAAAACAGTGGAAACAGTGTCAGACTTTATTTTTTTGGGCTCCAAAATGAGAGTTGGACTGTGAAGAAAGCTGATTGCCGAAGAATTGATGCTTTTGAACTGTGGTGATGGAGAAGACTCTTGAGAGTCCCTTGTACCTCAAGGAGATCCAACCAGTCCATTCTAAGGGAGATCAATCCTGGGTGTTCGTTGGAAGGACTGATGCTAAGGCTGAAACTGCAATACTTTGGCCACCTCATGCGACGAGTTGACTCACTGGAAAAGACTCTGATGCTGGGAAAGGTTGGGGGCGGGAGGAGAAGGGGACGACCGAGAATGAGATGGCTGGATGGCATCACCGACTCTGTGGACATGAGTTTGAGTGAACTCCGGGAGTTGGTGATGGACAGGGA
The DNA here is from genome assembly GCF_049115385.1 of Moschus berezovskii. Lineage (NCBI taxonomy): Eukaryota > Metazoa > Chordata > Mammalia > Artiodactyla > Moschidae > Moschus > Moschus berezovskii. The sequence continues at coordinate 37,778,653 of NC_142472.1, forward strand.
GGCCTGGCGTGCTGTGATTCATGGGGTCACGGAGAGTTGGACACGACTGAGTGACTGAACTGAACTGAACTGAATCACCTTAAGCTCAATTAACTTGCTTTTCTCACTTAACTTGCCTCCCATTCCCAATGTCTCTTTTGCCTTGAGCTGTAAATGGTATTCAAGGTGGTAACTTGAGCCATTTTGGAGAGTTATTGTTTTCCAATGTATCTCTCATGTATACTGGAGGTATTTGTTGTAATTGTTCAATCACTATGTCACGTCTGACTCTTCTGCAACCCCATGGATTCCAGTCTGCCAGGCTCCTCTGTCCATGGGATTTTCTAGGCAAGAATACTGGAGTGGGTTGCCATTTCCTCCTCCAGGTGATCTTCCCAACACAGGGATTAAACCCATGTCTCCTGCATTGGCAGGCAGACTCTTTACCACTGAGCTACCACCAAGGAAGCCCATACTAGAGATACACATATTATTAAACTCTGTCTTTTTCCTGTTAATTTTTTTTTTATTACAGGGTGGTTTCAGGCAAGTACCTAGAAGGGTAGGGGAAATTTCCTTTCCTATATTAGGTGGAAATACCTGTATTATCTCAATACATTCTTTAAAAAAACCTTGTACTTGCAAAAAAAAAAAAAAAACAAGTCACAGAAAACTTCTGTCACTGAAACAAATTTGGGTCTGCTTGCCCAGATGTGCAGTAAAACCAGCCTACTGACACTGGGTTGTGGTGAAAGACAGTACAGCATATAGTGTAGGTGCCAATACAAAGAGAATGAGTGACTCATGCTCAAAAACCTTGAACTCTGGGAAAGGTTTCAGCAAAGATTTTTAAAGGCAAAGTGAGAAAGGGGAGTGCCAAGGTATGTGATCGGCTTGTGCACAATTCTCTGATCAGTTGATGGTGAGGTAACACCCAGTGTTCGTTGGATAGTGTCACAAGGGTTAATATTATCAGTCCTTAGGCACTAGTAGGTTTGGGGGCTATGTACTCATGATCATCAGGGAGTTAATTTCTTCCATTTGGTGGTGGTTTTAGCATCTGTAAAACAACTCAGGAAATGTGTATCAGTTGCTTTAATCTAAGGATACTTCAGAAAGGAGTTACAGAAATAGCAACACAATAATAATGGGGGATTTTAATACCCCACTCACATTTATGGCTAGATCAACTAAACAGAAAATTAACAAGGAAACACAAACTTTAACTGTTACAATGGACCTGTTAGACCTAATTCATATCTACAGGGCATTTCATCCAAAAACAACGGATTTTACCTTTGTCTCAAGGGCACACAGAACATTCTCCAAGATAGATCATATCTTGGGCCATAAATCTAGCCATGGTAAACTTAAAAAAAATTGAAATCATTTCAAGAATCTTTTCTGATCACAATGCAGTAAGATTAGATATCAATTAAGACATTACTTTGCCAACAAAGGTCCGTCTAGTCAAGGCTATGGTTTTTCCAGTGGTCATGTATGGATGTGAGAGTTGGACTGTGAGGAAAGCTGATCACCAAAGAATTGATGCTTTTGAACTGTGGTGCTGGATAAGACTCTTGAGAGTCCCTTGGACTGCAAGGAGATCCAACAAGTCCATTCTAAATGAGATCAATCCTGGGTGTTCATTGGAAGGACTGATGCTAAAGTTGAAACTCCAATAGTTTGGCCACCTCATGTGACGAGTTGACTCACTGGAAAAGACTCTGATGCTGGGAAGGATTGGGGGCGGGAGGAGAAGGGGACGACAGAGAATGAGATGACTGGATGGCATCACCGACTCGATGGACATGAGTTTGAGTGAACTCTGGGAGTTGGTGATGGACAGGGAGGCCTGGCATGCTGTGATTCATGGGTTGGCAAAGAGTCGGTCACAACTGAGTGACTGAACTGAACTGAACAGGAAAAATAAACTATAGAAAACACAAACATACAGAGAATAGACAACATACTTCTGAATAACCAACAAAAGAAATAAAAAAGGAAATCAAAATATGCATGGAAAAAAATGATAGTGAAAACATGACAAGCCAAAACCTATGGGATTAAGTAAAGCAGTGCTAAAAGAGAGGTTCATACCAATCAATACAAGCCTACCTCAAGAAACAAGAGAAACATCAAATACACAACCTAACTTTACACCTAAAGCATCTAGAAAAAGAAGAAGAAGAAAAACAAACAAAAAAAAAACACCCAAAGTTAGTAGAAGCAAATAAATCATAAAAATCAGAGCAGAAATAAATGAAAAAGAAATGAAGGCAACTATAGCAAAGATCAACAAAACTAAAAGCTGGTTCTTTGAGAAGATAAAAAAAATAGACAAACCATTAGTCGAGACTCATCAGAAAAAAAAAAGGGGGGGAGAATTAAATCAATTAAATTAGAAATGAAAATGGAGAAATCACAACAGATAACACAGAAATACAAAAAATCATAAGAGACTACTCTAAGCAACTATATGCATAAAATGGACAACTAGGAAGAATTGGACAAATTCTTAGAAAAGTACAACCTTCCAAAACTAAACAAGGAAGAAATAGAAAACTGGAACAGACCAATCACAAGCATGAAAATCTAAACTGTAATCACAAATCTTCCAACAAACAAAAGCCCAGGACCAGCTGACTTCACAGGTGAATTTTACCAAAAATTCAGAGAAGAGCTATTATCTATCCTATGCAAACTCTTCCAGAAAGTTGCAGAAGAAGGCAAACTCCCAAACTCATTCTATGAGGCCACCATAACCCTGATGCAAAAAAAAAAAAGACGCACAAAAAGAAAACTACAGGCTAATATCACTGATGAACATAGATGCAAAAGTCCGCAAAAAAATTTTGGAAACAGAATCCAACAACATATTAAAAAGATCATACATCATGACCAAATGGCTTTTATTCCAGGGATGCAAGGATTCTTCAATATTCACAAATAAATCAATGTGATACACCATATTAACAAATTGGAAGATAAAAACCACATGATTATCTCAATAGATGCAGAGAAAGCTTTTGACAAAATTCCACATCCATTTATGATTAAAAATGCCAGAAAGCAGGCATGGAAGGAACATACTTCAACATAATGAAAACCATATTCGACAAACCCACCGCAAACATTATCCTCAACAATGAAAAACTGAAAACATTTCCTCTAAAATCAGGAACAAGACAAAGGTGCCTACTCTCACCACTACTATTCAACATAGTTTTGGAAGTCCCAGCCACAGCAATCAGAGAAGAAAAAGAAATAAGAGGAATCCAGATTGGAAAAAAAGAAGTAAAACTCTCACTGTTTGCAAATGACATGATCCTCTACACAGAAAACCCTAAAGATACCATCAGAAAATTACTATAGCAAACCAATGAATATAGTAAAGTTGCAGGATATAAAATTAATACACAAAAATCCCTTGCATTCCTATACACTAACAATGAAAAAACAGAAAGAAATTAAGGAAACAATGCCATTGAACTTTGCAATGAAAAGAATAAAATACTAATGAATCAGTTCAGTTCAGTCGCTCAGTAGTGTTCAACTTCATGTGACTCCATGGACTGCAGCACTCCAGGCCTCCCTGTCCATCACCAACTCCTGGAGTTTATTTAAACTCATGTCCATTGAGTCGGTGATGCCATCCAACCATCTCATCCTCTGTCATCCCCTTCTCCTCCTGCCTTCAATCTTTCCCAGCATCAGGGTCTTTTCAAATGAGTCAGTTCTTCTCATCAGGTGGCCGAAGTATTGGAGTTTCAGCTTCAGTATCAGTCCTTCCAAAGTACACCCAGGACTGATCTCCTTTAGGATGGACTGTTTGGATCTCATTGCAGTCTAAGGGACTCTCAAGAGTCTTCTCCAACACCACAGTTCAAAAGCATGAATTCTTCAGTGCTCAGCTTTCTTTACAGTCCAACTCTCACATCCATACATGACTACTGGAAAAACCATAGCTTTCACTAGATGGGCCTTTGTTGTGTCCAACTCTTTGTGATTCCATGGACTATTCCATGGAATTCTCCAGGCCAGAATACTGGAGTGGTAGTGTTTCCCTTCTCCAGGGGATCTTCCTAACCCAGGGATCAAACCCAGGTCTCCCATATTGTAGGCAGATTCTTTATCTGCTGAGCCACAGGGAAAGCCCAAGAATACTGAAGTGGGGTATCCTATCTCTTCTCCAGCAGATCTTCTCAATCCAGAAATTGAACTGGGGTCTCCTACATTGCAGGCAGATTCTTTACAAACTGAACTGTGAGGGAAGTCCATATACTTATGAGTAAATTTACCTAAAGAAACAAAAGACATATACATAGAAAACTATAAAACACTGATGAAAGAAATCAAACATGACACAAATAGATGTAGAAATATACCATGTTCATGGATTGGAAGAATCAATATAGTGAAAATGAGTATACTACCCAAAGCACATTAGATTCAACTCAATCCCTGTCAAGCTGCCAATGGTATTCTTCACATAACTAGAATGCATAATTTCACAATTTATATGAAAACACAAAAACAACCTCAAATAGCCAAAACAATCTTCATAAAGAAGAATAGAATGGGAGGAATCAATCTTCCTAACTTCAGACTATACTACAAAGCTACAGTCATCAAGACAAGATGGTACTGGCACAAAGACAGAGATGTAGATAAATGGAACAAAATAGAAAGCCCAAAGATAAATCCACACACTTACAGACAACTTATCTTTGACAAAGGAAACAAAAATATACAATAGAGAAAACACTGTCTTTTTAACAAGTGGTGCTGGGAAAACTGGTCAACCACATGTAAAAGAATGAAACTAGAAATTTCCTAACACCATACACAAAGATAAACTCAAAATGGATTAAAGATCTAAATGTAAGACCAGAAACTAATTAGAGGAAAACATAGAGGAATAAATGTTTTCCTCTTAGAGGAACACTATCTGACATAAATCACAGCAAGATCCTCTATGACCCACCTCCCAGAATAATGGAAATAAAAACAAAAATAAACAAATGGGACCTAATTAGATTTAAAAGCTTTTGCACAAGGAAGGAAACTATACGCAAGGTGAAAAGGCAGCCTTCAGAATGGGAGAGAATAATAGCAAATGAAACAAATGACAAAGAACTAATCTTCAAAATATACAAGCAGTTCAATACCAGAAAAATGAAAAACCCAATCAAAAAGTGGGCAAAAGAACTAAACAGACATTTCTCCAAAGAAGACATACAGATGGCTAATAAACACATGAAAAGATGCTCAACATCATTCATTATTAAGGGAATGCAAATCAAAACCACAGCGAGGTATCTCATGCTGGTCAGAATGGCCACCATCAAAAAGTCTACAAACAGTAAATACTGGAGAGGGTATGGAGAAAAGGGAACACTCTTACACTGTTGATGGGAATGCAAACTGGTACAGACACCATAGAGAACAATGTGGAGATTCCTTCAAAAACTGAGAATAGAACTGCCATACGATCCAGCAATCCCACTGCTGGGTATACACACCGAGGAAACCAGAACTGAAAGAGACACATGTGCCCCAGTGTTCGTTGCAGCACTGCTTACAATAGCCAGGACATGGAAGCAAGCTATAGGTCCATCGACAGGCAAAGGATAAGGAAGTTGTGGTACATACACACAATAGAATATTACTCAGCTATAAAAAGCAAAACATTTGAGTCAGTTCTAATGAAGTGGATAAAACTGGAGCCTATTATAAGGAATACAGTAAGTCAGAAAGAGAAACACAAATACTATATATTATCACATATACATAGAATTTAGAAAGACAGTAATGATGATCTTTTATGCAAGACAGCAAAAGAGACAGATGTAAAGAACAGACTTTGGGACTCGGAGAAGGTGAGGGTGGGGTGATTTGAGAGGATAACATTGAAACATGTATATTACCATATGTAAAACAGATGACCAGTGCAAGTTCCATGCATGAAGCAGGGCACTCAAAGCCGGTGCTCTGGGACAATCCAGAGGGATGGGGTGGGTAGGAAGGTTCAGGATAGGGGAACACATGTGCACCCGTGGCTGATTCATGTCAATGTATGGCAAAAACCATCACAATATTGTAAAGTAATTCAGTCAGTTCAGTTCAGTTCAGTCGCTCAGTCGTGTCTGACTCTCCACGACCCCATGAATCACAGCACGCCAGGCCTCCCTGTCCATCACCAACTCCCAGAGTTCACTCAAACTCATGTCCACAGAGTCGGTGATGCCATCCAGCCATCTCATTCTCGGCCGTACCCTTCTCCTCCCGCCCCCAACCTTTCCCAGCATCAGAGTCTTTTCCAGTGAGTCAACTCGTCGCATGAGGTGGCCAAAGTATTGGAGTTTCAGCTTTAGCATCAGTCTTTCCAATGAACACCCAGGATTGATCTCCTTTAGAATAGACTTGTTGGATCTCCTTGCAGTCCAAGGGACTCTCAAGAGTCTTATCCAGCACCACAGTTCAAAAGCATCAATTCTTCGGAGATCAGCCTTCTTCACAGTCCAACTCTCACATCCATACATGACCACGGGAAAAACCATAGCCTTGACTAGACGGACCTTTGTTGGCAAAGTAATGTCTCTGCTTTTTAATATTAAATAAATAAAATAATTTTTTTTAAGGAAAGGAGTTAAAGCAAAGAAGGATGGGGGTGTCGGTCCCAGAAAAGGCCCCATAGGGTCCTGCTCATTACACTTCCTTATAAATACCTTCATTTAATCCTCACAGTTCCTTTGTGGATTAGTTACTATTTACTCCAGTTTTCAGATAGAGTCAGACATATATGAATTTGAAGCTTGTTTCTGCTCCCTATTAACTATAGGAGCTCAGGCAAGCTATTAATATTATGAATCAATGTCCTTACCTATAAGACAGGAATAAAGACTGAATAAGATAATATCTGTGAAGCATCTTTAGAGGGTCAGACATAGAGTAAGTACATAATAATGGTGATTATTATTATTGTATTTCCTGAACAGAACTCTTGTAGCCACAAAAAATTATAAATTACCTATTAAAATATTTCCATATTCTTGAAAGTCACAGTCATGTTCTTTTAGAATATTTCCTCAGGTAATATAATTTTCTTAGTAATACTTTGATCCATAGTTTGAATTTGTGGATAACATTTGTTTAAAAAAAGAGTCCCCAAACATAAACTTATTTCTTCAGAATAAACCATAAAATCTTCTAGGACTCTTCTCATGAAGCTACCAGGTGATTAAATCAACAAGAAGAATTTCTGTCTGAAGCCTGTGTTAGTTTGAGCTCTGAACTCAATAAATGCAAAGCAGCTGCCGTGCTGTAGGACTATGAATTTTAATCCTTAATATTTTCATGTTGTAGGAACCTCAACAATTGGTGCACAGAAATCTTTCCTTATTTGATTCATTCCAGAGACATCAGATTATTGTTTATGTGTCTTCTAGATTAGATTTATCCAAACAACCCAACTTCTTCAGGTTGGTAAATTGTTTAAAGGTGATTTATCTGAAAACAAGTCAAAAATATTTTTCAGCAGCAGCCTCCTAATGTGCTGAGTCTTTGTCACAAGTGCCTTGCATTTCTTACAGCACACTTCATCCTAAATGGCCAACTCTGGCCTTGAGAAAGTGCACTGTGGCCACTGTTTCTGCTGATATAGCCCAGCTTTTCAGCCAGCACTGGGTCAAACTTGGAGAGTGCTTTGATCTTTCACTGAGAGGCACATGGTCTCTGTGTCAAATATCACCAGTGGCACTCTTTCACAAGTTGTACCCAAGCTGGCATGAGCACTGGGCAGGAGTTAAAACTCAGAGTCAGGGATAGGTGTACACAACAAACACTCAGCGCCAAACATACCAGGGCCAAAAGAAAGTTGTAATACAGGGAGCAAACTAAGGTACAGAGCCAGAGTCCAGTCCGGGGTCAGAGGGCAGAGAACAGGCTGGACAGCATCTAAAACTGCCACCACTTTGCTAAAGCTGTTCATACTGGACCACCTGCAAGGAAAGTGACTAGCACTTAGGGGCCAGAGGTGTCTCACCAATGCCACTTAGAGCAGAGATGAGTCAGGATGCAAAGAATTTGAACTACCAATTCACATCCATGCTATGTTATCAGGTAAACACACCTAAAACTCATTGACTTAAGGCCAGCTCCATGCTGTGTCATGCCAAGTCGCTTTAGTCATGTCCAACTCTTTACGACCCTATGGACTGTAGCCTGCCAGGCTCTGTCCATGGGATTCTTCAGGCAAGAATACTGGGGTGGGTTGCCATTTCCTTCTCCAGGGAATCTTCCCAATGCAGGGATTGAACCCAAGTCTCACATTGCAGGCAGATTCTTTACCATCTAAACCACCTGCCAATGATAAAGTCACTGATTTGTATATAAAGTGAAATATGCATTTCATTTTTGATATAACCATTCCAAACATTTTTGGAAATTTTTGAATTCTGATAGGTTTTCTTTTTAAAATTACTGGTTTTGACTCATTTAAGGTTGCTTATCCAGTTTGTCTAACCATTCTTTCACTTTAATTTCATATTTTCAAAACATACTCATGTTAACTGTATTCATGTATGGATTCATTAAATGCATCCTTTGTGAGTATCTTGCATTCTTTAGTGAATACTTTCACAAACGGTATAAATTAAGTAAATTAATGTATAACTTGCGTTTGCTCCCTTTAATGAAGGATTGCTGTTTTGATGATAATAAAGAGAAGATCTGTTATGACTATGTTATGTAGATGTCAGGAAAAATGAAGTGCAATGGAGGATTAAATTAAATAAGAGAGAAAGTATAAAATCTCAGTACCTGGCATATGTTAGCTACTTTGTTAATACTAGTTCCTTTTATAGAAGTGAGAAATTCATTCTCCTTACCAAGTTGACTTGCTTGATATTTCGTATACCCGACTCACCAGATGTTTGCTTACTTTTCATTTCACATGGAATCTCACCAGTCTCATTTTTTATGATATGAAGAAATGTGAAAGTAGATAAAGAAATACTTTTAGAATCTCTGTGGTTCCAGTTTGCTGTATTTATTTCCCTAACTCCAATTACCGACAGCCTCTGGGAAAAGGAGTTATTTCCACTTTCCCAACAGTGGCTCCAGTGTTCCTAATACTAAACCTCTAGCCTTCTGTCCTCTCCCTTCAGGTCTCAGTGAGCAAAGGAGGGAGGTATACCAGATGTTGCAAGCCTTGCCTCTCCCCACAGGACATGCTGTGGGCAAAAAAGTCAACTCAGTTATGCTCAAATGTATTCTTTGCTTGAGCACCTTGATAAAGTAGCTGGTGAGATGGAAAAAAAGGCAGAGAATAAAAAGGAAAGAGTTAACAAGATACAGGATCAGTGTGTGAATGTGGAAAAAGAAACTGGATTGTATTAGAATGAAAGCATTCAAGGCGAGCAGAGAGAAGGATCGATACATAGCTCTAGTTTGGTGAAACAAAAAAATATGGCTTTGTTTGCCTGTGTTTGCTTCTGCATAATGGCAAAGGCACGATATATAACCTGCAAATATCTATGCAGAGAAAGAATGGAGAGAATCAAAGTGTATATTGGGCACCTGGATGATATAAATCAATTAGATAACCTGGCTTCAGTGGGAGAAGAGCCAACTGTTGAAGCACCCATCTGAAAAAGGTTAAGTGTGTGGAGGAATCCCAATGAACTATTGAATCAAATGTGCAGTGCTGTGTATTTAACATTAGAACAAAGTAGATGGTGAGTCAGAGTCTAAAGAACAGAACAAAGTGAAAAGGTATTGGGTAGACAAAAAAGAATGGGGGTAGGAGTCAGTGCAGAAAAGAATTAAAGATAAAATAAATAGTGGAAATCAATATCAAGAGGGAGAAATTCGTAAAAAGTGGCATGAGGACTCAAGTACTGCATTGTTTTCTAACAGGGATGAGATTTTAGTTGTTAAGAAGAAAGCATATATGCACTAGTTCAAAATCCTATTTAATTGATACATCCTGAACTACCAATCACCAGTTAAATACATTCTCTAGAATTTGCCTGTGTAAGTCTCTTAGATATCACAAGTCTGTCTGTTGGGGACTCACCCAATTTGTTGTCATTATGCTTTTCCTACCTGCTAAGTGAAACACCCTTTTACAGTGGGCAAAGATCTGATTTCAAGCAAGACAGGATGCTGACTTATCTCCAAGGAATGAGTCATGACTGGCCCAAGTCATTTATAATAATCTCATTCCCTTCTATTAATGGCTTTGGTCCCAAATTAGCATGTGAATCAGTTCTGGTTAATGATACATCAAGGGAAACCTGGTATTTTCCTTCTAGCCTCGAAAGTAGTATACAGGGACTTATACATTCCTGCTTGTAATACTGAAGTAAAGACATAATGCCTGGAGATGTGGCAGCTGTCTTGCAACCATGAGGCAACAAGAGCCAAAGGATGGTGAAGTTGAAGGGTGAAAAGGGTCAGGGTTTTGGTTGAGCCCATTTAACAGCTAAGGCTGTTTCAGTGGCTGCCAGTTACCAGATGTGCTACAAGGGCAAGCTACTGTTTAGCTGGATTTTCTGATATTTAAACTGAAAGCATTTAGTCACTCAATCATATTTGCACTTGGACAATCCAGAAGGATTTATAACCTTCATCATGTCTTTTAGGCTTTAAAAGAATGCTTTTGTTTGGTACTTCAGGAAACTATTTAAATGAGTCATCTCAAACTAACATATTTAAAAGTAATTTAGCACATTCTTTTGTTGTCACAGATCCAGAGAACTTAAGCATGACAAGTTGTTCTACCTATTTTCACGTGTTATCACCTTCTACTTGGAATATTAAAAGAAATTACAAGAAAATTAAAATATAAATAAATTATAGTTACAGTATAAATATTCAATATATGAATGTAGTTAATAAAAATAAAATTCCCATATTGCCTCCTGATTAATCAATTTAACTTAAATTTATTTAAGAATACACAAATTCTTTATTTACTTATTTATTTTGCCATGCTACGTGGCATGTGGAATCTTGGTTCCCTGACCATGAATCAAACCCAGACCCCCTGCAGTGTAAGCTCAAAGTGTTAACCATTGGACCACCAGTGAAGTCCCAAGAATACATAAAGTCTTAAGAGAGCAAGAAGCCCATATATTTACTTTTATTTTACCTTGGGAACAAACTAGAGGGGTTAGAAAATGTGATCGTTTAAGTAGACAGCAGCAAGCAGAACAAGAGCACAATCCTTCTTTCAGGTCAAAGGCTTCCTCCTCCATCATCTTGGTTTCCAAAGGAGACACAGAAACACTGTCATAAACTATTGAAATCTGTTCATCAGAAGGCAATGACCAGATGTGGCCACTCCTGAAATAAACCTTTTTGTTATCTTCAATTCCTCCATTATTATCTCTATCCATTTTCTGACGCATCATGCTGGTGTTTTTTCTTTTATTTTTCTCATTTTCCATTATTTTATTTGTCTCCTTTATACTGATGACCTCAGCTCTCCCTTCCCATCTTCTCTTGATTACCCTCTATTATTTTATCTAATACTTCTTTTCAATCTTCCTCCCATTCTTCCACTAAATCCAGTACCCTGTCCCCATCCACTCATCCATCCACTTTCTCTTCTGAACATAAACATCTAGAACTTTAGCAGCTCATTTATTTTCCTTAGTTCTTTTTATTTATTTTTGCCTGTATAGTCTTTGGTATAGTCTATTTTCATTTTCAAGTCCATCTTTTACCCATGCTTTTTAAAATACATACTCTAACTTCAGAATTATTATTTTATTCAGTATAGTCTGTCATTTCCCTCTGTTAACAGAGCAATAATAGTCGTAATGACCTTGGCCTGGCACTCAAAGCAATGCCACTGCTGACCTGTAATTCCACGGTTGACCTGCAGACCTCTGCCAGGGGTGGAAAATAAAGACTGAAAATGCTGACAAGGGAGGTGAGGAAAAGCAAGCAGAATCTGGAGAAGCAAGAGAGCGCTGAGGAAGCAAAATGAAAAAAAAGAGCAAATAAACAGCCTTATATCCTACTATCATAGAGCCATTATTATTTCATACACACACACACATGCACATACAGGCAAGCTTTCAGATTGTTAGGATGCACTGCTGGAGGAAGACTCAGGAACCCCCAAAACTAGCATCTGGCTTTATTTATGAACCAGACCTGAAGAGGTCAGTGCTAGGACTGGGAGAGCTTGGGTTAAGGTGAAAGATAAAGGAGACATTGGTCAAGGTCTCTTCAGAGTTGATCAACCTGTGTTGCCAAACTAGAGGGCTCTTTGGTGGTGTCATTTGTCCAGTGTGTTTGAGGAGGAGGACATTGGACAGAGAACAGGAGAAAGATAATGTTCTTTCATGGGATTCACAGCTGACTTGAACACATAATATAACATCCTTTACAAGAGAGGTCCAGTGGTCCTAACTGTGCTGTGATGATAGGTTTTACTGGTTTAAGATTCTTTAGCAGAAAACTCTCTCGTTTGCAAATGGAAGTCTTGTCTCTTGCTGCCAATTTCCCCATATTCACTTCACCATGGAATCTGTATACTTTACTGTAAAGAATTCTCCATGACAGGAAAAATATTTTCTTAAAGACAAGTTGCCAAAATGATAGAAATAAAATCATATTAATTTAAAGTAGAATAATTTAGGGACTTCCCTGGTGGTCCAGTGATTAAGAATCCACCTACCAATGCAGGGGCCATGGGTTCAGTCCCTGGACCAGGAAGATTCCACATGCTCCAGGGCACAAGCCTGTGTGCCACAACTACTGAAGCCTATGGATCCTAGAGCCCTTGCTCTGCAAGAAAAAAAGCCATCGCAATGAGAAACCCACACCCCACAACTAGGGAAATCCTGCATGCAGCAACAAAAACCCAGTGCAGCAAAAATGAAAACAAATGAAGTAGAATAACTTAAAATCTTGTCTCTAACTTAATCAGGGAATGAAAAGAGTATTTTGAATATTTCTTATGACTCCTTCTGACCCTTGAGTCTTTATCTGTGAGTCCTTTTGGGTGCGCTGTTTGCTTATGTCTAAGGAGTGCATGAGGAAGGCAGAGGTGAGGAGAATTAAAATTAATCTCTATTCAGTTGCTAAGCAGACAACTATGCCATCCACATTTCCATGGGCCGCACTTCCCAGGATCTAAAATTGAGCAAGATGGGTTGTATGTTACTTTCCTAGGAAGGCTATAACAAATTGCTAGAAATTTGGTGACTTAAAACTATAGAAGTTTATTTTCTCACAGTCTGGAGGCCAGAGGAGCTTCCTCAGTGGCTCAGTGATAAAGAATCCACCTGTAATGCAGGAGACACAGGCTCGATCCCTGGGTCAGATAGATCCCCTGGAGAAGGCATAGTGACTCACTCCAGTATTCTTGACTGGAGAAACCCATGGACGGAGGAGCCTGGTGGCCTATGGTCTTACAGAGTCACAAAGTGTTGGACATGACTGAAGCAACTTAGCTTGCATTCATGGAGACCAGAAGTCTGAGATCAAGACATTGGCAGGGTGGTCCCTTCTGGAGTTTCTGAGGAGAGTCTGTTCCATACCTCTTTACCAGCTTCCACCCACTCCAGTACTCTTGCCTGGAAAATCCCATGGACGGAGGAGCCTGGTAGGCTGTAGTCCATGGGGTCACTAAGAGTCGGATACGATTAAGCGACTTCACTTTCACTTTTCACTTTCATGCATTGGTGAAGGAAATGGCAACCCACTCCAGTGTTCTTGCCTGGAGAATCCCAGGGACGGGGGAGCCTGGTGGGCTTCCGTCTATGGGGTCGCACAGAGCTGGACAGGACTGAAGCGACTTAGCCGCAGCAGCAGCAGTGTCTCTGGCAACACTTGGCATCCCTTGATTTGAAGCTTGTAGCTGCATTACTCCAATCTCTTTCTTTTTTTATTGGAGCATAATTGCTTTACAATGTTATTTTAGTTTGTGCTGTTCAATGAAGTGAGCTAGCCATAAGTATACATATATCCTTTCCCTCTTGGACCTGCTTCCCCCCCGCCCCCCACTCATCTAGGTCATCACAGAGCAGCGAGCTGAGACTATTTCCAAGAGAGAAATAGAGACACAGATGTAGAGAATGGCAGAGTTGGGGAAGGGGAGGGTGGGATGAATTGGGAGATTATTTATGATTGATAATAGCTGTGGGAACTCACCTTAAAGCACAGGAAGTTCAGTTCACTACTCCAATCTCTTTCTCTATCTTCATATAAATTTTTCTCCCTGTGTCTCTGTATGTGCCTAAGTCTCCCTCTCCTTTCTCCTATAAAGTCATCAATTATTGGATTTAGGGTCCATCCTAAATCCATGTTTTGGCTGCCTCTTGATGTGCACAAAAGAGGAGAGTGGAAAAGTTGGCTTAAAACTCAACATTCAAAAAATTAAGATCATAGCATCCAGTCCCATCACTTCATAGCAAATAGATGGGGGAAAATGGAAACAGTGACATGTTTTATTTTCTTGGGCTCCAAAATCACTGTGGATGGTGATTGCAACCATGAAATTAAAAGACACTTGCTCCTTGGAAGAAAAATTATGACAAACCTAGACAGCATATTAAAAAGCAGAGATATCACTTTGCCAACAAAGGTTTGTATACTCAAAGCTATGGTTTTTCCAGTAGTCATGTACAGATGTGAGAGTTGGCCCATAAAAAAGGCTGAGTGCAGAAGAATTGATGCTTTTGAACTGTGGTGCTGGAGGAGAATCTTGACAGTCTCTTGGACACCAAGGAGATCAAGCCAGTCAATCCTAAACGAAATCAATACTGAATATTCATTGGAAGGACTGATGCTCAAGCTGAAGCTCCAGTACTTTGGCCACCTAGTGTAGAGAGCTGTCTTATTGGAAGAGACCCTGATGCTGGGAAATATTGAGGGCAGGAGGAGAAGGCGGCAACAAAGGATGAGATGGTTGGATGACATCATCGACTCAATGGACATGAGTTTGTGTAACTTCCAGGAGATAGTGAAGGATAGGGAAGCCTGGCATGCTGCAATCCATGGGGTTGCAAAGGGGTGGACATGACTTAGCAACTGAAAATCAACAACTAAATCCAGAATGATTTCATCTTAGAACCTAAGCTAATTACATCTTCAAATACTCTTCAAACAAGACTACATTCTGAGATTCTGAGGGTACACGAATTGGGGTAGACACTATACAGCCCACTACAGGCTCTAACAGCAATGTTAAAGTGTGGCTCAGCATAGACCAACACATTTGCAATAGCTCTGATTCAACCACCTTCCCCAAATCCTGCTAGTCCAGTTTAATGATGCCTCACCAGAATGGCTCCAAAACACCCTGGAATGTCCCAGATTGACACCCTTGCTCCATGACACAGACATCTTCCACACGAGCGACATGACCTCCTCTTTATCCTACCCGCTGTGGTTCCATCGCAGCTGCTCCCCTGCTCTGTTCTAATGGATGCCCTGGTGAAAACGGTAAGAAGGAGCTATTCTTCCTCATGCTTATCAGAACTTTAAAAGTTTCCACAAGCAGTGAACTTTGTGTACTAGCACTTTTGCTTAATTCGAGCAGACCAAAACCTGACTGAACTTCAAACTTTCTCGGTCAGAAGTTCTCTTAAGTCAACTACTCAGAATGATTCCTCCCGCTGTCCTTTTCCAGTGCATCCACCACTTTCTATCAACCCTGACCTTCCTGCACTTTTTCCCTTTCCAGTTCATATGCTTCTAAGACTAAGGAGGGAACTCGGTAACCTGATTTCTTAAGGTGGGGCTGCAGGGAAGGAACACAAGGCCTATGTGTCCCCTCATCATTTCTTATCTCCCTCAGGCTCATTTGACATTTACATAAAGACGTTTCATTTTTGTTCTATGCTCTCTGCCCTTTGGAAAGGTCTGAGTATATATACAGATTGAGGCTGAGACCTTCCATAGAAAACAGAATCACTATCAAAAGATTCCCTAGTTCTCTTCTATTTGCAACAAAATATTTACAAGGATATATCCTACATTGGGAATTCCCTGGTGGTCCAGTGTTTAGGGCTCAACACTTTCACTGATGGGCCTGGGTTTAATCCCTGGTTGAGGAACTAAAATCCTGCAAGCAGCCCAGCCAAAACTTTAACTAATTAAGACTCAATAAAAGAATACATCACACTTCTTTGTATTTAGGGAGCATTTAGTTACAAGATGGTGTAAATAAGATGGGTATGAGAGACAGCTGGAGACTTACCTACCTTATTTTTTTCCCAGGTAATTAATTTATTTTAATTGGAGGATAATTACTTTACAATGTTGTGATGATTTTTGCCATACATCAACGTGAATCAGCCATGGGTATACATGTATCCCCCCATCCTGAACCCCACTCTGCCACTTCCCTCCCTACCCTATCCCTTTGGGTTGTCCCAGACTACTGGCTTTGGGTGCCCTGCTTCATGCATCGAACTTGCACTGGTGATTTATTTTACATATGGTAATACACATGTTTCAATGCTATTCTCTCAAATCATCCCACCCTTGCCTTCTCCCACAGAGTCCAAAAATCCGTTCTTTACATCTATGTCTTTATTGCTGCCCTGCATGTAGGATTGTCATTACCATCTTTCTAAATTCCATATATATGCATTTGTATGCAGTATTTGTGTTTCTCTTTCTGACTTATTTCACTCTATATAATAGGCTCAAGTTTCATCCACCTCATTAGATCTGACTCAAATATTTTCCTTTTCATAACTGAGTAATATTCCATTGTGTATATGTACCACAACTTCCTTATCCATTTGTCTGCTGATGGATGGACATCAAGGTTGCCTCCACGTCCTGGCTATTGTAAACAGTGCTGCAGTGAACACTGGGGTACATGTGTCTCTTTCAATTCTGATTTTCATGGTGTATATGCCGAACAGTGGGATTGCTGGGTCATGTGGGAGTTCTATTCTCAGTTTTTTAAGGAATCTCCATACTGTTCTCCATAGTGGCTATACCAGTTTGCATTTCCAACAGTGTAAACGGTTCCCTTTTCTCCACACCCTCTCCAGCATATATTGTTTGTAGACTTTTTGATGGTGGCCATTCTGACCGACGTGAGATGAATCTTTATTGTGGATTTGATTTGCATTGTGAACTCTGGGAATTGGTGATGGACAGGGAGGACTGGCGTGCTGTGATTCATGGGGTCGCAAAGAGTCGGACATGACTGAGCAACTGAACTGAATAATGAGTGATGTTGAGCATCTTTTCATGTGTTTATTAGCCATCTATATGTCTTCTTTGGAGAAATGTCTGTTTAGTTCTTTTGCCCACTTTTTGATTGGGTTGTTCATTTTTTTGGTATTGAACTGCTTGTATATTTTGAAGATTAGTTCTTTGTCAGTTGTTTCATTTGCTCCCATTCTGAAGGCTATCTTTTCATCTTGCTTATAGTTTCCTTCCTTGTGCAAAATCTTTTAAGTTTAATTAGATCCCATTTGTTTATTTTTGTTTTTATTTCCTTTATTCTGGGAGGTGGGTCATAGAGGATCTTGCTGTGATTTGTGTTGGAGAGTATTCTGCCTATGTTTTCCTCTAAGGTTTTATGGTTTCTGGGGAGACCTGCCTACTTTAGACTGAGTTTTATTGAGTGCTAAAGTCTCCATGAGTACAGAATTTCGCCTTCAGTGTTCAGATGAAAAATACACATACAAAGAGTACAGACACATGCACCATCATGCCATGGTCCTACGCTAAAGAAGATGTTATGTTCCTACATTTTTGAGTTCTGCAATTGGACTTTTCTACTGTTCTATGTTTCTTTATTTATTTTATGGAAGTATAGTTGCTTTATAATGTTGTATTAATTTCTACTGTTTAGAAAGCTGATTCAGTTATACACACACATATACATTTTTTCATATTTTTCATGATAGTTTATTACAGGATATTATATCACTTATATGTGGAATAGAAAATATGAAAGGAATGAACTTATCCACGAGACACTCACAGACATAAACAGCAGACTTGTGGTTACCAAGGGCGTGGTGGTAGGGGAGAGGTGGATTGGGAGTTTGGGTTTAGCAGATGCAAACTATTATATATAGAATGGATAAACAGCAAGGTCCTACTATATATAATGGGGAGCTGTATTTAATATCCTGCCATTGGACTTCTAATTCTCTCTGCTGAGCTAATTAATTCACATTAACCACATTGCAAAGCACTGATAAGCCAAAATGCCAATTTACTAATTTACACTGAAAACTATTACAGCCAGGTGGATTGTAATGCTCACTTCAACTAGTTGGAGTAATACCTTCTCAATAGAAATGTGTCCTTCAGAAATAAAATCAAAATTAGAGGATATATTGGATTATTGAATGAAAATAAGAGAAGTGATTAACCTTAAGACATATAGCAAACGACTCTACCTTGAGGATACAGGTGCCATGCATCAAAATTTCTCAGTTGCTCCAGAGTACACTCCAGTAATAATGGACTCTGTGCCTTAACCAGCTCTCAAGTTTCAGTATTCTTTATTATTGTGCAAAAATTTCTGTGACTAACATTGCACTTGGTGTCAGAATTTTCGACATTATTACATCCATGTCTCCCTCCATGATTTTCAGAATGTTTCTAGGTTTGGGTTTCCTTGATGGGCATTCAGGAAGGTATTGTTATCTTACCTGTGACATTCTCATATGGTTCATCTTAATGTGATAGTACATTTTTGAAAAAATATCCTTTCGAAAAGGCTACACTCATTCTTTTGTGTCAACACTTGTTATTTCAGTCAGACTGAAGGGCGCACCCTGTTTTGGATCTGCTATCCCTCGGATGTACTGAACAAGGTCTCAAGAACACAGGTAGACAAAGTTTCCTCCAGGGCACTTAATTCCTAGAAAGAACATGAACTGATCGGATGTGAAAAAAAATAAGATTCAGGATCACTGGGTTCTGGTCTCAGCTTTGCCTTGAAGTATCTGAGGGGTAGGAAACTCATGTCTGTTTCCTCCTATTTAGGCAAAGAACTGGGGTATCTTGTATTCCAATCCCTTTGACTAACACATAGTAGGTATCCACTATGTGCTAATCAACCAACCACCTCCAACAGCTCTTTTAACTCTAAAAATTTTACAGAATCTCGGTGAATTACAATCCAGATTAGTGAATGACTTTTTAATCAGTTTATTTTGTCTCTAGTAGTAGAGCTTCATTTATTCATCTGGTGAGCATTCATTGCAAACTGCCTATGTGTCAGGCAAAATTCCACAAAGCTCGTTAGTGGTAACACAAGCTTTTACTTCTCCTGTTCTACATCCTTCTTCCCCAACTCAAAGCTTGATTTCCACATGGGATCTTTTTATTCAAGTAATCTAATCATCTCTCTTGACAATCAACTTGGTCTCTCCGTTGTTTCCCTTTCCCATGATTGCCCAAGATTTACTTTTATCTGGGACTCAATTTGTTTTGAACCCATTTTTTTTTTTTTTTTCTCAAGAAACTTGACGATAGCTTTGTAATCCAAGTTCAGAAGTTTAGAAAAAGCAGATTCTCACCAAAAAGCAGGAGTCTGAGTGCTGGCTTCCAGGGGCCTTCCACCTACCTAATCCTGGAACTTGAATTGCTCACATCTGCAACACTGGAAGGTCACTGCTGGCTTCTTCATCCTAGTGGAAGATTGCTCCAAGAACTCAGAGCACCTTCCAGATCGCCTCTATCTTACACTCCCCCTACCTCCCCCTCCCCTCCACACAAATCCCCCACCGGATGGCTGGGAAGGAATCCAGCCCAATATCCTGCAGCCACACATGTGTCTTCACTCATCCTCCAGCCCCCGCAGCCTCTGCAGGTCTTGCCCTCCTGAGGACCTCCCAGACCACCCACAGGGCCCTCCCCTGGAGTCCTGAACGTCCATCACCTCCCCTGCTCTCTCTTCTCATCCACGCCAGAACCTGCATGATCCAGGTTCCACTTATTTCCACCAGTCATTATGAAGATTTTACAGAGAAACATGATTTTAAATGTCATAACATTTTAAAGTTGAATAAGAACAAATCAACAAAGTGCAGCAGAAGCAACTGGCAACTTGTTCAGTCGCTCAGTCGTGCCCAACTCTCTGTGACCCCATGGACTGCAGCACCCCAGGCTTCCCAGTCCTTCACTGTCTCCTGGGCTTTGCTCAAACTCAGAAACTCACACAGCAATGTATATAGGAATGAACCGACAACGATCTACTTTATCGAGCAGGAACTATACTCAGTACTTCTTAATAATCTATAAGGGGAAAGAGTCTGAAAAAGAAGATATGTATTTATATACATATATATATATATATATAACTGAATCACTGTGCTGAACACCTGAAACTAACAAGACATTGTAAATAAAAATTAACACAAATTTTCAATTAAAATAAATAAAATAAAATAAACTTTCAAAATAAATTTAAATAATTCTTAAAAAATGAAGTGGAGAGAGGCACAGGAAACTGAAAGCGGGCCTTCCCTAGGGCAGGGAGGGTATTGGTTGGGAGTCTCCCTGGTGAGTGCCATCTGAGACAGAGAACGTCTATAGATGCCATGCCAGTGGCCATCTTCCCCAGTGGCAATTAACCAAGACAACTGGAATCCCAGATCACTAATTTCCCCAGGCTAATGGTTTTCTCTGATCCAAACAGTTGGCCTATCCCAGTATGTTGACATTTCTGGTCCAGTTTTTCAGGGCATGATGAAGATTAATGACAAGTCTGGGGTAAAGTTCAGGATTTTGTAATGGATCCACAGGAAGCTGAAGGGATCAGGCAGAGCATGGCTTAAGCTGACCATCTCCAGGGACCCCTCTGAGCTCCTTGTTTGTGCTATACTCATGTTTGGGTCCACCGTGTCACTGGCTACAGCTCTACCTAGGAGTGAGTGAGCACAAGCAACTTCCATCTCCTTCCCCTCAAAAGTTAAATCACGGCTATAGGAAAACATCTTTTTAAAATTACAATTATTTCTCTAAGCAATCAGTTCCTGGTCTTACTTATACCTAGAATAATGTGATTTTACAAATACTTTCTGCCCTGCTTTGGGGATCTTGACTATAGAATCAGGTAAACTGGGGTTTGATCAGATGAGTTCTACAAGTTCTCTGCAATTTCTGCAAATTTTAATATTTGAGACTAGAAACGTCTCATAAAAAGATAACTGTGGAAAAAAGATACATGTATAAGAGTATTTATCACAGCCTTTTATATATTTGCAAAATATTGATTAATAAATTGTCATGCTTACATATAAAATGGACACTAGGAAGTCATTAAAAGTGTATCTCTTTATTCACTGATAAAGAAATCCCCTGTGATTCATTGTTAAATGCAGAAAGGAACTCAAAAAACATTTATGACCTCACTTATGATAAGTTTATACTAACATCATGCCCCACACAGATACAAAAAGATATTAACCAAAATATTGAACACTCACTGTCAAATCTCCAAAGTAGAATTTCATGTGATCTTCAGTTTTTTTATTTCTATTTTTCTGTATCCTGTGAATTTTCTATAGTAAAATAAATAGTTTTTTTTTTAAGGATTGGAGAAAATAAATTAATTAACTATCTGTAGTTTCAGGATAGGAAAAGGACACTATATGGACTTTAAAATCAGGCTGAGGTGGTTTCAAATTGTGATTACTTGTTATATGACCCTGGGCAAGTCATTTAACTACACTGAGCCTCAGGCACTTGACTTACACGGTTACTCCCTACCTACCATAAGGGCTGCTTCAGGACGGTATGAGAGAATAGGGCCAAATGTTTTGAAATATTACTCAGTGTATCTTTCTTTTAGCTCTTTTTCAATGCTAGAGCCCTTCCACCACTCAAACTAGAATGACAAAAGTGGACATAGAAGAAAATAGTGAAGAAAACATAGTGGAATCAGCAGTCATATTTTTGTCTTTAAATTTTAAAATTATTGAAAACTTTAGAATAGACAAAGACTTGAAAAGCAAAGTGCCATTTTAACAATTCCTTTCATGCTTTTTTAATGTTCTCCTACTGCAAGTGTTACTCTTGAAATAAAATACTTTTAATTTTAAAAGAAAATAGTTAAACCTCAAACTTACAAATAAATCTCCAATAAGCCAAGCTCAGTTACTTGTCACAGGACACAAAGCTACATTGTTTTCCAAACATTTTTCTAAGCACTTAGAATGTAGCAGTGAGAAAAACAAACAAAAAGTTCTGAATTTTTAAAATGTACCTTGTAAAGTAGACAATGCACGCTTATGATACATATATATATAAAGGGAAAGGAAAAGAGTGAAGGGAAGGTATAGATTGGACGAAACTGGAGCTGATGGCCGATTCTAAATGGATTCAACTCACGTGGAAAAGAATGTAATATTATGCTACAAAGTGAAATATCTGGTACTCTATGACACAGGGTTGGTTTATTCCCAAGAGCTGTAACTTGCACACCTGTATCAGGAGACTTACACAAGAATGTCTCTAACAAAGATGTTCACAAGAGCAAAACACTGAAAACCATTTAAATGTCCACCAACTGGAGAACGGGTTAATAAAATGAAGTGTTCTCAGATTTGATGCTTTTGAACTGTGGTGTTGGAGAAGACTCTTGAGAGTTCCTTGGACTGAAAGGAGATACAACCTGTCAATCCTAAAGGAAATCAGTCCTGAATATTCATGGGAAAGACTGATGCTGAAGCTGAAACTCCAATACTTTGGTAACCTGATGCAAAGAATCAACTCATTGGAAAAGACCCTGATACTGGGAAAGATTGAAGGTGGGAGGAGAAGGGGACAACAGAGGATAAGATGGTTGGATGGCATCATCAACATGATGGATATGAGTTTGAGTAGGCTCCAGGAGTTGGTGATGGACAGGGAAGCCTGGCGTGCTGCAGTCCATGGGGTCGCAGAGTCGGACATGACTGAGTGACTAAACTGAACTGTTCTCAATGATGAAAACAAAAAAATATGACTTATCTTTGAAAGATAATTGTGGCGGAGGATATTTTCCCGAAACAGCCACAGTATTATTTCTGGTCCCGAATGTTCTTCCAGAACCTTCTCCACCCTCTCCACCACCTCCCACATCAAGAAGTGGAGTCTGTTTCCTCCCTTTGAATTTGCTGTGTCTTTGTGACTGCTTCAACTCATACAGGACAGAGGCTATGTGGTTTCTGAGTGCGCATCATAAAAGGCAACGTACTTCCCTCTTGGCCTTTGGAGTGCTAAGCTGCTTTGTAAGGAGTCTGATGACCCTATAGTCACCAAGTTGAAAAGACCCCATGGAAAGAATACCTAGAAATAGAGGTAGACCGAGAAGCTATGCTTATGTTACCAGCCCAGACAGCAGGAACATGAGTGAAGATGTCTCAGAGATGACTCTGGCTCTAGAAATCATTGGACTTCAAACACATAAGAGACTCTGAGCCACAACCATGCTTTTCTTAAACTCCTGAATCTAGAGACTGCATGAGATGTCCACTTACGTCCATCAAGTATAAATGATGTTTGCTGTTCTAAGCTACTGAGTTTTGGAGTGATGACAAAGGGATAGACAAGGATAGATGACTGGGATGATGACATTGAGTGAAAACGAAAGAAAAGTCCCAGAAAAGTTATTACTGTATAATGTCAGTTTCTTAGTGCTCAAAAATAAGTCACACAAAACAATAAAATTATTTCTTAAATAATTGAAAAGATAAATGCAATATTTTTTAGATTTTCATTTGTTTCTTATTTCATTGCATTAGAATCAGAACATTTGTATTATTTCCACTTCACAAAATTCATTAAGGTTTTCTATGCAGCATAATAGGTGATCAATTTTTATAAATGCGACTTGAATACTTGGATGTGTAGTTGCTGTGTTCAACGTTGGATATATACATCTGTATGTATTATCAGATCTATCCTGCTAATTATAATAGTCAAGTCTTTTAGTCACTTAATTTTGGTCTGTGAGAAAGGTAAGTTAAGGGCTTGTCTTTCTGTACGTTTCTCCCTATTTATTTGTAATTTTTAAAATTTCTGCTTTATTACTATTTCACTCTTGTTTTGGGCACAGTGCGAATATCCATGCCCGTATCTCCACTGTGAATTGTAACCTTACTAGTTTTATTTAATGCATATGGGCCTGAAACCCCATATGTAATACTAAGATCATGTTTCTAGCTTTCTTTAATTTTTGTTTGCTGAAAGGTTGCCCAGCTTCTAATCTACAGTCCTTTTAAATCAGAATGTTTTAGCTCTGGCTTATAGGTAGCACAGCTGTGGCTTTTCACTGAGATTGGTCTGAAACTTCTTTCATAGAGAGTGAAACCTACTTACATTTATTAATGAGAGATATCTTAGTTCTATCGTTTATTGAGTGTCTTCTACTCCAGGTATCATAGGAGCTGAAAATACAAAAGTGATAGACAAATAGATAGATAATAGAGGCACCATTCCAGGCATCAGGAATGTTGATTGAAAGAAGTGACTCTCTCCCTCTCTATTTACCATCTATCATTCTTTTTTTCATCTATCATCTATGATCACGTCTATATTTTCACTTTCATGTAGCTTGCACTCTAACAAGAGGAAAAGACTAAACATAATATTATGTTTTCAGTTTTATAGGCTATGTAAGCCTTTAACTCTATGGCCTATATTCTTTGTGTCTATGTGTTTGTACAGTTCTTCTATTATTTAGAAATTTGGTATTCTTCCACCAGCAGAACTCTTATAATTATAACAATATAATATCCTTAGTTTTTCATTTCTTTAGACAGTACCTATTAGCTTTCTATTATGAGCAATGATAAAATTAGCATGTTTCCTGTTTCCTCTGTCCTCCCTCTCTCCATCTCTAATATTTTTTTCAGTGCTTAATAGTATGGTTACACGTGTTAATATTTCTATTACTCCGTCAACTTGAAATGATATCTCCTGACTCTCAAATATTTTAGATGAAGCAATCAGCAAGTTTACTCTGACCCATTTTTCCTTATCTCCTCCAAATTTTTGTGAGTTAAATACATTCTAAGTTGTTAGGGCATATAACACACATATATCTGTTCTATTACCACCTTCTGTCACATTTGGTTTATATTTGGACCATATGCCCTGTGTTCCTTATGTTCAAAACAGCCTGGACAGACATCAGTCTTTATATTCAAATGCTAGTTTGGCCGGATATTTAATCTTTGGCTTATACCTCCCTCTGGGAATATGGTTAGAGGTACTCAAAATGTTGAAAGTTTGATGCCTGCTCTTTATCTGCTGGGAAAAGTTGCTGTTCTTTTACATATTTTTCTTTCTTAGAAATCTTTTCCTGATGCTGTAGCACCTAGGCTTTTTGCTGGAAGTCAGGGAATCTGGAAGACTTGCCTGGGGGGTCTTCCCAGCAGGAACAATTCTCCCCCTGCTCTAGCACAGAGGGAGGCTAATTTCTGCAGTTATGGTTCACCTGTGTGCTTTTGTTCAACTCTACCTTTTCCGTTTATCTGAAGCTAAAGGCTCTAAAGGGCCTCAGCGGAAGGAAGCCCTGCTCACCCCTGTTCCTGACTCCTTCTTCTAAATAAGTAAAGCAGTGTTTGCACTTTAGGGAGAGCTCCTTGTCTTCAGGAGGTGGCTCAATCTGAGCTCTGGAGTTTTCTGGGTTTCTCTCCACCTTCTCCCATGACTTTTGGTTATTCTTACATGATTTTGAAGTCAGTTGGTTTTGGTAGATTATATGTGTAATTTCATAAAAAAATTAAGTTTGCAAGGTCCATTTTTAAAGCCTTAGGCCTTTGCCTTTTTCCTAGGCGAAGGGGTAAAAAACTGACTTCTGCAACCTTTTTTGTGTCAGATATTTCAAATCACTTTAGGTTTGCCAGAACTAGACTTAATGAGAAATAAAAGGATTTGTGGAGTCCAAAGATTCAGAGCTTGGTTCACACAAAGCATAGATTTTATACCGTAAACTACACTTTTATGGAAGTAGAACTAGAAAGTTCTTTCCTGGTGGCTCAGATGGTAAAGAATCCACCTGCAATTCAGGACACCCGGGTCTGATCCCTGGGTCGGAAAGATCCCCTGAAGAAGGGAATGACAGCACACTCCAGTATTCTTGTCTGCAGAATCCCATGGACAGAGGAGCCTGGTGGGCTATCTATGGATTTCCAAGAGTCAGACATGACTGAGCGACTAACATTGACATGTTGTAGAAAATCCATATGATGTTTACAGAGCAGGTTCCCTCATCCCAAATGTGATAAGAGAAAAATCAGATGGCTGGAATGAATTGAGTCGGAGGAAACATGACTAGATCATATAGAAGCCTCTAAGAGGTTCCCAGTACTCTGTCCCAAATTAAAATCTCAGTTATAAATAGAGATAGCAACATAAACTCTATATTTGGGGGAGATTCTCAGAGCATAAGGACTAGGGCTTAGCTGCCCAAGACATAACTTGGAAAGGTGTTTTTTTTGTTTGTTTTTCCCTGATTGCCCCACTATGAGGTTTTGTGTATACACAGATATACTGTGTATGTATTTTTAAATTTGTTTATTTAGTTTTGGCTGCATTGGGTCTTTGTTGCTGCATGTGGCTTTCTCTAGCTGCAGCAAGTGGGGGACATTCTCTAGTTGCAGTGTGTGGGCTTCTCATTGCAGTAGCGGCTCTTGTTGTGGAGCGTGGGCTCTAGAGCGTGTGGGCTCTGTAGTTGTGGTACTCGGGCTGAGTTGCTCTGTGGCACATGGGAATCTTCCCAGACCAGGGATCCAACTGGTGTCCCCTGCTTTGCTAGCCAGATTTTTCACCACTGGACCATCAAGGAAGACTGGGAAGCAGTGTTTTGAAGAAAGTCTCCAACCTAGCTCCTGAAGAATGGGAGAAGGGGGCTGAGGAAGTCATCTCTGCAAGAAGTTCCCACGGGCACGGAAGTGGTACAACCAAGAAAGAAACGAGAACATGTTGACTCTGAGACTAGAGGCCAGGAGGAGCCACAGATATCAGGAACAGATGCCAGGGTATTGGCAGAGATCACTCAAGTGAACTTCACCTCCTCGGAGGCCAGCAAGTTCAGAAGACATCACTTGGACCAAACACCGCTCCCCAGTGCCAGGATGATGCAAAAGCAACAGCATTCCTCCCAATGCAGCTTATTCCAGAAAAGAAGAATGGAGAGGAAGAGAATAGTCAAGTGATTGAATATGTTACTTGATTCGGCCACACAAAAGTTGCAAATGACTGAATCATCTTGAATTGCTCAGATTATATTTGTATGATCTTTAAAGGGGAACTTTAGAACTGAATTAATTTCACTTGTAGAAAAATAAATACTATTAAAGTTCTGCACCCATAGGTTAGTGAGTGTAAAACTTTAAGTCTGCTGCATGTAGGAGCTTGCTGACATTCCAAGGAACATCCATCTAAGGCATACTTGCACCATGAACTAATTTAAACCTTAGACAAGAATTGGAACAAGTCACAACCACGATGCCGTGAGAGAACTGTGTGCAGAAAGCCAAAATTTGGAACCCCAAACTGTGAAATTCACTGTGACTCTGAAATGCTAAAAATTAAACCTCCTACTCATAGAAGAAAGGCTGATTTTAAGGGGCACGAGCTTAGGCCATAAACATGGCAGATAGTTGGAGAGTTTAATTTTGGAAGAGAAAACAAGATCTGTTCAAGCTGTGAGGACCACTCATAGCTAGTGATATAGAAGCTCAATAAACTAGGAAGGGATCCTTGAGGTCCTGGAGAGTAGAGACATCATGATCTTGCAAGAGCCAAGGACTGATTAGTCAGGGTCTGTCTTCCCTTTGGGCTTCCAGGTGGCCAGTGGTAAAGAACCCACCTGCCAATGCAGGAGATGCAGATCTGATCTCTGAGTTGGGAAGATCTGGAGAAGGGAATGGCAACCCACTTCAGTATTCTTGCTTGGAAAAATCCCATGGACAGAGGAGCCTTGTGGGCTACAGTCCATGGGGTCACAAAGAGTTGGACAAGACTCAGTGATTAAACAACAAATCCTCCCTTTAGCCAGATTGCCTTTACACAGTGATGGGAGAGTTGCTATTCCTGGGAGCCAGTGGACATCCCAGGAGGTCTGGACTGGGGTCATAGATATCATTTCCTATAACCCTCAGAAAAAACCCCTTAGTTATCCCAGCATCACAGTAGCCCCTTCTGTAGTACAGACTACCTTGGAGGGGAAAGTGAGCAAAGAGAAATTCTTGGGAAACCAGCGTTGATCCTATAGTGCAAGTAAGTGACATCTTCACCCATGAGCCACATGTAACTCCTTAATATCAGAGACTGAGGGGAGTAGATTATGGGTAAACAAAATTTAAACTATGATACTCTTGGCAAAGTATTTCCCTCCCTAGGGATGCAAATATTTATTAAGGAGATGAAACTCAGAAGATAATATTTTTAAAAATTTAATTAATGCAATTTATGTTTGTAGTCATTCTTAAGTTCTCAGTAGTCTCTATTAACTGAACAAATAGTATTCATTGCTTAAGGAGGGGGCCAGATCCAATTTACAACACAAAAGTCAGCATTCCATTTGGTGGTAGAAGTTTAAAAAATCCCAATTAGGCAAGCAAGAGAGTCAATTCAAGAGGGTCAGTGATGTCTAGAAACCCAAGATGGGGCAGTCAAGAGGTTCAGGGGGGATCCTGGGAGGGAAGGGCAATAACTTGGCTTCCCTAGGTAAAGCCCACAGCACTGAACGTTTCCTAGAGGTTTAAAACCAGTATCAAACCAAATGCTGTTAACTAACAATGGTTGAATCAGGTCTCTGGGTTCTTGGGCCTTTGCAGTCACTGACCCAGGTGTGGTGTGGAGAAAGCCCTTGGTGCTTGCACTGAGAGAACAGGTGGACCAAAGGAGACCTCATGTTTGGAACAAGGAAGATGAAAGAAGCATGGTCTGACAGCAGGGGAGGGATATGGATCAACAGTGGATGTACAGATACTCAAGTCCAGAAAGGACCAGCCATAACTTACTGGACCAAAAAGCACAGAGAATAACACCTAGATGAGATCCCTAGGCCAAGGTAGTGTCTTTACCAGCATCTCCCTCAGTTCCTTTCCAACCCAGGTCTTAGTTCAACCTCTGTCTTCAAAGAGCATGAGGGAGAATCACTGGCTGACTGATTGAAAACTTTAAATTGACCACAATGAGTTCAGAAAATTATTGAGAAACTTGAATTGGCAATGCAAAAGTTTCCATCATGAGAGAGAGCAAGAGTTCTTAAGTGGTTTCCATTACAATGGGGGAAAGAGAAGCATTTTCATATTTAACACCCAGATTTTGTGACTATGTGAAAATTATATCCCATGTATGTGTTAAAAGTGGCAGATATGTAGCAAACATTTAATAAATGATAGCTACTAATTGTTCTTAGAGGATTACATCTTTCTATTGTTTTCTAAACTTTAGGTTTTGCTTCTTCTATCAGCTTTTAGGTCTTAAGAGATCTCCATAAAAACAAACGTCTTTAAAATGTCCTGTTAGTTTACCAGGTGGCACAAAAGTACCAGCAAATAAAATATCTGGTTCTTAGGAAGGTAAAACAATTATGGAAATGGGGTGGAGGGAGCATTCTAGAAATTTTTATCTAGTTCAGAATTTTGCCTGGAAAGGAAAACAAGCTCATCTGGCCCCCAAGTCACACATGAATTATTTGTACCAGGATGACATTTAAATAATTAATAATGAGAAACTTAGCTTAATATTCCTGCCAACCAGCCTGCATTGAGAAATCAAAATTTTTTTTAACATCTTGGTAAATCTGGGATCAGAGTACACGTGCTGGGTGGTCTTGCAGGCTATTTTCACCACATTGTAGGAGCCCAGTGACCTGCTTTTCTCTCCATTCAAAGACTGTACCAGGGCATCTATTTATATTCCAAAGTCAAGCCACCCACCCGCTGTCTTGGAAAATACTGCCACAAATGAAACACTGCCATTACCAACTGCCTCTTCTTATTCTTTAAGAGTCCCATCACTTTTACTTTGTATTTGTTCACCTCATCTTTTTCTTTTCTACATGCACTTTTAAAACACTGTAAATTACTTACAGATTTTTTTGGTCTCATTAATTTTGGTTGACTACATTGATCATTGTACATAAAGAGCCATCTTTATTTTTCATGTTGTGACTGCAGCAATTCCAAAACACACTGAAGATAGATTCCTTCTCTCAAGTCTACTTCCTAAATCACGTCTGTGTAAGTTGCAACCATTTCCTGGTCAGAATTTCTTATTGTTCCTTTGATTTTCTCCTAAGTTGAGGGATTCTTTGTACTTTGGGGGCTTGTACAGTTTTCTCTATTGACTGTAAATGCCTGATCACATTTTATATAGTTGGAATTACAACTTTAACTGTAAATGATGATATGAAAATGCCCCTCAAGTGCTATTTTTTCCTGCTATCAAGACTTATTCTTCAGAACTATTACTCTT
Organism: Moschus berezovskii; assembly: GCF_049115385.1. Lineage (NCBI taxonomy): Eukaryota > Metazoa > Chordata > Mammalia > Artiodactyla > Moschidae > Moschus > Moschus berezovskii. Next base: position 37,809,064 of record NC_142472.1, read on the forward strand.
TAGTCTTCTCTAAGACCCTAAAAGCAATTCACTGTACACATCTGTAGTCACGTAAGTAAGTTTATATTCATAGAACTAATTGTGGGGAAAAAAAACACCCAAAACTCACCACCTATTATGAGTCCTAAAATTAGTCATCAGGGATGAAGCATTGTATTTTATTATATTAAAACTGATTAATGATAACAGAAATTTTGTCTTTTAATTCACAGAAACAAAGTCCTCTTATTTAAACTACTAACGCTCTGTGTATGAGTGCTACTGTTTTCATGTATGGTGATATTTGGGTAGGAAGAATTCCTTCAACATATATTAGAGGGGTACTCATTAGTTCATTCCCTAATGAATTCAATAGATGGTTCTCGTGTACATGCTAAGTCACTTCAGTCATGTCCGACTCTTTGCAACCCCATGGACTGTAGCCCACCAGACTCCTCTGTCCATGGAATTCTCCAGGCAAGAATACTGGAGTGGGTTGCCTTTCCCTTCTCCAGGGGATCTTCCCAACCCAGGGATCGAACCCAGGTCTCTTATGTCTTCTGCATTGGCAGGAAGGTTCTTTACCACTAGCTCCACCTGGAAAGATGGTTCTTAAGTGCCAACAAATTTGAGGCACTTTTCTAGGCAATGTGAATACATTATTGAACAAAATAGACAAACATGTCTGTCCTTCCTGAGATTACAACCTACTGGGAAGAAGAGAGAAAATTTTTTTAAAAATTATGTTTACTATTGATTTGATATATGGAGAGAAATAAAGCAGAGAAGGGAGGTGGGACAGGGAAGGGAATAAGTTGCTATTTTTCAAAAGGTGGTCCGGAAAGGCCTCCTTGACTGGGTGAGCAGACAGTAGAGGTAAGAATATTCACCAGGCACAGAACTCAGGGCAGAAGCAGCAGCAAGTGTGGCCTGGTGTGTACAGGAACAACCAGGAGGCCATAGTGGGCGGAAAAGTATGAAGGAGAAAAATTGGAGATGGGATTTGGAGAGGTAGAGCCCTGACATAGCCACTTTGGAAGGCTGTGTGAGGCCTTTGCTAATAAATGGTGAGATGGGGACGCCCTTGGCAATCCAGAGGTTAAGACTCCATGCTTCCAGTTCAGGTGGCATGGGTCTGATCCCTGGTTGAAGAAGATCCCACATGCCTTGTGGGGTGTTGAAAAAAAAAAAAAAGAGTGAATGTGTACACCGTTGTAAGGCATTGAGCCAAGGAGTAATAAGATATGACTCATGTTTTAAGAGGTTTCCTCTGGATAGTGCCCTGAGAAGTTTCTTTAGAGAGGGGAGAATGAAAGCAGAGCATCTATTTAAGAAGCTTCTGCAATAATCTGGGTGAGGTGAAGGTTAGTGAAAATAGAGGCGGTGAGAGAATACCAGATTCTAGATAGAACTTGAAAGAAGAATCAATAGGACTTGCTGGCTTATCATACATAAACATATAGGAGTCAAGAATGTAACTAAGATTTTTCACCCTAACTATGAGGGAAGAGAAGTAATTGCTGTCTACTGGGACGAAGAAAATGACTAAGAATGGTGAAGAATAGGGGGAAGGTAAGATCTGGAGTGGAAGTCAATTGGACCTTAGAAAGCATCACTACGAACAAAGCTAGTGGAGGTGATGGAATTCCAGTTGAGCTATTTCAAGTCTTGAAAGATGATGCTGTGAAAGTGCTGCACTCAATATGCCAGCAAATTTGGAAAACTCAGCAGTGGCCACAGGACTGGAAAAGGTCAGTCTTCATTCCAATCCCAAAGAAAGGCAATGCCAAAGAATGCTCAAACTACTGCACAATTGCACTCATCTCACACTCTAGTAAAGTCATGCTCAAAATTCTCCAAGCCAGGCTTCAGCAATATGTGAACCGTGAACTCCCAGATGTTAAGCAGGTTTTAGAAAGGCAGAGGCACCAGAGATCAAATTGCCAACATCCGCTGGATCATGGAGAAAGCAAGAAAGTTCCAGAAAAACATCTATTTCTGCTTTATTGACTATGCCAAAGCCTTTGACTGTGTGGATCACAATAAACTGTGGAAAATACTGAAAGAGATGGGAATACCAGACCACCTGACCTGCCTCTTGAGAAACCTGTATGCAGGTCAGGAAGCAACAGTCAGAACTGGACATGGAACAACAGACTGGTTCCAAATAGGAAAAGGAGTACGTCAAGGCTGTATATTGTCACCCTGGTTATTTAACGTACATGCAGAGTACATCATGAGGAACGCTGGGCTGGAAGAAGCACAAGCTGCAATCAAGATTGCTGGGAGAAATATCAATAACCTCAGATATGCAGAGGACACTACCCTTATGGCAGAAAGTGAAGAGGAACTCAAAAGCCTCTTGATGAAAGTGAAAGAGGAGAGTGAAAAGGTTGGCTTGAAGCTCAACATTCAGAAAACTAAGATCATGGCATCTGGTCCCATTACTTCATGGGAAATAGATGGGGAAACAGTGGAAGCAGTGTCAGACTTTATTTTCTTGGGCTCCAAAATCACTGATGCTGATTGCAGCCATGAAATTAAAAGACGCTTACTCCTTGGAAGGAAAGTTATGACCAACCTAGATAGCATATTAAAAAGCAGAGACATTACTTTGCCAACCAAGGTCTAGTCAAAGCTATGGTTTTTCCCGTGGTCATGTATGGATGTGAGAGTTGGACTGTGAAGAAAGCTGATCGCCAAAGAATTGATGCTTTTGAACTGTGGTGCTGGAGAAGATTCTTGAGAGTCCCTTGGACTGCAAGGAGATCCAACCAGTCCATTCTAAAGGAGATCAATCCTGGGTGTTCATTGGAAGGACTGATGCTGAAGCTGAAACTCCAATACTTTGGCCACCTCATGCGAAGAGTTGACTCACTGGAAAAGACTCTGATGCTGGGAAAGGTCGGGGGTGGGAGGAGAAGGGAACGAGAGAATGAGATGGCTGGATGGCATCACCGACTCGATGGACATGAGTTTGAGTGAACTCCGGGAGTTCGTGATGGACAGGGAGACCTGGCGTGCTGTGATTCATGGGGTCGCAAAGAGCTGGACACGACTGAGTGACTGAACTGAACTGAAGATCTGGAGTTCAGTTTTAGTAAGTTAACTTTGGGTGTCCATCCTACACACCAGTGTAGCTATAGAATAAAGAGAGGAATATAAAAATCTGGAGTGAAGGGCACCTTGAGATACACATTTGAGAATGATCAGCATAGAGATGGCATTCACAGACATCAAGACTGGATGAGATCACCAAGGGAGTGGGCAGAGACAGTTAAGAGATCTAACAGTGACATGTATGCAGTCTGACATGGGAAAAATTAGGAAAACAAAAAAAAAGAATAAGATAATGGGATATTATGGAAGGCAGGGGAAGAAAATGTTTCAAGGAGGAGAGGGTGTTTTACTGTTTTTAACCATCAGTTGGTGTTTGTGTTAGACTTCATCTTCCTGACCTCTCTGTGCCATGTACTGCTGATAGATCAAGATAATGCAAACTGAGCATTTATTACCAGATCAAAACACCAGATTTAATTTTTGCAGACTTTAACAAATGTGATTTTAGTAGGCAGTGGGGATGAAGGTCTGATGGAATTGTTTTCAGGAGAGAGATGGGAGAAGAGAGACTGAGTACCGAAAAAAATACAGCACTTTTTGACTGACTTTTGTTACAACAAATAATAGAGAAATGAAGTAGGAGCTGGAGGAGACTGTGTGGTCAGGTTTTCAAATGTTTTTCCTAAGATTTGGTAAATTATAGGGTGTTGTGTGCTAAAGAAATTGATTCAGTGGAGAAGGAAAAACTGGTGATGCAGAAGTGAGGAAACAGTTATGGAGCAGTATACACGAGTAGGTGAGAAGATAAGGCGTTTCATGCTAAAGGTGGAGGAGTTAGACACAAGCACCATGATTTATCCATGGTACCAGGAAGGAAGGCAGTGCTGTGAGAAGATGGGTAGCTGGGGTGTGAAAGCGCATAAGTGGAAAATTTACTCCTGAGGGCTTCTGTTTCCCCTGGAAAATAGGAAACAAGACTATCAGCTGAGAGTGAGGATGGAAGATGGGTGTTGAAAGAGATGAGACAGGAAGTGCAAACCATCAATGGCCAGGAAACGCCCTAGGGTCCTTCAGTTCAGTCGCTCAGTCGTGTCTGACTCTTTGCGACCCCATGAACTGCAGCACGCCAGGCCTCCCTGACCATCACCAACTCCCGGAGTCCACCCAAACCCATGTCCATTGAGTCGGTGATGCCATACAACCATCTCATCCTCTGTCGTCCCCTTCTCCTCCTGCCCTCAATCTTTCCCAGCATCAGAGTCTTTTCAAATGAGTCAGCTCTTCACATCAGGTGGCCAAAGTATTGGAGTTTCAGCTTCAACATTATTGGGCAGTACTTATACCCCAGAAGAGTATTTTGGAATTCAGGTTCCTTGGGAAACTATTCCCAGAGCATTCAAAACACATTTGAAAACCAAGTGAATAAATATTTTGGAGAACTGCTGTATGCTCTGTTGGCCCTGTCTTCAAAAGTCATGATGTTAATTACAGGGCTAATAGCAATGACAGCATGATCTTTAAAGATGTTTAACACTGTATCATTAAAAATTTCCCAAATGTTTGAGAATGCAGAACTCTTTGTGTTGCATTACCTGTTAGCATCCTCCAGAACAATGCTCCATGGACTCCAGTTTGGAAAATCACTGCCACAAGTACAGCATCACCGAAGTCATGCCTTAGTTCCCTGAGAGAGGCTCTTGCATTCTGCACTGTGTTGGGCTGATCTTAGTGGCTCAGTCGTGTCCGACTCTTTGCAACCCCGTGTGTTATAGCCTGTCAGGCTCCTCTGTCCATGGGGATGCTTCAGGCAAGAATACTGGAGTGGGTTGCCATGCCCTCCGCCAGGGGATCTTTGCAACCTATGGATTGAATCTTCCCAACCCAGAGATTGAACCCAGATCTCTTGCATTGCAGGCAGATTCTTTACAGTCTGAACCACCAGGAGAGCCCAAGAATACTGGTGCAGGTAGCCTATCCCTGCTCCAGGGCATCTTCCTAACCCAGGAATCAAACCTGGCTCTCCTGCATTGTAGGTGGATTCTTTACCAGCTGAACCACCAGGGAAGCCCTGCATTCAGCACTATGCCACTTATGAGAGGCAACATCTGAACTAGAATAAAAACTAAAGAGACTCTAGGTAAACAGAGAATATCGAATTAATTTTTTTCTGAGGTTTCTCTTTCATGAACCCTAACGGAGGTATAGTAAGCCTTCAATGACAAATCAGTCTAATAAGAGCAACAGTGTGCCGCGATCCACAAACTCAAACCTCATGTACACAGGCTGGGCAATCTTGGCGAGTATTCAGCACTTAAGCATCTAAATGTTCAGTTAAGTTTCTTCCACCAGTTTTGGGAACAGACTACACAGTGATTAAGAGGACTCACCTGACATCCGTCAGCCCAGGGACAAATCTTATTTCCATCTCCTACTAACCGCGTCACCTTGGAAACAAGTTAATATCCATGGATCTCGATTTTCTTCTTTGCAAAACAGAGAAGACGATATCACCTACCTTGCCAGCTATTATGAGCATTAAATGAGAAAAAACACATTAAATGCTTAGCACATTGATTTTTTTAAACATGTATATTATAACAAGCAATAACTAATAGGGAGTGCTTTTCTAAATGAAAAGTCCTATGAAATTGCAAAGCAGCATTAGTTCTGTATTGACAGTGTGGCAAAAGAAATTAAATAAAAAAAAAAACATATAACAGATTGATTTGGTTTTTAAAAGTAGGAAACCTACTCTAGTTTCTCTTCAGTATTTTGACAAAGTCCACACCAAAGGTTTGCTGAACTTGTACTGCATTATTGCAGAAAGGAATGGCTTTTCTATTGGGGATAATAATAGTAATAAAATAATATTATTTTAGATAGATGGTCTAGCATTTCCTTTACAAGCAGGTATTGTTCCTAATGGGAAAATAAAGATTACAAAGGGTTAACCAACTTAGCCAAGGTCACTCATAGAGCAGTAGTAAAGTATATATTTCTGACATATTTATAACTCTATGGTTAAGATGGGGGTTTAATGTTCTCTTTTATTCAAAGGTCTCTGACCATTTAAACCTTCCCCTCTTTATCTTAGGTGTGCTTTGTTAGTTATTAGTGTCCTTTAAGTACCTGCTTTAAGCTCACTTTAAGATCTGGACCTACCAATTTTCAAGACTTCTACTTTGACCAAATTCCAAGATAATTACAGTAGTTTTAAAAAAACATGTTCCAGTGAGAAATCTGCCTTCCTTTAGATTTGAAATGTCAAAGAATTAAGTTTGCTTGCTTGTTGTAAGAAGATAATTCTTAGAAAACTTCATGATACTAAGACTAAAAAAGACATTGCACACACAGGTTTAAAATGTGTTGGAGTATGTTTGCTGTGAACTGCCGAACCTGATCCAAGACCAGGCTCAGAAGCAGGAGTTAAAAACCTGAAGTCTAGGTTTTGGTGCCAAATCCATGGAGGACTGCATATCTCCTTTCGAACTTTGATGCTGCTAGATGAAATGGCAAAATATTTCTTTGCTGCTTGATTACATGTTACTAAATAAAAGTGGTATTTATAAGTATTGTTGGGGTGAAATGATATAAATATTTTTATTAGCACATGATTGTAAGAGATACAGATCCTAAATGTAGACGTGCATGAATGGACACAAGTCAACACACACACAAAGAGATAGAATTACAAATGGTGTGTGTCTCGATTTTCGCAGCCGACTTGGCCATATGTTTCTTGTCTAGGCGGCTACCCAGCGAACTCATGCATGTGGATAGCAGTTCTAGCAGGCAAGAAGCCATATAAACAATGAACATAACTCAAAATGAAATGAAGAAGGACGCTAATAGCAAATTGTATCCTTGTACAATACTACTCAACCAAACTTTTTTGATGAGTAATTTGGATAAACAGATAGATGATATATAATCATTCCAAATTAAAAAGTCAAGTGTCTGATGAAGGACTACATAGCATTTTCCACTGGAAGATGTGACTGTCCCATTCTCTCCCTGACTTTTGTCTATACTTGTCCTCACTGTAACCACCCTGGAGTCATCCAGGACAGTTCCAAACATGATGCCTGATACACAGTGGCTCAATTCTACAAAATATCTTGTTTATTTTGTCCTTGCAGTAGGAAAGAACTGCTTTCAGACTCAAAGAAATAATGAAATTTAAATTCTTTTTCCTTTCATGTAGCAAATAGAATGTATACTTTCTGTTAGTGTGGGGGTGGGGCAGGTAGTTAATAGAGCTATAGAATTTCATTCATATGGGAACATTTTGATGTGTTAAGAGTAAGTCTTTTGTTTTACTTGATGTTTTCCCTGAGAAAATACAGTCAACCTGCTTAATTCAATGAGAAAAATATTTAATAATTGATGAGGATTTGTGGAGTTGAAAATTGTAAACAAGACAGTATTTCAATACAACAGCTCTAAAATAACTAAACAGACTTCCTATGTTGTATTTATTTGCCCTTTCTGTAGCACCTATCATCTTAATATGCAGACATAAAAGTACCAGGCATAATGTGAGAATGAAAATATTATGATTCCGTCTAATTTTTCTCTCAGTGAGTTAAAATACAATATTCAACCATATATTTATTCCCCTATATTACACTACTTAGTTCCTGAGACTAAAGAATTCCTTATATACTACAAATATGCAGCGATTGATGCAAAATGCAAAGGTGTGACACTCTCTATTAACTCAAAAACCAAACTGCAAAGAATATGCAAATATACAGATATAGTAACAGTAGCTAATGGCCACGCATTTGATTTTCCTTGTCCTGGTTTCATCCTCATTTTTGAAGAAATTATATCCCTTCTCATGATCTCGTGATAAACTGCTGAATTCCTGAGACTCATATTCATCTTGGGTCTGGTGAGGTTATCAAGCTCTTTCATGCCAACAGTATAAATATATTGAAATGATTTCTATCACAACGATTAGTGATAAATTGTACAGTAGCCTTATAATTGTAGCTTTAAAGATAAAATGATGCAAAAGCATCAGATGCCTCAGAGTCCTCATCTATGTAACGGGAATGGTGCTGATTCTCGAATGTTCCTTGAGTCCCTACTACATGCCAGGCACTTTTCTAACACAATGGGATGCAGCAGTGAACTTGCAAGAAAAATCCTCTGCTCTTATGGCATCTCTCTCTATTGGAGGAGTCCTGCAGAGGGGCAGATAGACAGTAAGCAACAAAAATAAAGAAAAATATGTAGTATCCTCGACTGTGAGAAGGGCTCACTGTATCAGTTCCGTTCCATTCAGTCGCTCAGTTGTGTCCGACTCTTTGCAACCCCATGAATCACAGCCCGCCAGGCCTCCCTGTCCATCACCAACTCCCGGAGTTCACTCAAACTCATGTCCATCGAGTCGGTGATGCCATCCAGCCATCTCATTCTCTGTTGTCCCCTTCTCCTCCTGCCCCCAATTACTCCCAGCATCAGAGTCTTTTCCAGTGAGTCAACTCGTTGCATGAGGTGGCCAAAGTATTGGAGTTTCAGCTTTAGCACCAGTCCTTGGATCAAGTGTGCTTGTGGGGCTTGCAACTTAGTTGCAATAGTTGGTGGTGACTGCCCTGAGGAGGTGGCAACAGTGATAGAGGCTGATAGGATTGTTGGTGAGCCCGAATGAATTATGAACAAAACAAAATGCTTTGAGCAGTGTGTGGCACATGTGCTGTGCTGTGCTTAGTCGCTCAGTCCATGTCCAACTCTTTGCAACCCCTTGGGCTGTAGTCCACCAGGCTCCTCTGTCCATGGACGTTCTCCAGGCAAGAGTACTGGAGTGGGTTGCCATGCCCTCCTCCAGGGGATCTTCCCAACCCAGGGATAGAACTCAGGTCTCCTGCATTGCAGGTGGATTCTTTACCAGGTGAGCTACCAGGGAAGCAGGGTTAATAAATGTTAGGTTGAAAAGAGGGTGTAACACTTAGGATTGTTTTGAGGAAAGTTTTTGTTTGTTCTGCAGACTTTCCTCTATTGGCCATGGCTACTTTTATCTGGAGTTTAGAATGGAATTGTATTTGAATTTTGCACAAAAGTTTCAAAAAACTAATTTGTAAACTGGATAAAAATAAAGAACTGGAAGACATAGGTCCTTGTGGATTTGTGGATCAATTATCCACAGTTTGTCCCTGTCTTGAAAAAGGCAGGGGTAGGGGCAGGGAGAAGGAGAGAGGGAGAAGAAAAAAATATATATACAGTTTAAATTATTTTAACTTTTAGCTTCCAACTAATTTGGAAGATGGCTCAGTTAAAACATCTAAATTCAAACCTAGGAAAATACCAGTCTTCAGTAACTGAATTAACTGGGTCCAAACATTTTATTGAACTAACATAGAAATCTCATATATTCCTTTAGACAATTTTTCTTGACAAAAAGTTTATTATTCTAGTAGGTGACTATATTTAGGTGTACTTTAATAGTAAAGAATGAGTTATTCATATTAAAGAAATTAATCGTTCTGGCTAATACAAAAGGAAAATAAATAATCCTAGGGCACCCACAATGTGCCAGGCAATTTGGAAGTTACTTTCCATAAAAAAGTTTTAGGGATTGTGTGTTGAGTGCTGAATAAGGCATTGGTGGGATAATTAAGAAGTGAAAAAAAAAAAAGGTGAAAGTGAAAGTCACTCAGCCATGTCCGACTCTCTGTGACTCCAAGGATTATACAGTCCATGGAATTCTCCAGGCCAGAATACTGGAGTCGGTAGCCTTTCCCTTCTCCAGAGGATCTTCCCAACCCAGGGATCTAACCTAGGTCTCCCGCATTGCAGGCAGGTTCTTTACCAGCGGAGCCAAGTGGTCATGCACAATTCTTGAGAAGTCTCAAAGAGCTTGGTACTCAGAAGGTACATAAGCCCTCATTTATTCTCCACATCTTAATAAGAAGGGGCCATCCCAGGTGTACAGGGAGGAAAACTGAAACCAAAAAAAACAAAGCAAGCTGTCAAAGGTCATTCAAGTGATGAAAACCCATAATCAGTTAGGGACTTTCTGGTTAACAGAAGCGCTTACACTGCTGATTCACTAATATTTGAGTATGAAATACAAATGCAGTTTATATTTATCTTTCTGATTGTGACTTGCTTTTAAAAATTAATGTTCATGTCTCAAAGACATGTAAATTGATAAAATAGAAAGATAAGCCACAACCAGACTATGTCACTGGGTGAAGCTAAACTGGGATTCACATTTGCCTTAGATAAATTGCACAAGGATTAATCTTAAATCGACTACATTATGATTTGTGTACTTTAAAAATCACATTGTGGGGAAAAGTACGTGTTAAGAAATATCACGAAGTCTTTTTTTTTCTTCTGTCATTTATGAAACGGTGTACTTACAACGGCTGTGTCAATAACTTGTCAGCCTACGATGCGTTTTTCTTTTTTTAGTTGTCAGCCAGAATTCAATAGAGAGTCTCAGAAATATAATGGCTTGCAATTTAAGACTAAAACATTAAACAAAATTATATAGTGAAAAAGTAGAGACTGTTAGTGGGCTGTTTCAGATTCCATCTAAGTTGTCCTCTTCCTGTGACTGAACTCTAGGAAGCCACGTGACCTCGTTTTGGCCAATGAGATATAGGCAGATGAAATGGGTGGGGCTTTGAGGAAAATCTCTAAAAGGAATGGGTTTGGCCTTTCGCCCTCTTCCTTCTGTGGAGGGGAAAATAGTTACACATCAAGAAGGCCAGCAGAAAAAGAAAATGAACTTGGGAGCCCTTGGGCACCAGAGAACAGCTGCACAGCCTTGAACTCTAGCCTTGTACCTTTGGACTTGTTTCATTGCAAGGGTGTGAGGCGGGCAGGTATGTATCTTAAGCAGACATTAGCTAGGCTTTCTGTTGCTGCAGATGAAAGCAAAGCAACACTTCATCAATCTAGTGATGTTTCTCCCTCCCTGTCCTCTTCCTTCTCTCATTCTGCCCCTATTTTCATGTTATTTTATTCCCACGTTCCTGGAGAGATTTTAATTGTTTCTGTCTCTCTTCTTCTCTATCAGTTATCTAATTCATTATTTTTAGCTTCCAGTGCCATAGAATTAAATATCTATTTAGACGTCTGACAGCTTTATCGAAAGTAAAAACAAGGATGAATTACATATTTTTAGGACCCCCTTTTTCCCTCTTATTACCAGGACTGAAAATTGAGGCAAAATTTCCTATTTTCCTTCTTTTCTATCCCTTCCCCTAAATACTTAACAAGATGTTGAGTTTCAGAGTTTGGATGCGTAATGTCTTTCACAGCTGTTCCAACACCCATTTCCTATTGTAGCCAGACTCGCATCCTCTTAGCCAGGCTGTGGCAATAGCAGTTTGACAGCCCAAACATCCTGCCCACCAATGTCGCTTTTGTATTTCTAGATTAGAGTTCAATCATTACTAATTAAATGATTAAATCTCAAACCATTCTTGTTTACTATCTTGTTTTTTTTTTTCAAATTTCAAAACACTACCCAACCTGAGCAAGAACACTGGGAAAATAGCACTCTCATAAATGATGGTGTCATGTTAAGCCTGGTAAAATATTATGAAAATAATCTGGCAACGTGTTTCTAAAATAATAAAAACAAATTCATAATCTTTGTTTCAGTTACACTATTGAAACTGGTGGAAACTATCTAAAAGATACTTTTTTAAAAAAGAAAGAAGGTGTTTAATATAAGTACAATTGCAAACATTTGGAAAAACTTGAATGTGGTGGGGGTCAGTAATTTAAATAGATAACAGCAACTCATTATTAGGAATAATAATGATATGGGGACTTTATGTCAAGATAAAAAACATTAATAATAAAAATTGCAATGAAGTGACAAACCCCAAGGTGGAAAGCAGTTACCCATGTAGGGGGACTTCCCAGGTGAGTCTAGTGGTAAAGAACCTGCCAATGCAGGAGACATAAGAGACTCGGATGGCTTTTATCCCTTGGTTGAGAAGATTCTCAAGAGGAGGGCATGGCTACCCACTCCAGTATTCTTGCCTGGAGAATCCCATGGACAAAGGAGCCTGGAGGGCTACAGTCCATAGGGTCGCAAATAGTTCGACATGACTGAAGCGATTTAGCATGCATGCAGGTACCCCTGGAGGGACAGGAGAGGGATGCAACTGGGAGGACCACAGTGGGTGGCTTAGAAAGTACTGGAAAGCATCTATTTCTTAAGTGAGGGATAGGCCAACATGTGTGTGATGTATACTATTTCATATACATGACACACTTCGTGTTGTTAAAAAATAAAAATATCCTACTCATCTTTTAAGTGCAACCTTCTCCCCAGTATTTCCAAACAGATACAACTTCATCCAGAGTATTTTAATTGTACATTGTATTATTGTTATTCATTAGTTTTATCTAAGCTCATCTTCATATGCTTATAATACTGAGGCTAGTCCTTTGCATTCAGCATGAAATTCAAGTGGTATTCTGGAAACCATCTACACATTAGCTGAAGTAAATCGATTCATGGGGGTAAATTTTCATTTGTAAAATTTTAAAAGCCAAGGATAGCTATAGTTCAAATCTGATAAGCCTGAATTTGTTATATTTATTTATTTTTATTTACTTTTACTTTTTTGGCTGTGCTGGGTTGTCACTTCTGCATGTGGGCCTTATCTAGTTGCAGTGAATCAGGATGACTCTCTACTTGTGGTGCATGGGCTTCTCATTGCCCTGGCTTTTTTTGTTGTGGTTCACAGGCTCTAGGGCGCACAGGCGTAAGTGCAGTATATGGGCTCAGTAGTTATGGAGCAGGGGCTTAGCTGTTTTGCAGCATGTGGGATCACATTGTGTCCCCTGCTAGTGTTAGAGGGTCTCCCATGGAGGCAAGGATTGGTAATGGCTTGCCGCTGGGATGGGGGCCCTGGCAGCAGCAGTCCTGGAAGGTGCCCCCTGGTGCAAGCCCTCCCAGAGGTTGCCATCAACCCCACCATCAACTTGCTATATTTAAAACTGTATACTATGTCTGTCACAGAATTATAACTCCAATGTTTGCAACAGAAAAACTTTTGAAGTGCCATTTTTAAAAACAAATTTTCTGTGAATTTCCTTTCTCGTATTGAAAAATTGAGTTTTCATTCAATATAGTATAATTTTAATAAAACAAAAATTAGAGTTGATTGGATAATTCTGAAATGATTAAATATGATAGGGACAATAAAATTAGGTTAAAATTCTTCAAAGCTAATATATGCCTTTATGTACAAACTTTTAGAAGGAAGTTGCTAGAATTAATGATCAAAATTTATCAACACATGCCAGAATTTATTTTTAATATATGCACACAAATAGAAACTCAGGTTTTCTGCTATATTGTATTTTAGTGATGTCATTCTAATTTTAGTAATTGTTTAATAGATTCAACTAGCACTCATTAATTACCTGTGCATGTGTGCACACTAGGTTGTTTCAGTGTGTCCAACTCCTTGCAACCCTACGGACCATAGTCCACCAGACTCTTCTTTCCACGGGATTCTCCAGGCAAGAATACTGGAGTGGGTTGCGATTTCCTCCTCCAGATTTTCCCAGTCCAGGGATCGAATCCATATCTTTTGTATCTCCTGAATCAGTAGGCTAGTTCTTTACCACTAGAATCAGCTGAGAAGCCCCATTAATTACCTACTATGTGCAAACTAGTGTGAAAGGAAGGCTAAATAAAAGGTAGCTCTTGTCCTCAAAGGGTTATCTGTGATAGGGCAGCCAACAAAATTTAATGAAAGCAGAAAGATATAAGTACATTAAGAATAAGTGAGGGAATTGACATTTGCTGGATGCCTGCTCAGGCATACCTCACATTGGTCCAAGTAAGCATGTTAATTGGTCCAGTAATAAATGTTAATCCTTCAGTGTGAGGGAAATATTATTTAAATAGGTAGAAAAATTGAAAATCTGTAAAAGGATAAAAAACCATCTGGTCAGTGGCTGAAGCATTCTTTCCATTATACCAAAAAAAAAGCTCAAGGGTTTCCCTCGTGGTTCAGTGCTTAAGAATCTGCCTTGCAATGCAAAGTTCTTAAGTTTGATCCCTGGTCTGGCAAGATCCCACATGCCTGGGAGAAACTAAGCCCATTCACCACAACTAGAGAAAGTCCGAGTGCAGCAGTGAAAACCCAGTGCAGCCAAAAATACATAAATAAATCTTTTTTTTTAAAGAAGCTGAAAGAAGGGAGAGATGATTTTTTTGATGATGGAGATGCACATATGTGTATGGGGCATCAGAGCATCATTTGGGGGGTATTCCACAGGAGGAAAAAGAGGGGGCTATTGAGTAAAGGGCTTCCCTGGTGGCTCAGCCAGTAAAGAATCTGTCTGCAGTGCAGGAGACCTGGATTTGATCCCTGGGTCTGGAAGATTCCCTGGAGAAGGAAAGGGCTACCCACTCCAGTACTCTTGCCTGGAGAATTCCATGGACAGAGAAGCCTGGCAGGCTACAGTCCATGGGGTTGCAAAAGAGTCAGATACGACTGAGCCACTAACACCTTCACCTTCATTGAGAGTAAAAGCATCCAGGATGGATGGGGCATTATAAGCCGTCCACATGGGCTGGAATGGAAGTATGAGATAAAAAGTTAAGTGGCGCTTTTGAATATCACTGTATTGAATTAAAACTAATTTTTGCCACTTTAGGATTTTTAAATATAGGTATGCAATAACTAAGGTATTGCCGTATAAGAGGAGAAATGGACCAGAAATTCAGAGTTGGGGAAGGAGATAAATGAAAGTGACTCTGAAGGAACGGTGGAAGAGACACATGTAAGGATGCGAGGAAGATTTTAAAGCTAAAATGACCAAAACTGTATTGAGTACAACAAAACAAAGTTTTGAAGGTCATATCTCCCCCTAATTTCTAGATAGCCTTTCACTCAAATCAAAACATGTTGTTTGCCATATTACCAGCTTTCTGCTTTTGTAGTAAGGCTTTCACAAGCCTTTCTCATACTTAAATAGGAAAATTCCCCTTTGGTGCACTTTATTGGCAAAATTGACACAAGAAAAACAGAAATCAGACCCTGAAAACCCAATTGCACATATTCACTTCAGGCTTTAGGGAAAAATCATGATTTATTCTTTAACTTATTTAAAGCTCTGAGAGTTGGACTGTGAAGAAAGTTGATCGCCGAAGAATTGATGCTTTTGAACTGTGGTGCTGGAGAAGACTCTTGAGAGTCCTTTGGACTGCAAGGAGATCCAACCAGTCCATTCTAAAGGAGATCAGTCCTTGGTGTTCATTGGAAGGACTGATGCTAAAGCTGAAACTCCAATACTTTGGCCACCTCATGCGACGAGTTGACTCACTGGAAAAGACTCTGATGCTGGGAAGGATTGGGGGCGGGAGGAGACGGGGACAACGGAGAATGAGATGGCTGGATGGCATCACCGACTCGATGGACATGAGTTTGAGTGAACTCTGGGAGTAGGTGATGGACAGGGAGGCCTGGCGTGCTGTGATTCATGGGGTCGCAAAGAGTCGGACACGACTGAGTGACTGAACTGAAAGCTCTGAGAATTACTTTTATTTTCACTTCAAGTCAGTTCTCATCTTTCAACACAACTTTTACTTCTGAAAATGGACTTCATGCCCCCCAACCCCTGGTTAAAATTATATTAGTGTTAAATCAGCCATGCAGTCTTTGACAACACTGAGCCGATGGCTTAAGAACTTTACATGATAGTCATCACCTTAGACAAGTCAGGCTATGGGACAGGTGATACTCTTAATATGATAAAAGATTTTCCATCACTGATACTAATCGTTCAAAGAGAAGCACAACTGGAGAAGTACAGGATCTGGCAAAAAGTTTCTGCGCACGTAGCATTTACGGTAACAATTTAAAATCTCTAGGCTGCATGTTTACATTGAATTAGGTATATTATTTGCTTTGAGGATGCATGTGAATGGTTCTTTTTTAATGGTTGTTTTTGTTCTTGTTCTTCTCCTGACAAATACGTTAGGGAAAAGAAATCCAATATTTGTATAGGCTATGTGTATAAAAATGTCAGAATTCCAACCTTCATCCTCTTTCAAGCAGTTTTAAAAATATTTATTTGGTTGCATGGGTCTTAGTTTCAGCATGTGGGATCTTGGTTGCTGTGCACCCGCTCTCTGGAGCGCCTGGGCTCAGTGCCCGCCCCGTTGCTCCAGGGATTGTGGGATTTTAGTTCCTTGGCCAGGGATCGAACCCTTGTCCCCCGCATGGCAAGGTCGAGTCTTAAACACTGGGTTACCAGGAAAGTTCCCTTTCATCCTCTTTATATCATTCTTCTGGTATTTGCAATACTAAAGACTAAATAAATGAAGTATAAAAAGTTAGGGAAACGTGTTTGATCCAACTCATCTGGGTTTTAAACAGAATTAAGTATCATAAAGAATTGGCATTTTACATATACTTTCAATGCTGAAATTTTATGATTCTGTAATTTCAACACATTCTTTTATGCAGACAGAATTATACATTCTTGGCAAATATTTTGTCATCTTTACGTCTTCTGACTTTTCACATCCCTGAACACACATGGAAAGAAAGAAGGGACTAAAGACAAAGATGTGCACACATTTTTGCCAGGGTATGTGGACCTGTTTCTTACCTTCCCCCTGTTATTTACACCTTAGTTTCACTTCCCTGGTAAATCAGACAGTAAAGAATCTGCCTGCAATGCAGGAGAGGTTTCAGTCCCTGGCTCAGGAAGATCCCTTGGCGAAGGAAATGGCAACCCACTCCGGTATTCTTGCCTGGATAATTCCATGGGCAAAGGAGCCTGGTGGGCTACAGTCTGGGGAGCTGAAAAGAGTCAGACATGACTTAGGCTAACACTTTCACTTTGTTTAAATCCAAGTTCTATACAGAGATGGAATGACATGAAATGAATTGGAAATGTACACCTATAGGCTTACATAGACACACACATATAATTGTCTCCAGCACTCTAACTCCCAAAATATCCTGCTTCTTTATTCTCTCATTGTTTTCATTCTTCCACTTCCAGCTCACACAATGAAGTGATTCTCCCTCTTAAACTATTTCCTTTTTATATCTGGGGAGTTGCCTTAATTTAACATTTGTATTTTTACTTCAATTTAACAAAATCTGCTAGTTTTCTTCCCCCTAATACTTGGTATACTTCCCTCTTTTAACCACATTGCACAGATTCTAAATATTAACCTTGACCTATCTGTATTTTTCTTATCCCTCTGGTGTGGATTCTTCTGTTATTTTCCATCTTCCATCATTCTATTAGCATGTCCACGGCTGGAGCCGGTAGGGAGGGAATGCAGTTATGGAGTGTGTTTCCTAGCGCACAAGCACTTGCTCGAGAATATATTTATGGTCAGTGCAGCACTCTCAGAGCAAGAACTGCTAGTACAAGGAGTGCCACGATGACATAATTTCTTATAGGATCCTTTCGCTCTTAAACTCACTTCCTTCACTCCCTGCCCCACCTAGAGGAAAACTTTACACTGTTTCTAGCAGAGCCAAGTTTTCCGTTTTAAATACTGTGTGTCTGTTGATGTTCTATCGGTTTTCAAACTTGTCTTTTGACGATGTTTTTAAACAGATGCAGAGGAATGTAAAGGGCTGTTTACCCAGAGTCCAGCATCAAGCTAGGGGTAGGGTCCTGGCCTGGTTTCCCCGGAAGAGACCCCGCCCCACGGAGCACCCCTCAGCCCCCAGGTTCCATTTTCCTTTGGGGGTTCCTGATTCCCTGGCCGCCTCCACGTCTAAGAATGTGGTCTCATCATCTTCCTGCTCCCGATGCTTTCCTAGTCCAAGGATACTTCGCTCAAGGACTGGGGCACAATTATTCGGCCACTTTCACTTATTGGCTTCTTGGAAATCCTAAGAACCAGGATAGACCCCCTCCTCTCCTGCGTCTCAGACGCAGGCCCACTGGAGACTTAGAAGGGGGCTGTGGAATCATCGTCCGGGCTGGAGCACCTAGCCCAATCCTCACATGCAGGAGGAGGCAGGAGGCATGGAACACAACCAGGCAGTGCGCTGCCTTTGTTTTCATGAATAACGCACAAGGGACTCTAGTAGAAGTGTCTGGATAACCGCCACACGAAATGTAGGACTGGGCTTTTTCCTGGCTAGAATGCGTCCTTCGCCCTCATTTCCTGTTTCTCGGCCTCTGCCTCGTTTCTCTTCCCACCCCTACTTCGTGCCACATTTGCAAATCTTTCTCTCCTTAATGTAAACTTCCCCTTCGAGGCCTTCCCACTGCCGAGGTGGTTTCCCACGCGGGGCGGGCTCAGGGGCGCCGTGCCGGGGTGTCCGGCCACCCGGCGCCCCAGCGCGCTCACCCAGCTTTGCAAGAAAGTGGCGCACGCGATCGCCGCCGCGCCCGCTCCGCTCCCAGCGCGCCCGCTTCCGTCCGCTCGCCGCCCTGCCCCCGCCGACCCTTGTGCGCTGCGCTGACCCCGAGCCCTCTGGGCCGCCGCGGGAGAGCCGGGCCGCGCTGCCCGCCTCCTCTCTCTCCCGCCCCAGAATCGCGTCGATCTGCTCCCTGGGGCGCGGAAGCGGGGAGAGAGGGAGGGACCCTCGGGAAGGGCGTCGAGGACTCAGCTCCGGGCCGCTCGCTTCTCCGGGCTCCCTTCTGGGGCGCGGGGCGGGGAGGGCCGGACTCCGCTCTCCCGCAGCCCCTTGGCCGAGATCTACAGCTCCCGCTTCCTGCCCAAATTCCGAGCGAGGGCGGGCACCCCATTTCCCGGGGCTCCGGCACCGGGCGTGCGGCTCCGCCTCGCCCCCATTCATCCCGCCAAGGTGAAGCGCTGGGCGGGAGGACGCCCCCGCCTCGCCCGCAACGTGCGTCGCTAGAGAACCCAAACAATGATTTCCCCGCCGCCTTCCGCACCCGGCCCCGCACGCGCCCCACCTTCGCCTGCGCCCCCCGCGCCCAGGGCACCGCCGGGCCGGGCTGCCCCGGCCGGGACCCCATTGTTGCCCGGCGCGGGCGATGCCCGGAGCCACGGGGGCGGTCCCCGCGAGCGGTCCCGAGCCGCCGGCGGCCGCTGGAGCCGGCTCCGCCCACACCTTTCCAAGTTAGCCGGTGGGTGAGCCCCGGGGACGGCTCGGGCACCCGGACCCCTCCCCGCACGTTTCCACCCGGGCGGGAGGGGAGCGGCGGGGGCGGAGGAGGGGTGGGCCGAGCGGGCTCCGCGCTGTATTTGTCTCCAAATTCCCTTCCTAAGGCAGCCTAGCGCGCTCGGGCACAAAAGAGGGGACTTTCTGGCGGCTCCGCGCGAGTCCGCTCCCGAGGAGTTGAAATCGGGGGTTCCTTCCGCGGGCTCCCCGCGCCCCGCGGCTCCCAAGGCGGTGTTGGCCATGCGTGGGTTATTTTGGGTGCCGCAGCAAGGTGGTGCAGGTGATCGCGAAGCGCGGCCGAGGCCGGGGGGCGGGGGCAGGGGTGGGGCGGGGTGGGGCGGGGTGGAGGCTCCGCGGACCCACCCCCCAAGCCGGCGGCCCGGGCGGCGAGGCGAGGGCCGGGCGGTGGGTGTTGCCTTCTACCTCTGCGAGCGGGGAGGGGTGAGTTTCCCACAGGGGATTTCAACCAGCACACTCAGAGCCCGCCTCCTAATCCTCGGGCGGAGCGGCTCGGGGGCCCCATTTTATGGCAATAAAGCGACTTAGCGCCTGCTGAGCGAGCCCCTCCCCGCCGCCGCCCCCGCCCTCGGCCCCACCCCGGGGCTCGCCCGCAGCGGCGGGGCTTTGTTTCTGGGGAGGAGGACCCGGAGCTCTTTTGTTTGGGGGTTTGGTGTTTTCACCACCCGCCCCCCCCAACTCACCCCACCCGACCCCACCCTACCCCACCCCACCCCACCCCCCCGCGCCTCTCCGGTTTCCTGAGCTGCGGGCTGCAAGGGAGGAGAAGCGGCGTCTTGCAACCCCCTCGGCTGGGCCCCGGGGTAATTCGATGCGGGCCTGGCGAGGCTCCCCACGCTAGACCCGGGCTCGCGTCTCGGCAGCCTCCACCCACCGGCCCACCCTACATTTAGCGCATCATGTGATCCGGGTAAGTCATTTGCAAGTACAACAGTTCCCTGGGTTGCCCCCCATTCATTTCCTGAGAACTGCAGAGAGCAGCTGAGAGGCTCTGCCCGTGCGTGTGCGAGTGTGCGTGTGAGTGTGCGCGGGTGACGCCGTGTGTGTGTGTGTGTGTGTGCGAGCGTGAGTGTGTGCGCGCGCGCGTGTGAGAGCGAGAGAAAGGGAGAGAGAGGGGGACTCTGGGTGAGGGAAAGAAAACAATTTCTCCTGCTCTGCAGCTTCTGTTCAGGTCTGTGCCGATTCCGTTTCTTATCAAAATAAACAACCCCTTCCTCTTTTTTTTCTGGTGCCATCCCAGATCAGACCGTAGTCTCTTAACGTGTTTTATTTTTCTTCTGTCATCTGCTCAAGTTAAATCATTTTGGTTGGTCTGTGTTCTTAAAGGGGGAAAGTGTTGGGAAGCGGGGCGGCGTGGGGGCGAGAGAGGGCGACGCTTTTGCAAAGCAAGTAGCCTTGGTTGGATTCGTGGAGAAGAAAGGAGGTTTCTCTCCCCCCATCCCATTTTTTTTTTTAAAGAACTTATCAAGTAGCGTGAATTAAGCAATATTTTTCAATCCCTAGTGGAATTGTTGTTTGCAGTGTTTGCCTGACAGTTGCCAAGGATGGGAAGTAAAACACTAGGGCTGAATTAGGGGTAGGGGGGAGCTTGTGGAAGTAGTTTGCCCCCAGGGATACAGCGAGTTGGGTGATGAGCTGCCCCACCGGCCGTGTGGGCTGTGGGTGTGCTTTGGAGAGAGCGGAGCGGAAGGGGTTAAAGCGGAGATGACACTGCTGGCATGAATAGTGGCCCTGGTGCCACATGCATTATTGTCTCTGGTCGTAATGATGTGTAACTGTCACTTGCTACAGTGCCTGGTCCCTGGAAGTAGCCGGGGGGCTGACCCGAGGCTGTTATTTTCAATTACGGGGGACCTGGCCGGAGTTGACAAGGGGCAACTTTGCAGGGCCACCCGGGCGGGAAGCCCGCGGAGCCGGCCTGGGAGCCACTTCTTGCCTTTAGAGGAGGACTCGTACTTGACCTCCGCGACATTAGTTGGTATTCGCGTTAGATGCTTCCCTACGGGGAGAGTCAGTCCTGCTTTTCTTGGGCAGAGAACTGCCTATTAGAACTTTGAAAACTTTTATCTTTGGGGAAAAGGGTGGGGTGCACTCAACAGTTCAGTTTCGAAGTGCATTTGGGGCAAAAGCTTGGAAAAAGTACCAATTCCTTTGTTACATGCCCTGCAGCTTCCCAACCCCCTTCACCTTGCGCTTCGAGTTTTGCATACTTTAATAGTAATAGCCTTAATTCAGCTGGTAAAAGCTGACTGTGTTGCGTTAAAGAGTATTAGTACGACGGAATGTGTAATCTGGATAAACAGTTTGCGTGGTTAATATTGTCAGCTCTCTAATTTAACTGTACAGATGGTTTAAGTGTCGCGCTGTATGGATTGTTTTAAGCAATTTCACTGGCTAATAGAATCCTCAGCCGAGCCCTCGGATGTTTTGTTTTAAACCACCTTTAATATTCTCTCAGTTTCCCTGTAAGACCAGGGAGAGAAGCAGCTCTATTTACATTTACTGCGTGTGCATCTAGTGGCTTCGGCAGACATCTGCCAATCAACGGACGTCATTCTGCAAATCCACCTAGACGCCTCCATGCCCTCTTCCTACTGGAGGATAGAGTTGTTTAGCTAAGTAAATGCCTTGAAATGAATTTGGTGGTTTTTAACGGGGGAATAGGAGTGGTCGCTTCGAAGGCTGGGTGTATTCCTTCTAAGAAAGGTTTTTTGAAATTGGCATTCAGCAAAAACAGTGACCCCTCACCTAAAAAATAAAATAGGCTGGTAGTGCTCTTTGTAAACCTCATTCAGATGTTGTTTACATTTTTAAAAACCACATAGAAATGGATTATGATAAAGGGGTATACTTTTAGGCTAGAAAATGTTTAACTTTAGCAGCTTAGAAATGAGATGTTATGTTGAAGGACAAACATTCGGTTGCATAAGTTGTATCTTTATGGCTGCAGCCTGGTCAATTGGAGTAGGTTAAACTCTTTTGAGTTGGGGAGAGAGGGTTTTGAGCATACCAGAATTGACAGGAATCTGTATTATAATTAGGAAAGGGGTGTATTATTTTACCTTATAATTCATAACTACTGTGAAATATACTGAAGCTGGTAAAAGTTGGGTTGGTTTCACAGAACGTTGTAATAATTTATGCCGTAAAACTGTATTATCGTTGTGGGAGATAAAGAAACATCCTTGAGGGGTTTCTGTGTATTTTTGAAGTGTTTCAGTTATTTATCTATTAGTTAGTAGTGCATATTTAAACGAAACTTCTGTCAGTTAAAACTTTATTTTGGAATGCTTTGAATGACTATTTACTGAATGAAAATGGTTGCGCTAATGGGCCCTTTAATATATATGTTTTTCTCCTGAAAATTCCTTTGCCACAGCTGAATGTCCTTTGGGAGAAAATTGGTCCTGGTGTAGCATTTGAGACCTTGACCTTAGCAACTCTTGGCTGGCGCTTGTTTAC
The DNA here is from genome assembly GCF_049115385.1 of Moschus berezovskii. Lineage (NCBI taxonomy): Eukaryota > Metazoa > Chordata > Mammalia > Artiodactyla > Moschidae > Moschus > Moschus berezovskii. The sequence goes on from NC_142472.1 coordinate 37,831,689, forward strand.
TACAGCTGCAGCCTATGTGTGTACAGAAAGGGAGGAACTGCAACACTGAAGCGCTCTTTCCCCAGGCAGAGGGAAAAACAAATCAGGATGCCTGACAGTCTTTCCAAAGAGCACCCATCAGGCATGTAATAGTGTTAGTGTTCTGGTCATTTAAAAAAAATATATGTTCCTGGGGAATTACTTCCCAGCCTCCTGGGAAAGGTAAACATGCTCTTCAGCAGACTCAGAGTGGGTCTTAGATGTCACATCCTGAAGCAGGATGCTATGAACGTAATGAAATAATTTTGTCTTAAATGCAGGTGTGTTTTCTAAGATGACATAAGGAGTTGGGCCTCTAGGCCTGTATGAGAGCATTTTGAACTCAGGCCCGTGTTGGTTAATCTGGAGTGTTCAGTATCTTGAACAGTGAAGTGATACTGCTAGCTAGGTGAGCATATAAACGTCTTGGACATTTTCATGGTGGTACAACATGGAATGTATGGAATTTCATGTTTATGCAAATTAACATGAGGTTAATCACGTTAAATTAGGGGGTGTCAAATGGTTTCTTTATATCCTGAGAGTAACGGTTATCTTAGTGTCAACTTCATAAATCTAGCGGTAGATGATTTGTCTATTAATGCAAAATAGTTTGTAATCCACTAGAAATTGCACAAACTTATTTGAAAAGTTATTCTTTCTTTGAATAAGTAAGTTTTCTTACTTGTGCTTCCATGTTGATCCATTAACACGAGCTAAATATTCCAGAAGAGTTTGGTTCAAGAATTGACACCATGGTTATCTTTTTGTTTTTTTAGAATACAACTTTCATTTTTGTATATGATTCTAAAATAGGTTGCTGTGGCTTACCTTTATCATTTACATTTTGAAAATCCCATAGCGTACTATAGTGGAAATATCTGTATTTTTGTCCAGTGTTCATTTATTTTCCATTTGAAGATTTATATTTATTTTTTCAGCCAACAAATTACGTGTGCTTTTCCGTCTTAAGTATGGACAAAATGTAAGGGTAAAATTATTAAGATTAAATCACTGACAGGACCCTATAACCACAGCCTTAACTCATCTACCACAACCAGGGCTCTCAAAATCAAAAGGCAAGTAAACAGATGGGCCTTCCCCTGTGCCCAGAAGGGCAATAGCCTTAGGCTCTGTGAGACCTGCTTGGTTTCTACGTCCCAAGCCCTTCCAAAGAACTGTCTGACTTCAGCTGGCCAGAATTCATTGTCAGGGCCTAGAACGGCCACACCCCATCTGATGTCAGCTTTTGAGTTTTTGCGGTAGGGAACACATGCTGTGGATTAAATGGTTACTTTCTCTATATATTCTCAGTAATTATGTTACAAAAGGATTTTTCGGTTCAGGGTGTTTATTGTCATAAAAGTGGCTACTTGAGTAGTCCTGTTGCCCCATAAAAATTTGTTTTGGTCTGTCAGGAGATTACAGGATACTCACTCAGAATTCTCAGAGATGGTCTTTCTTCCTTTTTTTTTTTTTCTTTTTAACTCAAAGTGATACTTTTCTTCTGTGGCTCATTTGATGGTGTATATTTTTGAATATTTATTAAAAGCAGTTCTGGGGCTGGTCCAAACAGCATTGCTGTTTAGGTTCAGATGCGGCAGTCGAAAGCCCTTGCTGCTTTATTGCTGTGTAGGAGGTGAAAAAATTAGAGAGCTTTCAGAGAGTTTTCCCACCCCCATCAGAGGCCATAGAAGCTGCCACTGTTACAATTTGCTGCCCTTCACATCCAGGAATTGCGTTTCATGTGCTTCAGTCCCCATGCCTAACAGTGTATACACATGGCTTTTCACAATAATTGCTGGCATTATGTGTATGTATGTACTAAATACAACTATAGTCTATTTTAGGTACGTACATATGTATATATATATGTATATACATAGTATTTATATTTATGAATGTGAGTTTTTGTGTTCTCTAGTTATATTGGTATATACCCCATACATAAACTCTATATATTATGACCACGAATTATGGTAAAAAGCCCCCTTCCCACTTGTATATATATAAAAAAGGAAAACCAGGCAAAGTTTTTTTTTTTTTCTTTCAAATTCTATGTTGGGGGATACTACTCTCACTTAAGATTAACAAGCCAACTTATAACAAAACATGAAAACAACCCTGCCCCAAAGAAAACAAAACAACTGACCTAAATGACAAGGAAGGTAAATGATTATAAAACATCAGATAAATAACTGTAAAAGGAAACCTTCATTCATTTCAGAATTGGGTGTCTGCTCAGATTATACATCCTGGAATCAGGACTGATTTAAGTGGCAGAGATACTGCAGCTTGAGTGTTGCTCTCTCAGTTACTAACTCTGGATGACCTTGATTAAATTTTTTAACTCTTTCGAGCCTGTAAAATGGGAAAAACAGCATGCAAGTTTACAGGGTGGTGGTGAGGGTGAGATGAAATAGTGTAGGTAAAAATCACTTTATAAACCTAAGGAACTGTGTGACAAGTGATTTGACAGAAAAATCTCTCCCTCCCCAGCCCCCATCCCCTACCCTAAAAGGATGAACTTTCCAGTCCCTCAAAGTGAGCATATAAATTACACTTATAGAGAAGGAATTTCCGAGTGTGGGTAGAAAACTTCTGGCAGTCAAAGGTCATGAATTCCATTCCTGTCTCACCAGAGATTTGCTCTATGACCTTGAGAAAGTCACTCTTAAAAAGTTTCTATGTAGCTGATATAAGAGTTACTGACTGTTAATATTTATATAATGCAGGTGAAGCATCTGAACTTTTTCCAAGGAAGATACATGAAAATAGTTTCTGTGATCATTTATAAAAAGTAGAAAATAAAGATCAACAAGGATTATTTAGAGATTATAAACCTCCAGACTACTTCTTCAGTGAGTGAACTGAAACCTCTATCAACTGGTCATTAAAAATGCCCTTAATTCTTTTTTTTATGGAATCATTAAATTTGTGCTGTTGTACTATAATTTAGAACCATCTGTTGAACTGCAGATCCCCAGTTAAGCCAGGATTCTGTTGATTAAGCTATGTCTGATTTATAGTTGAGTCTCTTGGTTAGACTCAAACATTGTTGCAATACAGGATGTGTGCAATAAAGAAAGGTAATGATGGGGATCTTAAATGGGTATTTGAAAATATACTGCCCACACATTTTTTTTCATATGCACACATTTTTCTGCCATGTGTATTTTTTTTAAACACACACATTTTGGAGGCAATTAAGAGCAATAATAATTTACATAGTTTTTCATCTGCTACATTTTCTCTAATTAAGAAACACAAGTTTTTTCACACTCTTTGCTCTTAGACTCAAAAGTAGCTCATCAATAGAACTATTTCTGTGTCACACATACACCTTGCCTACCTTCTGTTCATGTTACAACTATCATTGTAAACACCTGTGGGACTCTTTATTTATCATCCTTTGCTTGTAGAATACACTGGCTTCCAGGCTGTAATCTCTGGCTCCATAGCATACGATATTCCTTTTGGTGTAACTGCTCGTTGATTTGTTTTGTCCCTTCCCAATAATAAGCCCCTTGAGAGCAGGAAATGAATCTTCTTCATCGTTACTTTCTTGGCTTCTAACATACTGACTGATCATATAGTGCTAAAGTACTTACTGAAGGAACAGATTGAGAACTGTCCATATGACTATCCTTTTGGTAACTAAGTGCCAAATATGGTCATTTCCTATCTATATCTTTTCATTTCTGGTAAGTATATTCACCTCTGTTAGCCATTCCACAGTTCACTGCATTTTTCTGAACTTTTTCCCTCCTTGTCGTGGAGTTAACTAATGCTGGATTTAAAACCTTAAGCAACCCATCTAGCTGGGCAGGTTGGTTCTCCAAGTCTTGGTTCACTCATTGATAAAGGAAAACAAAAACAAGAATATGTAATGTCAACATTGCGGTATGTTTTTAAGGGTCAAAATTGTGGTAATGCCTGCAAAGCCTCCAATATGTAGAACCTTGTACATATTTTGTTGTAGTTTAGTCACTAAGTCATGTCTGACTTTGCAACCCTGTGGACCTCAGCATGCCAGACTTCCCTGTCCTTCACTGTCTCCTGGAGTTTACTCAGACTCATGTCCAGTGGGTCAGTGATGCCATCCAACCATCTCATCCTCTGTCTCCCCTTCTCCTCCTGCCCTCAGTCTTTCCCTGCATCAGGATCTTTTTTCCAATGAGTCGGCTCTTCCCATCAGGTTGCCAAAGTATATAGGAGCTTCAGCATCAATCCTTCCAGTGAATATTCAGTGTTGATTTCTTTGAGGATTGACTGGTTTGATCTCTTTGCTGTCCAAGGTTGTCAGGAGTCTTCTCTAGCACTGCAGTTCAAAAGCATTAGTTCTTTGGCAGATTTAGTACTCAGTAAATATTAGTCTGCTCAAAAGGTACCAACTTCCAATTATAAGATAAATAGTTCTAGGGATGTAACATGCAACATATTAAATATAATCAACAATGATGTATGTTATATACAAAAGTTGTTAAGTGTAAATCCTGAGTTCTTACCACATCACAGAATTTTCTTATGGTTTTGTATTTATATGAAGTGTGGGATGTTTACTAAATTTACTGTGGTAATCATTTTATGATATATGTTACACTTTAAACTTCTACAGTGTTATATATCAATTATATCTCAATAAAACTGGAAGAAAAGAACTTTAATCTCTTCCACTATATTGATTCCTCTCTTAAAGGCAGCTGTTGACAAAATAACTACTCTGTATTGTGCAACTGCTATAATACAGAAATTAGGCACTGTACTTTTCCAGTGTTAGGTTACTTAATATGTACTTTTTAGTAACCAGGCATGTATAGTTGACTTTCAACTAATCTCCACTTTGAATACAATATGTGGAGACCCCCTAAAGTACCTTTTGTACAGTGGATTTTGACTTAGGAACATCAGTTCAGGGAGGCATCTTTTAGCTCTTGTAAGACGGGGCTGTCTGCCAAGTAGTAGTCTGCCCCCTCCTGCCAGCCATGATTTTGCTGTTTGTGATAATAATTTCAAAAACATTTTGAGAATGTTGCTGCTCTTTGCCTTTCATTAACAAACTGAGTAGAAAAAAAGGGAAACTGAAATTCCTGCTTCTGGTTGTAAGAAGACCAAACCAAGTGTTCAGTCTCTGTGACTGTGCTTTTGGTAGCTAAGTGTCAAATATCCTGGTCATTTCTTATCTGTGCCTTTTCATCTCTAATAAATATATTCACTTCTCTTAACCATTTCACAAATTCACTATATTTTTATGAATTATTGTTCTCCTTATGAAAAGAAGCCCAGTTGAGACACACCTAAAGAAATCATTAGGTGTGTTGAAAATTGGTGAATCTTTATTGAAAATGTTTAATGGAGGTAAACTAATAAATTGTAAAAAAATAAGATGACAGAACATACAAAATGCTATGCATCTGTTTTTAATAACACTATTTAAAAGAGTGTGTATAATTACAGATTTTGTAATATTCCTTTGGGAAGGGGTGTCCTTTAAAATGTCTGTCTAAACCCTTATACATGTTTGAGTTTTGTACAAGTTTGTAGGAGTGCATTTATATTAGAAACATGAGATTCCTTCCTTTATTTATTAAATAGTCATTGAGTATGTACGAATGATATTATGGTTTCTTTTATAGATGTGGAAACTGATTTTCTGAGTCATGTCTTCATTGGCAACAGCCAGTTAGCTTTAAAGCAGAAATTTGAAGACTGAAAAACCTTTGAACTATCTTCTGTGTTACCCTATCTCCCTTCAACATTAAATATGCTATTCCAGTTAGTCTTACTGTAGAGAATTAGAGCACAAAAATGGGGAGTCTTAGACAAATAGATGTTGTCTTTAGAGGCTGTTTTATTTTACTTGTAGATTAAGTTGATATACTTTTACTAGAATACATTTACTGGATTATTTACTTCAGTGTAGAAGCCAATTCTGTGTTTGCTGATGTATGTACTAAAACAAATTGAGACAATCCAAAGAAATTAGAAGGCAGCTCTGTAGAATGTTCCATAATCTTAATAGTAGACCAATAAATTCTGGCCAGTATGCATTTGGTATTTGATAAAAGCTGAAGGCAGGAGGAGAAGGGGACGACAGAGGTTGAGATGGTCGGATGGCATCACCGACTCAATGGACATGAGTTTGGGTGGACTCCGGGGGCTGGTGATGGACAGGGAGGCTTGGTGTGCTGCAGTTCATGGGATCTCAAGGAGTCGGATACGACTGAGCGACTGAACTGAACTGAAAGCTATTAAAGTCAGAGGCATAATAAAACTAATAAAAATGTATTATCCATGTTAAAAATGCCTTACTTACTCATTTGACTTATGCTTATTTAGCTCCTACCATGTATCTGGAATTATGTATGAAAGTGGGTAGGACATCATCAATTGGTTGAAAATCAAGTGGGGCAAGTAAGACTTATGCAGATAATTATAATTCAGAGTAGTTTGTGATATATGGATCCAGTGCTCTAAGATGTTTCAACAAAATGTAGGGGAAAAAAATTGCTCCTATTTGGGAGATCAAAGGTTTCAAGTTTTTAGTGGATATGTGGCAGAAGTCCTTCATGGAAAATGTTTTACTTTATAGAAAAGAAAAAGCAAACCTGCCAGAGGAGAGCAAATTAAAAACAGCTATTTTGGGCATCTATGGTAATTTCACACTTCCTTTTCTGTTATCTTTTAGAGCTGATGGCTTTTGGTGTTTTGGTGAACCTCTATTTGCTGTGTCACCAGAAAATTTTCCTTTCTAAAAAATAGATCCTGGGATATGCTTGGCTAGTATGCACACAGTGTTAACAATGAATTTTTTTTAAAAAAATTCATTATTTATTATTTCTTGAAATTAGAAAAGTTAATTTATTTTAATTGGTGGCTAATATTGTGGTGGTTTTTGTCATACATCGACATGAATCAGCCATGGGCGTACATGTGTCCCCCTATCCTGAACCCCCCTTCTGCCTCCCTCCCCACCCATGTTACAATGAATTTAGAGAAGGTTTATTTGGATAATAAAAATAATAATAATGATGGTTGATTAATAAAGTTTAAAAAATACAGTTTATATGAAGCTAATGAAATTTTTTTTCATATTGCTGAAGAGGTTTGATATATATTTTATTTATAAACGATGGTAATTTTTAGCCTTGACCAAAAGCCTTAACATATAAGAATAAAATCTTTTTTTCTACCTAAGATCAATGAAAGGGAAAACTTTAAAATTGATCAGTTTTACAGAAGGTCAAAGTCAGTCGAAGGGATATTTAGAAAGGAACTTTATGTTAGAGTGGTTGAATATCTGAAGAGGGCTATTCTGTGGAACATGCATTAGCTTTTCTGCTGTAGGTATAAATACAGGACACTTAAGCAAACACATGAAATACTTCATTTTGAGAGATCATATAATAAGAAACAAATGAACTCTTAATGAGTCTATAAAGAGCATTGATGGAATTTTTATTGTACACTGAGCTGTCTATTGAGTATACTGGGACTATACCAAGGCTCCAGGCAGAAGCGGTTGTGTTTTATGTATAAGTACCTTTGTAATTAAGACAGTTTAGTGGAATACCTGAGAAGTAGGGGCCAGCAAAAAAATTGCTTAGTGCTTTGGGGTTCATAAAGCGGTTTTAGTTTCATCCTTACAGTCCTGTAAAATAAGATTGTGAATGTAAAATAGCTTGAAGATAGCCAAGTAAAAACCAGAACCTTGATTTCCAACACCAGTAAGATAATTTGTTTCCATTTCATTCCATTGCTGTCTTCCTACTTGATTTAGTCTTAACAAGCTGACATTTGGGCAGTCTACATTGTACACAAAGGTGCTGCTGCTAATGTTTAGCTTAGATGGGCTATTCAGTGAGTATTATTGGTTGAATTTTTATCTCCTTCCGAAGCATTTTTAAGGAGTATATCAAACTCCATATATAACAGCTTGGATAGATCAGTCCAGTTAATCCTAGGCAAGACTGTGCAGTTGGAATGCATCCATATTCTGAAGAAAGTTAGGGAGGTGGTTCTTATCAGTGGTGATACTAGGTGCTGAGAATACTTAGATAAATAAAACACGGGCTTTGTCCTAATGTATAGGTGGATTGGGGAAAATAGCACAGCTGAATCCAAAGGAAGGGCCATACTAGTGTATCCTGCTTCAGTTTATTTTCTTCATGTAGATCTTTTATGTGCCTAAAAACAATACCCTGAAGAATCTTAGGTTTATGTTTTAGTCTCTTTTAAGTACTTTTAATCTTAGCAGAAAACCTTTTTTTCCATTTAAGCATGTGATTTTCTAAGTTTTTTCTTTTTTCAAAAACTGCATTGCACATTTGCTGCTGCTGCTGCTGCTGCTAAGTCGCTTCAGTCGTGTCCGACTCTGTGCGACCCCATAGACGGCAGCCCACCAGGCTCCGCCATCCCTGGGATGCACATTTATTGTACGTAAAATGTGTATATACATTTTAAACATATTTTTTAATGTTTAAAACCAACTCAAAGCTAGATATTTATGGTATTTAAATGTTAATTCTTTATTTTTGACTAGGTTTTTGAAGGATTACCACTTCAGCTCTATAGGAAATAAGCTTTGTAGAAACTCACTTGTTGAGCAGTGTTTACAATTATAGCTCTTTGTTAAAAGTAGGTACATGAGTGTGGAGACTTTAAACTTCATTTTATTTTGTTTATTTTGAAAGCATGTAGTATTTTTATTAATAGCATTTTTGTCTTAGTTATTACACAATAATGGAACATCTTATAATCAGTGGATACAATGAAATATGGTAAGTGTCCACTTGTTCATTTTTTTCTCCTGTTATACCATCAGCATGCTCTATTAGGAATGAGGACATTCTCTTCTAAAATTGTCATACTACTATCACATCTCAGAAAACAGACACTAACTCCATAATGTCACTTAATATCCAGTCTATATTCAACTTCTCCAGTTGTCCAAAAATGTCTTTTACAGTTTTTTTTTAAATCCAGCATTCAATCACATTTCATTCATTGCAACTGACTAAAATTTTTATAACTGTTGTGTACCAACTACTCAGTTCAGTTCAGTTCAGTCGCTCAGTCGTATCCGACTCTTTGCGACCCCATGAATCATAGCACGCCAGGCCTCCCTGTCCATCACCAACTCCCGGAGTTCACGCAGACTCATGTCCATCGAGTTGGTGATGCCATCCAGCCATCTCATTCTCTGTCGTCCCCTTCTCCTCCCGCCCCCAATCCCTCCCAGCATCAGAGTCTTTTCCAGTGAGTCAGCTCGTCGCATGAGGTGGCCAAAGTATTGCAGTTTCAGCTTGAGCATCAGTCCTTTAATTACTTTACAATGTTGTGTTAGTTTCTGCTGTACAACAGGGTGAATCAGCTATATGTATGCATACATCCCCTTCCTCTTGAGCCTCCTTCCCACCGCCCCCTTTCCACCCTTCTAAGTCATCACCGGAAACCTAGCTGGCCTCCCTGTGCTCTACAGTAGCTTCCACTAGCTATCTGTTTTAAGCCTGGTGGTGTATGTATGTCAGTCCTGTTCTTCCAATTTGTCCCGTCCTCTCCTTCCCCCAGTGTGTCCACACGGCTGCTGTCTATGTCTGTCTCTATCCCTGTCTGGCAGATAGGTTCATCTGTACCATTTTTCTAGATTTCACATATATAATTAATATACAATATTTATTTTTCTTGTTCTGACTTCACTGTGTATGAGAGACTCTAGGTCCATCTACATCACTACAGATCACCCAATTGTGTTCCTTTTTATGACTGAGTAATATTTCATTGTATATGTGTACCACATCTTCATTATCCATTTATCTGTTGATGGACATGTAGGTTGCTTCCGCTGAAAAAATAGTAAAAAACAAACACACGGAGGCTAAACAATATGCTCCCAAAAGAACCAAGAGATCACTAAATTTCATTTTTATAGTGAACTCCTTTCTCTCCTTTTTGCTTAGCTTCCCTTCTTCCTGTAGCCAACAGTAGGACTATATTCCCCTGTAACTCTTGTCGTAACTCTTGTCATCAGAACTATTATGTGTCTTTATATTTATCTCCATATCCTTAAGTGTTACAAATGCATATGCACACATGGTTTTTTGGTCACACTTAGAAAAAAGAGATTTTTTTTGGAGACCCTTTTTTCACTTAGTACTGCCTAAGAGAAATCCTCCCATTTAGCTGCAACAACCCTAATCTGTTGAAAACAAAACTGTTGCATATATTCTAAGGGATGGTTGTATAGTTTAACTGATAATTTACTAATGGGCAATACTTTGTTCCAGCTTTTGCCATTAAAACCAATATTGTAATAAATGTATTACAGACCTATGGTATTGATTACCAGGGTGGGATTATTGATTCAAAATGTTGCCACATTGCTTTGAGGAAAGATTTTTTACCAGCCAAGCAGGGAAATACCCTTTTCCTAAAACTCCAACAAAGTTGACACTTTCCTTCATTTATTATTTCCCGGTTTCTAGTGATCTGAAACAATTTTTCCTATGTTTGTAGGTAAATTGGAATTCTTATTCTAAGAGTTGCCCTTTATTCCTTGTTAATTTTTCTATTTGGTTATTCTCCTTTTGTGGGAGTTATTTATATATTCCAGTGGTTAACCTTTTGTCTGATACCTGCATTGCAGATAATTTTTTTCCAAAAACTCATCTTTTTTCTCTTGTCTATTTAAGAAGTAGCTTTTGGTATATAACATTTTAAATTTTAGTATCTTCTTTCTGTGTTTCTCTGGTTTCCTGTTTTTGTCTCATGTTTTTAAAAGACTTTATCCACTGATAAAGTAGACATATAATCTATACTTAGATTTAATTTTTCATTCCACTTTCATCTTTAGGCCATTGGGAAGGTTTAGTTGTATGTGTGGTATAAAAGAGGGGAAGATGGGGGTCCAGTTTTAATTACTTTCAGATGAATTGTATCAGAACCATATTTAAGGTAATATATCTCTTTTCTCAGTCAATATAAATTCCACAGTTTTTTTTTTTTTAAGAGATAACTTTCTGATATTGGTTTCTACTTTTAATTCCATGTTTTTCAGAGTATGTATGATTTTGAGTCTTTAGAAATTTGTTGAGATTTGTTTTGTGGCTCAGAATGTGGTCTATGTTAGTGAAGGTGACGTGCGGAAAATAGTGGATCCTGCATTGTTGGGTTCTGCAGTCTATAAATGTCTATTAGGTCTGTGTCAGTTTGGAAAGTTGGTGAATGTTCTTTCAGTCTTCTATATTGTTAACTGATCTTTTTATCTCCTTGTTCTGAAGAGTTTAAGTATTTAAATTCAATTGTATTCTAACTCTTCTCAGTTCTGTAAGCTTTTGTTTATGTATTTTGAAGCTGTTTTTAGGTGCAAACCCGTTTAGGATTGTTACGTTTTTTCTGTGAATGGACCCCTACATTGTCATGTAATATCCCCATTTTTCTATTGTAGAGAACATCTGATTAAGTGTTGCTGCTTTTAATCTTACTCCAACTTTTATTTGGAATAACTTGGTCATTTGCATTGAACATTTTGATGTGACTAGGTTTCTTTACTCCCTTGCTGTTTGTTTTCTATTTGTCCCTCCTGTTCTTTGCTCTTATCCCTGTTTTGCCTGCTTTAGACTTGATTATTTTTTTAATATTCTATTTTATTTCTGTTGTTGGCTTATTAGTTACAGCTCTTTGTTTTATATTTTTTATATGTGGTTACTTTAGGGTTTACAATATGCATCATTAACTTTTCACATTTCCTGTATGATGTCAGAATCTCAGTGTTATACCACCATTTTTTCCTCTCATTGTTTATTTTCTTAATATTTTTACTTATACATGTTATAAACTATAATTTCTTAGTTACTATTTTGCTTTAAAGAGTCAGTTAAATAGGTTTTTTTTTTTAATTTACTGATGTCTTTTCTAGTTTCAATCTTTCCTTTATTTGTTTGTTCTAGGTTTTTATCTAGTATCAATGTTATTTTGCCTAAAGAAATTTCTTCAGCATTTCTTACAGAGCAAGTCTGCTGGCAGTGACTGGTCTTAGCTCTTACTTGTCTGAAAAAGTATATAGGGTTTTGAATTCTAGGTTGACAGTGTTTTTCTGCATTACTTTAAAGACACTGATACGTTATTCTTTAGCTTACATAGTTTCTGAGAGGTACCTTTTGTTATTCTGTACATCTTTGTTCTTCTGTAAGTAATATTTCTCTTTTTCTCTGTCTGTATTTTTTTTTAACTTTGACTGTGACGTTAAACACACATAGGTGTGTTATCACTTGCAGCTGTCCTTCTTGGGGTTCTCTAAGCTTCTTTGATCTGTAGTTTATTATCCTTCCTAATTTTTAATGTTTTCATCTATTGTATTTTTGAGTATTTCTTCTGCCCTCTTTCTGCCTCTTCTTGTGTTCTATTTTGACAAGTACATTACTTGATATTGTTTCATAGATCTTAGTCTCTCTGCTTTCTCCCCTTCAGAATAATTTCTATTGATTTATCCTCAAATTTACTAGTTCTTCCTGTTGTATCTAGTCTTTGTAAGCTCAGTGAAAACATTTCTTCATTTGATATAATTCATCTAGTATTTTCATAGAACTTAAAAAATTTTCCCACCTATTTGCTGAATTTTTGCTTATTCATGTTGTTTGTCTTTTTCTCTTTTTTAAAAAATATTTTAATAATAAAACCTCTTTGATAGTTTCAACATCTCTGCCATCTCAGGGTCTGATTATGTTGATAGCTTTATCCCTTGACATTATCTTTCCTTGCTTTGTTTTGGTGTCTTATAATTTTTGATTGGTTGCATGACATTATGTAATAGAATAGTACAGAGTGAGGTAAATATTATGCTAAGACATGGATATCCCTCTTGTTCTGCAAGGTGTTACTGTCTATTGATGGGGGAGTGAGTCAGTTTGTTCAGTTGACGTGTTGAGTTACTGCTTTGTTGTTGCTAGTGAACAGTCATATCACCAGAGACTTCAAGGTCTTGCTGGAATGCATTGCTTTACCTGGTGACTTCTGTGAGACATGGAGTGAGGTTTTCTTCTCAGTGTTCCTGGTATACCCTCAACTTTCTACCAGTTCCGAACTCCGGTGAGACAAGAGATCCTTTTCTGGGCTTTTGGCCTCTATCTTGGCAGTAGTCTAGGACATCCCTATAGCTCAGTTGGCAAAGAATCCACCTGCCACGCAGGAGACCCTGGTTCAATCCCTGGGTTGGGAAGATGTGCTAGAGAAGGGATAGGCTACCCACTCCAGTATTCTTGGGCCTCCTTTGTGGCTCAACTGGTAAAGAATCCACCTGCAATGTGGGAGACCTGGGTTCGATCCCTGGGTTGGGAAGATCCCCTTGAGAAGGGAAAGGCTACCCATTCCCCTGTTCTGGCCTGGAGAACTCCATGGACTATAGTTGCATGGGTCGCAGAGTTGGACACAACTGAGTGATTTTCAGTTTCACTTTGGCAGTAGCCTGGGTGAAGTTGTGAATGGACAGGTATGTGGGGGGGTCTCAGCGTCCCCACACCAGCTAACTGTGGCCTGGCCTGGACGACTGAACCCGAGCTGAGGTTTTGTTTGCCTGTCTCGTCCTCTCCCTTTGTGGTGCCAAACTCTGCCTTGCGTCAGTGGCAGGTTTCTGTGCCTGTGAGCTCTGTATCAGTTATGGCTGATTGGTTATTTATATCACTGTAGAATTCTGGGCTTGAGTGGGTTTCTTCCCTTATTCCAGGACCAGTTGAGCTTTAACCTAGTATTCAGTGCAGAGCAGTTGTGTTTATGACTTCTGTCTCTCGCCCAACAGCTGCTATTCTTTGAACCTGGAAAAAAGGGATAGGCAGAGGTCTCTCTGTCTCTCTCTCCCCCAGTGGCAGATACCTTTTCCTCCTCTAGCAGCAGTCCACTTTTTCCTGGAGGGAGCAGGAACATTTACTGCCTTCCTTTCTATGGCAGATGGCTTTTGGTTAATTTGATATCAGAGACTGGAATGAGGCCAGTTTTCATGATTGTGCCCCAGTGGTATTAGCTGATCCCTACCTGTATGTCATCACTTCCAAGGGTGGCTTTCTTAGGTCTCCTGTTCTTTTTCTAGTCTTTTGTTCTAGCACCTGGAGGAGGATTCTGCAGAAGAGTAGGTGAGTGGTTGTGGAGTATCCTTGCATCTGGGTCTTCTGATACTAAGTGACTTTGTTAGCCCACATTCAGCTTTTAAACATTTATTATGTTTCTGGTGGTTTCCTACTGCTTAAAAATTAAAAGAAAATCTGCAGTTGAAGTTAAACAAAAGTAACAAGGTTTATCATTTTAACTATTTTTAAACTCACAGTTCAGTAATGTCAGCTGTATTCACATTGCTGTGCTGCATGCTTAGTCGCTCAGTTGTGTCTGGCTCTTGCGACCCCATGGCCTGTAGCCTCCCAGGCTCCTCTGTCCATGGGGATTTTCCAGGCTGAATACTGGAGTGGGTTGCCATTTCCTTCTCCAGTTATGCTGCATATCTCGAACATTTTCATCTTGCAAAACTGAAGCTCTGTACCCATCTAACAGAAACTCTCTATGACCCTCTCTTATGGGACCCTGGTAACCATCCTTCTGTTTTGTGTTTCTTATCAGCTTTTATGGACTGTTCACTCTTTTTCCATTATCATGGCCAAAGGCAGTTGCTCCTGTTTCTCTGTGAAGGGGCAGTCCTATGAACTGAACTTAGTTCGCCTAGTTGCCTTGTGACTTAAATTTTTGGTCTCAAAGTCGTGAATTTGGAGACTATTCATCTCACATGAGCATTTTCTTTCTTTACCTGTATAACTTCAGTTTGCTTTGATGTCATTCTTTGTTTTCTTTTACTTCGGTAATACCCATTAAACTGTGTGTGTGTGTGTGTATAAAATATAGTAGTGGAAAATATTTTCTTCTTTAGTTGACTGTTAGAATGCATTGGAGGATTTAGGATTTACTAGTATTGAGCTATTCTTGCATTAGGGAGCAAACCCCTTTAAAAAATAATTTTTTACTTTTGTGCAACTTGATTCTGTTTGATAGCGAGGAAAGATACTTAGAATATATACAACTATATTCACACTGTGGTATACATCTGTAGTATTTTTCTTGGTTCTGAATCAGATTTTTGTATAATAATTTAGGTATCCACCAAAATTAACTTAGAAAATATTCATGTTTTTCCATGAACTATAATTGGAATCCTTTTAAAGGGTGATACTCTGGTGTGAACCATAGTATTTCCCTACCCCCAGTGGTAGATATGTGATCTTTTTTTTTTTTCCCAGTTTCTTGTGTTTATTTGTCCATTAAATTTTCAGCTTCTTTTTATATCAAGATTTTTGTCTATGAAAATTTCCATTTGCTCTTTAAAGCTATTTAGTATTGAAATGCAATTGACATATAATACATTGTATTAGTTTCAAGTGATTTGTGTGTGTCTGTATGTACGTCAGTGATCGTCACAGTAATCTTAGTTTACATCTTTCACCATACATGGTTACAATTATTTTTTCTTGTGAAGGGAAACTTTAAGATTTACTGTCTTCAGTTCAGTCACTCAGTCGTGTCCAACTCTTGCGACCCCATGGACTGCAGCACGCCAGGCCTCCCTGTCCATCACCAACTCCTGGAGTTTACTCAAACTCATCTCCATTGAGTTGGTGATGCCATCCAACCATTTCATCTTCTGTCGGCCCCTTTTCCTCCCGCCTTCAATCTTTCCCAGCGTCAGGGTTTTTACCAGTGAATCATTTCTTCGCATCAGGTGGCCAAAGGATTGGAGTTTGAGCTTCAGCATCAGTCCTTCCAATGAATTATCCGGACTGATTTCCTTTAGGGTGGAGTGGATTGATCTTGCTGTTCAAGGGACTCTCAAGAGTCTTCTCCAACACCATAGTTTAAAAGCATCGATTCTTTGGCACTCAGCTCTGTTTATAGTCCAGCTCTCACATCCATACATGACCACTGGAAAAACCATAGCTTTGGCTAGAAGGACCTTTGTTGGCAAAGTAATGTCTCTGCTTTTTAATATGCTATCTAGGTTGGTCATAACTTTTCTTCCAAGGAATAAGCATCTTTTAATTTCATGGCTGCACTCACCATCTGCAGTGATTTTGGAGCCCCCCAAAATAAAGTCTGTCGCTGTTTCCTCTGTTTACCCATCTATTTGCCATAAAGTGATGGGATTAGATGCCCATGATCTTAGTTTTCTGAATGTTGAGTTTTAAGTCAACTTTTTCACTCTCCTCTTTCACTTTTATCAAGAGGCTCTTTAGTTCTTCACTTTCTGCCATAAGGGTGGTGTCATCTGCATATCTGAGGTTATTGATATTTCTCCCAGCAATCTTGATTCCAGCTTGTGCTTCAGCCCAGCATTTCTCATGATGTACTCTGCGTATAAGTTAAATAAGCAGGGTGACAATACACAGCCTTGACGAACTCCTTTTCCTATTTGGAACCAGTCTGTTGTTCCATGTCCAGTTCTAACTGTTGCTTCCTGACCTGCATACACGTTTCTCAAGAGGCAGGTCAGGTGGTCTGGTATTCTCATCTCTTTCAGAAATTTCCACAGTTTATTGTGAATCACACAGTCAAAGGCTTTGGCATAGTCAATAAAATAGAAATAGATGTTTTTCTGGAACTCTCTTGCTTTTTCAGTGATCCAGCGGATATCGGCAGTTTGATCTCTGGTGCCTCTGCCTTTTCTAAAACCAGCTTGAACATCTGGAAGTTCATGGTTCACGTATTGCTGAAGCCTGGCTTGGAGAATTTTGAGCATGACTTTACTAGCGTGGGAGATGAATGCAGTTGTGCGGTTGTTTGAGCATTCTTTGGCATTGCCTTTCTTTGGGATTGGAATGAAAACTGACCTTTTCCAGTCCTGTGGCCACTGCTGAGTTTTCCAAATTTGCTGGCATATTGAGTGCAGCAGTTTCACAGCCTCATCTTTTAGGATTTGAAATAGCTCAACTAGAATTCCATCACCTCCACTAGCTTTGTTTGCAGTGATGCTTCCTAAGGCCCACGGGACTTCACATTCCAGAATGTCTGGTTCTAGGTGAGTGATCACACTACCGTGATTATCTGGGTCGTGAAGATCGTTTTTGTACAGTTCTTCTGTGTATACTTGCCACCTCTTCTTAATATCTTCTGCTTCTGTTAGGTCCCTACCATTTCTGTCCTTTATTGAGTCCATCTTTGCATAAAATGTTCCCTTGGTACTGTGATTTTCTTGAAGAGATCTCTAGTCTTTCTCATTCTATTGTTTTCCTCTGTTTCTTTACACTGATCACTGAAGAAGGGTTTCTTATCTCTCTTCGCTATTCTTTGGAACATTACATCCTCAGGACTTACTTGTTCTATAACTGGAAGTTTGTACTTTCTGACCACCTTTCCCCATTTGCCCAACCCCACACTGAGCCTCTAGTAACCACCAGTCTGTTCTCTGTATCTGTAATCTTTGGATCTTGATATGTACCCATTTCCTTTGGGAGCTTTTAAATTTGTTACTTTGGGATAACATGTAATATTCCCTAATACTACATAATTACATTCTGTAGTATCACATATGTAACTTTTTTTGTATTACCAATGTTGTCTGTTCTTTTTCTTTTTTACATTCTTTTGCTTAAATCGTCCACAAGATGCTTTGCTGTTTTATTATTTTTCTTTCATAATTCTTTTGGATCTTTAATCATTTCTACTGTTTTTTTCTTGTTTTCTTTTAGTGACATTTTGCTTATTTTTTTTCAGTTTTTCTGCTCTACTTTTGTTTTTTGCTTCATTTTTTTTTAAAGGCATTTACTTATGAAGACATTGAAGTTAGTAGTGTTCTGAGTATATCCTTTGCTATATATTCTATGTGTTTTTTATGAAGGAATTACTCTAAATATTTCTGGATTGTAATTCTACTATTTCTTCTTTAAGTCAAGAATTTCTAGAAATATGTTTTTAAATTTTTGATTATCATTTTTAGGTCTTCAATTTTCGGTTTGCATCTAAATTTTGATTTAAGATATTGTAATTTTTAAAATGTTGTCATTTTTAAATCACTGATTTTTTTAAATGTGTAAGTATATGGTTTACTTTTATAAGTATTTTCTAGATATTTGAATAAAGATATCTTCTCAAGGAATGTGATGTTCTGTTTTTTTTTTCCTGCTAAATTGAGTTTGTTGATTTGTTTTAAATTAAATTCCTGTATTCTATCCTATATTTGTTCTGTTCAATTTGATTAATTCAGAAAATGGTGTATTGACTTTTGCATTCTAATATTTTAAAATCTTAAACTTGTAAAATGTACTTTTTGTTATTTTAAATTGTTGTAAAATAAAAGTGACATAAAAGTTAACTGCCCTTCCCCATAGCCCTTGGCAAGCACCATCCTACTTTCTGGGTTTTTGAGTCTGACTGTTTTACATACCACATATAGCTACAGTCTTATATTATTTGTCATCTTGTCTCTGGCTTATTTCAGTTAGCACGTTGTCCTCAAAGATCAAGTTTATTGTATCATGTGTTAAGTTTTCTTTCGATTTTTGAGGTTGAATAACATCGCATTGTATGTATGCTGCATGAACATGGATGACTGAAAGTCTTTGGAGTCTTGCTTTAAATTCTTTTGGGCATATAACTTCAAGTGGAATTGCTGTATACTGTTGTAATTCTTTAGTTTTTTGAGAACTTGTTATACCACTCACCACAGGAGCTGTACTGCTTTGCATTTTCATAGGTTACAAGGGGCTCAATTTTTACATGTCTTGGCTAGTACTTTGTTTTCTGGGCTTTTAAAAAATATCTTTCTGGTGGGTTTGAAGTAGCATCTTGCGGTTTTCATTTACATTTCTATAAACATAAGTGATGTTGAGTATCTTTTCATGTGCTTTCTGGCCATTTGTATATCTTCTTTGAAGGAATGTCTAAGTCCTTTGCCTATTTTTAATTTGGATTTTTATTGCTGTTTTTGAATTATAGGAGTTCCTTGTATATTCTGGATACTAACCTTTTATCAGATACATGATTTGCAAATATTTTTCTCCTATTCCATGGGTTCCCTTTTCACTCTGTTGATAGTATCATTTGATGCACAGAAGTGCTCAGTTTTCCTTTTTCAGTTCAGTCGCTCAGTCGTGTCCGACTCTTTGTGACCCCATGAATCACAGCACGCCAGGACTCCCTGTCCATCACCAACTCCCGGAGTTCACTCAAACTTATGTCCATCGAGTCGGTGATGCCATCCAGCCATCTCATTCTCTGTTGTCCCCTTCTCCTCCCGTCCCCAGTGCCTCCCAGCATCAGAGTCTTTTCCAGTGAGTCAACTAGTTGCATGAAGTGGCCAAAGTATTGGAGTTTCAGCTTCAGCATCAGTCCTTCCAATGAACATTCAGGACTGATCTCCTTTAGAATGGACTTGTTGGATCTCCTTGCAGTCCAAGGGACTCTCAAGAGTCTTCTCCAGCACCACAGTTCAAAAGCATCAATTCTTCGGCGATCAGCTTTCTTCACAGTCTAACTCTCGCATCCGTACTTAGTGCAGTTTATCTTTTTTTTCTTTTGTCACATATGCATTTGGTGTCATATTCAAGAAATCATTGGCAAATCCATTATCATTAAGCTTTTCTCCTGTGTTCTATTTTAAAACTTTTATAATTTTATGTCTTCATTAAATTTTGGTAGCTTTGCTTGTATATTTACCTGTGTATTGTTAGGTACATATAACTCCACGACTTTTCTTAAAATTCTTTTTTTTTTTTTTTTAGTATTGAATGCCTTTAAAATGAAATTCATCCTAGACTGCTATTAATACTGCCATTCCTGTTTTTTCTTTTTGAGAGAGACTTTGAATGTTTCTGATTTTACTGTACCAGTTGACTTAGTCTGTCATTAACTTTTTCTTGTTTAATTTGTTTTATAACATATAGTAGTTTTTTCCATCATTTTCTTTCAACCCATTTTATTACCTCTTCTTTGAATGGTCACATTAACATAATAATAACCATCCCTGTGTTTTCCTTGATTATGATTTTTTAGTCATTTCATCATACTTTTGTGAATTTAATCAAAATGATGTTTATGTTTTTAAATTTCCTATGTGACCCTCATCAATTTGGAAGATATGCTGTACTGTGCTGTTTGACTGACAGTAAGTATTTCAACCCCAGCTTCATGTTTATAGCTCATATAGTGCTGATGTGTGACAAAGAAATGCACCATTTCTTTAAGACAACTCTGTTCTGCAATTTTTTTTTTTTTTTGGTGATACACTGCCATTGCGAGAACATTTTAGTAACAGACACATCTTCAGTGTCTACAGTGCGAAGGGCCCCTTCTTATGTGTGATTATATGTGATGCCATTCGTTATGTAATTGCTTGCTTTGAAAAGAGTCAGGAAATAGACTTTCCACTACGTCTTACGGTAAGGTGACTGTTGTTTTTCTTACATTCTCTCCTTTGTGAGTTTTCTTTTTTTGGTGCCCAGATATAGCAGAGTACCAGTTCAATCCAGTCACTTAGTCGTGTCTGACTCTTTGTGACCCTATGGACTGCAGCACGCCAGGCTTCCCTGTCCATCACCAACTCCCAGAGCCTACTCAAACTCATGTCCATCGAGTCGGTGGTGCCATCCAACCATCTCATCCTCAGTTGTCCCCTTCTCCTCCCACCTTCAATTTTTCTCAGCATCAGAGTCTTTTCCAGTGAGTCGGTTCTTCGCATCAGGTGGCCAAAGTATTGGAGCTTCAGCCTTAGCAGCAGTCCTTCCAATGAGTTTTCAGGACTGATTTCCTTTAGGATTGACTGGTTTGATCTCCTTGTAGTCCAAGAGACTCTCAAAGAGTCTTCGCCAGCACCACAGTTGAAAAGCATAAATTCTTTGGTGCTCAACTCTCTTTTTAGTCCACCTCTCACATCCATACATGGCTACTGGAAAAACCATAGCTTTGACTACATGAAATTTTGTTGGCAAAGTAATGTCTCTGCTTTTTAATGTGCTGTCTAGGTGTGTCATAGATTTTGTTTCAAGGAGCAAGTGTCTTTTAATTTCATGGCTGCAGTCACCATCTGCAGTGATGTTCTCCAACAAGGCCTTTTATTTTAGGATATGAGTCTATGGACATGCTGTACTGCTAGTACTCTTATGTAATTTGCTAAAGATTTCTGTTTTAAGAGTAGTTCATTCGTCTCTTCAGACCCTGGATAGAAAAATTGCTCTAGGTGTATTCAGTTTAAAAAAGTTTTGGGATTGTTATCCCAGTTTCTACCCTTATCTTTAAAATAATAAGAATCTTTGATCTCCAAATAGTTAAAATATCTTCTGAAAAGTCTTGCTGTGAAATCATAAACTGTGTGGTGGAAACAGTCACGGTCATGAAAATCAACTAATTCTGAGTTCATGTTTATGATGTGCGTGAGATTGCATTGACATCTTGC
The DNA here is from genome assembly GCF_049115385.1 of Moschus berezovskii. NCBI lineage: Eukaryota > Metazoa > Chordata > Mammalia > Artiodactyla > Moschidae > Moschus > Moschus berezovskii. The sequence goes on from NC_142472.1 coordinate 37,853,122, forward strand.
CTTACTTTGGTTGGGCTGCCTTAGAAAAATGCTTCAGACTCAGTAGCTTTAGCAGCACGAATTTATTTTCTCATGGTTCTGGGTACTATATGTCCCAGACCAGAGTTGGTCTGTAGTGAGGATTTTCTTCCTGGTTTGCAGATGGCCATCCTTTCCCTGTGTCCTTACCTGATCGAGTACTCTGGGGTCTCTTAGTATAAGGACACCAGCCTGGTGTGATTAGAGCCCTACCTAATGACCTCATTTAATCTTATGACATCCACATGGACCTTATCTCTGAATACAGTCACATTGAGGGTTAGGCCTTCAACATAAACATTTTGGGCAGATAGACACATTCTGTCCATAACAGATCCAAAGCCTAAATTCTGGAAATAGAAGGTTTTAACTCTTGGTTATGTTTCCTATCAGAGTGAGTTCTTAATAGTTTGACTTTCACCTACTCAAGTTGTTAAACATTCATGTCCATGTATAATTTAAAGAGATTATTACATCACCCAGTGAAAGTCTTTATAAAATTACCATGTAAATATGTGTGTTGGTTTGTGAGAACAAGAATATATAACTGGACTTTTTTCACCCCTTAGAATAAAGATACGGCCTTCCAAGATAAAACAGTGTTGAAACTACGTAGAGTAATTCTTCCGTTCCATTCCGTCGCTCAGTCGTGTCCGACTCTTTCCGACCCCGTGGACTGTAGCCTACCAGGCTTCTCCGTCCATGGGATTCTCCAGGCAAGAATACTGGAGTGGGTTACTGTTTCCTTCTCCAAGGGATCTTCCTGACCCAGGGATCGAACCCCGGTCTTCCATATTGGAGACAGACGCTTTAACCTCTGAGCCATGCTGCTTAAGCTTCTGGCTGTACTGCAGTGTTGCTTTTCAAGCAGGACATTAGCAAAAAATGGTATGGAATAAAGGCTTTTCTTTTCCATTTTTCCTCTTTTTGGGGTTTATCTAGAAGATGGATATTTCATTTGGATCTAAGGCAAAAAAAATAAATATTTACTGAATGCCCACTGCAGTGAGTTGAATAGTGGCTTTTAGAAAGGTTTTTCCATTTCTGAATTTGTCATGCAAATATGATGTGAATGTCACCTAATTTGGAAAAGACTCTGCAGATGCAACTTCAGTTAAGGTCATTGAGATTAGGTCACTCTGGATTAGCTGGGTGAGCCCTAAGTCCCATAAGTGTCCTTATAAGAGTCAAAGGAGAATAGGTGATATAAGACAGGGGATAGGAATTGGAGAGGTGTAGCCATAAGCCAGGAGAAGGAAATGGCAGCCCACTCCAGTCCTCTTGCCTGGAAAATCCCATGGACAGAGGAGCCTGGTAGGCTGCAGTCCATGGGGTCGCTAAGAGTCGGAAACGACTGAGAGACTTCACTTTCACTTTTCACTTTCATGCATTGGAGAAGGAAATGGCAACCCACTCCAGTGTTCTTGCCTGGAGAATCCCAGGGACGGGGGAGAGCCTGGTGGAGCTGTCATCTATGGGGTCACACAGAGTCGGACATGACTGAAGCGACTTAGCAGCAGCAGCAACCATAAGCCAAGACCACCGTGTGATGCCAACAGAGCTGGAAGAGGCAAGGAATGGATTCTCTACTCGAGGCTTCTGAGTAGTGTGGCCCTGTTACCACCTTGATTTTGGGCTTCTGGCCTCCAGACTGTGAGAGAAGAATTTCTGTTAGGGCAGTCTCAGGATACTAATCCTTCACCCCAACTCCCTGCCTTGGGGAAGTTGTTGTTCAGTCTCCAAGTTGTGTCTGACTCTTTGTGACCCCATGGACTGCAGCACGCCAGGCTTCCCTGTCCTTCACTATCTCCTGGAGTTTGCCCAAGTTCGTGTCCATTGAATCGGTGATGCTAGCCAACCATCTCATCCTCTCTCACCCTCTTCTCCTGCCTTCAATCTTTCCCAGCATCAGGGTGTTTTCCAATGAGTCACCTCTCACATCAGGTGGCCAAAGTATTGGAGCTTCAGCATCAGTCCTTTCAGTGAGTATTCAGGGTTGATTTCCTGATGACAGAGAATGAGATGGCTGGATGGCATCACCGAGTCGATGGACATGAGTTTGAGTGAACTCCTGGAGTTGGTGATGGACAGGGAGGCCTGGCGTGCAGTGATTCATGGGATTGCAAAGAGTCAGACACGACTGAGCGACTGAACTGAACTGAAGATTAACTGATTTGATCTCCTTGCTGTGTGAGGGACTCTCAAGAGCCTTCTCCAACACCACAGTTGGAAAGCATCAGTTCTTCGGTGCTCTGCCTTCTTTATGGTCTAGGCATGGGGAAGACATTCTGCTAAATGCTAGGAGTGCAGAATTGAGCAAGACAAATAACCTTGTCACTCGGAAATCAGAATTTTTTGAAATGTAAACCAAAGCATAGTAAAATATTACAATAAATTTTATATTATAGTAAATATTGTAGTAAAATCTTGCAGTGAGTTACAGTAAATTTGTACAGAGCATATTGGGAACACTGAAGGGTATAGCTAACATTGTAAATTTGGAGAGTTTGGAGGATTCATTGAGGATGAAACTTTTGATCTCAGTTTGAATGAGGAGTAATAAAAGTGTGCCTGGAAGAACGGGGATCGGCGAGAAACATGTGAAACAGCTGGTCCTGCTCTTTTAACCCCTGTCTGGGAGATGAGCACCCATCTGAGGGCTCAGTGTGTTTCAAATACTGGATGCAGAGCTGTTTCTTGATGTGACATTGTCAACTTGAAGCCACCACGCTCTAGTAGTCTGTCCCTGTGATACATGTAAAAGGTATCTAAAAAAATCATCCTCCCAGCCATGCTTTGTCATTTAGTCTTCTGGCTCAGTACCTTTGGCAGTTCAGAGAGGAGTATGAAGTTCGTACTTCACGTGTTGCGAGTTACAATCTCTGTATGTTCTGTGATTGGGGGGTCTGCAAACTTTTGCCTCAAGGGCCAGAAAGTAAATGTTTTGGACTTTGTTGGCATGTCACATAAAGTGTCTGGGGGTGTGTGTATGTGTGTGTAACTGTGTATATATATATATATTTTCTAAACCCACACATATATTTACAACTTTTAAATATATATATATATATGTATGTGTGTGTTTGTGTGTGTGTATAGATGTGAAATAACCCTTTAAAAATGTAAAAACTTTTAAGAGAGCATGCCTTACAAGAATGCTCTGTTCAGTCTGCTGACTCTTGTTCTATGATATGCTGATGTCTTAAATTAGGGGTTCTTTTTCTTTTGAAAGGAGAATCAAGTATTTCTGCTCTAAAGAATAAATACTGAATATGAACAACTTAAAATCTGAGCCAGAGTATGATTATTGGACTTTATAGCTTTCTAACCTCAAAGATTGAACAAGTATAGAAATGACCAGATAAATGCTGGCTTTGTTCAATATTCTTACCTTTTTAAAAAAATAAATTGAACTTGTATATATATATATATCAGAGACCCCCCACAAAAGAGGAAGTATGCCATCTTGATGATTTCTCTGATTATACCACTTTGAAAGACTACGTATCTGTGTAGTAACTGATAGCACTTTTGAAAGGTCATCTCTTTTTCCTCGGTGCAGATACTTCTCTGTGTGAGATATACCTTTAAAGGTGCCTCACGAGATTGTGTTCTTTAGCATGAATGATTGAATGGACATTTCAGATCATCTTGTGAGAGAACTTATTATTAAATTGTCTTCTCTTTTTTTCACTCACAGCTTCCGAAACATCCCAAACAAAGAGCTTGTAGCTTTAGAAACTGTCAGCAAATTATGTTAGGATTATTTTAAATTCTGTCAAGGTAAGGGTGTATGACTTACCTCAAAGATGACTTTATTTTTAGTTCCAACAGTACTGTTACAAATCAGGTGTTAGAAAAACATTACACTGAGGTTAAAATGAAAAGAATATTAAGGATATTTCAAAAGCTGTGTTACCACTCAAACTTCCTTTCAAAGTATAGTGCAGTTTCCATTTGTTCTTTTCTTCCCTCAATGAGTACACACAGTTCAAGTGAATCAGTGAAGTTTTCTGAGGCAAAAGGTAATTTTGGATTCAAATTGTATTATAGAGATCAATCTCAAATACAGAATTAGAATATGTAGTAGTCTCTTGTGCTACATGTAGTGCGTATATCCTATTTCTAGGGTATAAACCCCTCCCTCATCTCTACCTTCTTTCAGAGGAGAATATCACGTCAGTTGAATTCAGACCATCTGTGATGTCCTTGGTGAAATCTACCAAAAAAAAAAAAAAAGGAGTTAGAATCCTGTTTCTTCCAGGGCCTGTTATTTAAACCTACTCATCTGTAAAATGGGAATGATATTTATTCTGTGTTTGTTGAGAGGATTACAGAAGCTGTGTGCAATGCTTCATCATAGTGCATGGCAGGGATATGGCCAGTAGATAGTAGTAGATATTATTATTGGATATTGTTCTACTCTCCAGTCTAGAGGAAGAGGGAGAAAGTAGATTGAATAGCCTATATTGTTAAAGCTGTGCTAAGACCAGTAGTAGAGGGAAAGTAATGGTAGTTCCTTGTAGAGGTTCTAAGAAACTGTAGAGGGATGGCTTATGAGCCCCACCTTGATGGGTGGGTTGCTTTGAATGGGTGGAGAGAGAGGAAAGGGCTGTCCACACACAGGAAGCAGCTTGAGCTTAGGGTGAGGCAGGAAGTGTTGGGTGTGTGTAGAACTGAGGTCCACTGTGGCTGATTTAGCCCACAGCAATGCTTTCTTTGGAAATATATAATGCTTTCAAAAACTTGAGCCCATAGAGTAACATGAAAGATTTCATTTAAATCTAGATTTCCAATTTTTCTTAAAAAGTTTGTTTACAACTGTTGGATGAAACTTACTGCCATTCCTTAGTCTCATATTGTTTTAATTAGTGTATTTTAGCATCTTAATATAGCTCAGATCTTTAAAAATGCCGTGGTTATTGTTGCTACTTTATTCAGTGTGTTCTTTTAGGCAGTTTCCGTTGGCTTGGATTAATATTTTTTTACCAGGTTAAGGAAGCATCATTTTTTCACCAAGAATTATTGTCAAGAATAGACTTTGAATTTTATCAAATGTTTTGGGGCATATTACGATTTTTCTTTTTGACATACTGATGCTTTGCTTTATAGTATGTTTCTTTTCACTGGTAAATTAGTAAGTTTCCCATGTTTTTCTGTGCTGTAGAGCATCAGAACAAACTTTTCTTTTAAAAGTTATTGTAAAATGTATTATCTGTTCCATAAATGTTGGGAAACTTGATGTTTGTATCTACCTTTTTGGAATAATTGTTTTTCCCCCTCCAGCTCCTCACCGAGTCTGTCCTGTAGTGATTGATTCAGTCAGATTTCTTACCTCTTTTAAATCAATATTGGTTGATATCCATGGTTACACCAAAACAATTTTGTGGTTATTTTCAAATTCAGTAGCATAATTTTGAACATAATATATTTTTAAAATATTTGGTAATTAAAAGCAATTCTTAATTTCATGATTTTTATATCATATCTTTAAAATGAACTAGTTTATGATTTCTTTTTTCCTTTTTTTCCTTTCTGTTTTATTGAGGTATAATTGACATGCAGCACAGTATAAGTTTGATAATGTGACTTACATACATTATGACATTACTCTGATGGTAAGTGAACATTGTGGTTGTTCACTAACATTTCACATAGATACAAAATGTTTTCTTGTAATGAGAACTCTTAGGATGTATTCTCTTAACAATGTTCATGTATAACATGCAGCAGTGTTAATCATGTATATTGCACACCTAATATTTATCTTATAACTGGAAATTTGTAACTTTCGATCACTTTCATCCAAATCCCCCTCTGTCCTCCATGTACATTACAAAGTGATCACCATAAGTCTGGTTTCCATCTGTCACTGTACAAAGACATTACAGTATCATTGACTGTATTCCCTACGTTGTACATTTCACTCTGTAACTCATTTATTTTATAACTGGAAGTTTTTACGTTTTAGGGCGCCATCTGTTTGTTTTATCTATGACTGTGTCTGTTTTGTTAGCTTTGTTCATTTGTTTTGTTTTTAGGTTCCACATGTAAAGTCATATGGTGTTTTTCCTTCTCTGACTTATTTCACTTAAAATATAATACCTTCTAGATGCACGCTGTTGCAAATGGCAAGGTTTCATTCCTTTTTACGGCTGAGTAATATTCCATTTGAGATAGAATATTTTGTAACAATATTTACATTTTGTTATTTTTCAGTTAGGAAAGTCTGATTTACAATTCCTGCATTTATATAGATATAGATATGTCTTCTTCATCTGTCAGGGAGCACTTAGCTTACTTCTGTATCTTGGCTATTGTAAATAATGCTACTGTGAACATAGGGGTACATGTATCATTTTGAATTAGTCTTTTTGTTTTCTTTGGAGAAATATCCAGAAGTAGAATTGCTAGGTCATACGGAAGCTCTGTTTGTATTTTTTAAAGGAAACTACACTGTTTCCCATAGTGGCTGTGCCAATTTCCATTCCACCAACAGTGCATAAGGGTTCATTTTCTCCACATCCTCTTGTTATTTGTTGTCTTTTTGATAATAGCCATTCTTACATGTGTGGGGTGATAGCCCATTGTAGACTGGTTTTGCATCTCTCTGATGATTAGTGATATTGAGCATCTTTTCTTGTATCTCTTGCCTATCTGTATGTCCTCCTTGGAAAAATATTGTTTCTCTACTTATTTTTTATTTGGGTTATTTGTTCATTTATGTTGAGTAGTATAAATTCTTTGTATGGGTTGGATATGAATCCCTCATCATTTTCCAAATATCTTCTCTCATTCAGTAGGTGACCTTTGGCCTTTTAATTTTGTTGATAGTTTCCTTCACTGTGCAAATGCTTTTTAGTTTGATAGCTCATTTTATCACTTAAAAAAATTCAAGTTCAGTACATTTTTTCTGTTGCATTTTATAATTGATTATTTCAAAGTGATTAGATTTTACATTTAGTTATTTTTTAATTAAAAAATCTGATTTACAATTTCTGGATTTTAGAATTCTTCATCGTGGAAGTATGATTAATTTAGATGGAATTTCTATGTATATTTAAAAATAAAGTATATTTAACTTTTAGAAAATTTGATGTAAATATGCTCAACTTTTGTCTTTTTGCTCTTGAAGAGTTCTACTTTGCTTCTTGAAGAAATGTAAATGAACATTAGACTTTCTCAAAATCATAGACCAATTGGAATCAGTAGGAATTTAGTGAAACAGTTGACCCCAGGAGATTCAAAGGAAGTCAGAAATACCTAAATATGGATAAATTATTATTGCTATTACAGAGAACTTAAGTATATATATACATACTCATGGAGATGAAGGACATACTTTAAAATAAAAGGGCCTTTTTCTGATCTCTATAGAGTACTGAGCATCTATAATACAGTTAATTTCTTAAGCCAATCATGCCATGTGTGGGCATTTTCACTTTGGTTGCAGTACTCTGACTAAGCATAGGTATACCGTATTCAAGTACAGGGCAAGTACAGGTTGCAGTTCAGTACAGTTCAGTCACTCAGTCGTGTTCGACTCTTTGAGACCCCATGAATCACAGCACGCCAGGCCTCCCTGTCCATCACCAACTCCCGGAGTTCACTCAAACTCATGTCCATCGAGTCAGTGATGCCATCCAGCCATCTCATTCTCTGTCGTCCCTGTCTCCTCCCACCCCCAATCCCTCCCAGCATCAGACTCTTTTCCAGTGAGTCAACTCGTCGCACGAGGTGGCCAAAGTATTGGAGTTTCAGCTTTAGCATCAGTCCTTCCAATGAACACCCAGGATTGATCTCCTTTAAGATGGACTGGTTGGATCTCCTTGCAGTACAAGGGACTCTCAAGAGTCTTCTCCAACACCACAGTTCAAAAGCATCAATTCTTCGGCTATCAGCTTTCTTCACAGTCCAACTCTCACATCCATACATGACCACTGGAAAAATCCTAGCCTTGACTAGATGGAGCTTGGTTGGCAAAGTAATGTCTCTGCTTTTTGATATACTATCTAGGTTGGTCATAACTTTCCTTCCAAGGAGCAAGAGTCTTTTAATTTCCTGGCTGCAGTCAGCATCTGCAGTGATTTTGGAGCCCCCCAAAATAAAGTCTGACACTGTTTCCACTGTTTCCCCATCTATTTCCCATGAAGTGATGGGACCAGATGCCATGATCTTTGTTTTCTGAATGTTGAGCTTCAAGCCAACCTTTTCACTCTCCTCTTTCACTTTCATCAAGAGGCTTTTGAGTTCCTCTTCACTTTCTGCCATAAGGGTGGTGTCATCTGCATATCTGAGGTTATTGATATTTCTCCCGGCAATCTTGATTCCAGCTTGTGCTTCTTCCAGCCCAGCGTTCCTCATGATGTACTCTGCATAGAAGTTAAATAAGCAGGGTGACAATATACAACCTTGACGCACTCCTTTTCCTATTTGGAACCAGTCTGTTGTTCCATGTCCAGTTCTAACTGTTGCTTCCTGACCTGCATACAGGTTTCTCAAGAGGCAGGTCAGGTGGTCTGGTTTTCCCATCTCTTTCAGAATGTTCCCCAGTTTATTGTGATCCACACAGTCAAAGGCTTTGGCATAGTCAATGAAGCAGAAATAGATGTTTTTCTGGAACTCTCTTGCTTTCTCCACGATCCAGCGGATGTTGGCAATTTGATCTCTGGTTCCTCTGCCTTTTCTAAAACCTGCTTGAACATCTGGAAGTTCACGGTTCACATATTGCTGAAGCCTGGCTTGGAGAATTTTGAGCATGACTTTAGTAGTGTGGGAGATGAGTGCAATTGTGCGGTAGTTTGAGCATTCTTTGGCATTGCCTTTCTTTGGGATTGGAATGAAGACTGACCTTTTCCAGTCCTGTGGCCACTGCTGAGTTTTCCAAATTTGCTGGCATATTGAGTGCAGCACTTTCACAACATCATCTTTCAGGATTTGGAATATTTCAATTGGAATTCCATCACCTCCACTAGCTTTGTTCGTAATGATGCTCTGTAAGGCCCACTTGACTTCACATTCCAAGATGTCTGGCTCCAGGCGAGTGATCACGCCATCGTGAGTATCTTGGTCATGAAGATCTTTTTTGTTACAGTTCTTCTGTGTATTCTTGCCACCTCTTCTTAATATCTTCTGCTTCTGTTAGGTCCATACCATTTCTGTCCTTTATCGAGCCCATCTTTGCATGAAATGTTCCCTTGATATCTTTAATTTTCTTGAAAAGATCTCTCGTTTTTCCTATTCTGTTGTTTTTCTCTGTTTCTTTGCATTGATAGCTGAGGTAGGCTTTCTTATCTCTCCTTGATATTCTTTGGAACTCTGCATTCAGATGCTTATATCTTTTCTTCTTTGCTTTTTGCTTCTCTTCTTTTCACAGCTATTTGTAAGGCCTCCTCAGACAGCCATTTTGCTCTTTTGCATTTCTTTTCCATGGGGATGGTCTTGGTCCCTGTATCCTGTACAATGTCATGAACCTCCGTCCATAGTTCATCAGGCACTCTATCTATCGGATCTAGTCCCTTTAAGACAGTCCCTAAGTACAGGCTAAGTTTTCCTTAATTTCTTATTTCTGGTGTGTGATTTATTTCTCTAATCTGATTCTTATTCTTTAAATTGAGATATACATGTACACACATACATATACATATATACAGCATACGTATACCTGGAGACCTCATACTTAAGTAGAATGTAAAACGATCTAAAAAGTGATGTTAGTGTTTCTTTATACTCTTATTTCTGTAGCGATATGATTATCTTGAAATTCAGCTTATTTATTCTAGCTTAGTATGATTTCACTGTGATTTCAAATTTTGTTTGGAAAGTTTGTAGAAAAATTGCATACTCTCCCCAGGATATTTGCTCTTAGAAACTGGATCCTCAGTACACGTGTGTCCCATAGAGGTGGCTTTATTCCTTTTTCCTTTGAGCTGTTTTGAAGTGGAACTAACTCCCTTGCCCAGACTTTGCCATCATAATACAGAACAAGAATAGGAAAGACTTTCTTGAATTGTTTCACTTGGCTGTATTTTGTGGTTAGTGGGAGACAGATTTGAATTGCTGAGTTTGCCTTGTTTTCTTTATAGACAGTGAAAAATACCTAACAATACTTGGGTTGAAGCAGGTGTCTAAGATCATGTGTTTAGCATAACACAATTTTTGTTTTCTCGGCAGTTACATTTTTTGCATATATTTTAATATATGGTCTTGATAATGATAAAAAAGCAGGTTTTCTACCAACTGTTTTGTAAGTATGTATTGATTTTGTTTCTACAGAAAATGTCACTGTTTCTTATCAATAAAATGAAAGTCTTGAAACATTTGAGCATTTGGTAATTTAAAAAACACTTCTTGAAAAGTAGTGCTGAGTAGAGGAAATGGAATTTCAATTTTAAAGTGCACTAAATTAGTCTGTTTTTTCATGTTGGAAACTGTTAATTTCCCTTTGTAGTGAGGTATAATCGCAATTTCGCCAATATTTAAAATAGTAAATGAACTTTTCAGATAATTATATGAAAACTTTATGCTAAGTATTTGAACTCAGTTTTAATGTCTAAGATGTCCATTTTCAAAAGGAAATTGGTGCAGACATCTGTTGGAATACGTGTATTGTCAAAACAGTCCCAGATAACCAGTTTGCCTGTTTATGAATCTACAAGCATTTCCTGTCTACAGGTAAAGCCCAGATGAAGCCTTTAATAACTGGGCAGCAGCAAATGTGATTATGAAATATAATTGACTGTGAGTGCCTTGAGGACAGGGACAAAGCTTTATAAATAGCCTTGAATTCCCAGTAACTGGTACAAGCTACAGAGTAGGGGCTCAATCAAGTGTGTAAAATTCAATTACACCATTTCTTTTTAAAGCTGACAAGAAATTGCTATCTCATAACTACCTTAATTTTATTATAATAAGAGCTGAGGCCAAGTAGCAGTGTCTAGGCGTGAGTCTCTTTTTTCTGTCTCCTCTGCATACTTTCTCCTTATACGTGGCAGCAAAGTCATTTCCCTGACTTTCTTTCTCTTTACAAAAAGCCTTCTTCCTCTTTTCCTTTGGACGTCATTAGACACTGTGTATTAATTTTTTTTCCTTTTATTGTCAGTGCTTGAATATTGCATTACTTGAACAAACACTTTATCCTTTCGTGGAAAAAGTCCATCAGAAACTCTGTTCCTGTTAACACCTTCAGGTTGGAAGCCAAGTAGTACTGTCTTCTGCCCTTGTACACTGGTGAGAGAAGCCAAGAATTCTGCCACCCTCAACCCCCCACATTCCATTCCATATGAATGTACTCTTTTACCAAAGATCCTTTTCTTTTTTTTTTGCGAACTTCTCTTCCCCTTGCTTGCCTTCTCAGTATATATATATATATATTTTTTTTTTTTGCTTTGTGAGTGAATCTTCAATAAGGTCAGATCATTCTCTGTGTTGTCTTACCAGGTGGCTCAGGTAAAGAGTCTGCCTGCCAAAGCAGGAGATGCGGGTTTGATCCCTGGGTCAGAAAGATCTCCTGGAGAAGGGAATGGCAACCCTAAGAGTCTTAAAGTAAGACACGACTGAGCACGTATGCACACACTCATTTTCTATGTATTGTATGATGCTTCTAATTAAACTATTTCCAATGTAATAATGATGTGACTTTGTTTTTAGCTTTGCTTCCCATTTTCCCTTTAGCAATCAGATTATATTTTAAAATTTTTGAATAAAGAGCCTGTGATGAAGTTAAACATCCTTAGGGATAAAACTCAATTCTGTTGGGGATACAAAGCCCAGGTAGTTGTAGTTCCAGAAAAGACTTGCTTTTGAAAATTCTGAAATGGCTAAATAAGACACTATTTCCTTTTGACAGTTACCTCCTGACCTTTACCGTCAAAACTTGGTGCTGTCCTTGATTCAGTTGATGTACCACAATTCATGGTGACCCAACCTGCTGTGAACTGTGCAGTTTATGGTCTTAAAAAAAGGTGAATAATTTCAGAAATTAATGAAATTAATAAAAGTGGCTAAAGAGCTATAGAGGAAATGTATACAGAACTCCTGCAGAACCTGTATGGAGCATAAAGGGGGACCTGACCTACTTTAGTAATGTTTACTAATCAAGTTTAAAATATATGAGAACCTATCTATTTCATATTTTATCTCCCAGTCACCGTGGTTTCTTATGGCTGTTCTGTTTTGTGTGCAGGCATGCTCAGTCTCTTCTGTCATGTCCAACTCTTTGCGATCCATGGAATCCTCCAGGCAAGAATACTGAAGTGGGTTGCATATTCTCCTCCAGGGGAATCTTTCATACCCAGGGATTGAACTTGCATCTGCCAGAGTCTCCTGCATTGCAGGCAGATTCTTTACCTACTGAATCACCTGTTCCATATTGCTAGTCTGTTGCTTCCTAAACTAAATCTAATGCATTTGTAAGTTAATAGATTTAATTAGTAACACTATATATGTTTAAGGACTTACATCCTAAACTAGGAGAACGTTTTCTTGATAGAACATTCTGATTCCTGGAATTGTATACCAGCTCTACTATAGTATATTTTCACTCTACGAGACTGGGAAAATGGTGGTACTATAAAGAGAAATAAGGAGACTCTGAGAAAGATGTAGGGGAACTGGAGATAAACAGTAAAAACCATGTGACTTCACCAAGGGGTTCTGTTCATTCCAAACACTGGGTACATGGATTCACTGAAACCATATGATATTAGCCACTCATTTAATCTTTAATGATCTGGAGGTCATGCAAGTCAAGAAATTTTGGTATCTTTCTCATCTTTATGAATTTCACTTTATGTGAATGTGCAGAAATGTCTGAAAAGTTGCAGTTGAATGAATGTGGGATGACACAGAGCATGAGTTTAATCACTCACTGAGTATCTCTACCTCTCCACGGAGAAATAGTGATACAGTACTCAACACTGTAGAAACAAAGTGTGCAAATCATTGAAATAAGGAGCTAAAGGTACGTTCACCTGTGACTTGCAAGCCCCGAAATCATCGTGTCTGGGAAATTTCCTTATCTGTATATGCCTCTTTATTTTTGTATGCAATGTGTGTGTATTGTAATAGTAACAGGATAAAATCAATATGTAAACCAGTTTTAGAAAGGTAATTTTTCCACTGGAAAAGTTGCTCTCACCTTTTTTTGTATTAAATTAACTTTTTAGGATCTATTACAGGGTCATATGTTAACTAATAACTTCACCTACTTCTAATGTAATTTCTATCGTTGTCTGTAAATCACTGTGTAAACTTGATGCTATAATAAACTAGGTCTCATGTTGATGAGTTGTATGTGTAATCATTGTACTTTATTTGATAGTATTATAAGAGATTAAGCCTTTTGAAATTAGGCAGAATTGAATTTTGGCTCAGCATTATGTATTCGTGGTGATTTTGAAGTTGTCTTTTTCCTTTGTGGATCATTTCAGTGCTAGGGAAGCATTTCTTTAATGGTGAATATTTGTTTTTCACTCAAAATATCCATAAAGTCAAATTCAAATAGCACATTATATCTTACTCAAATACCTCTAATTAAAAGTTGGACTTTATTCTTCAGAATTCTCTGTGGGGTGAATTTGGGCCATTTAGGAGATTGTTTTCTTGTTAGTGACCACTAGTAGCCAGTATGTGTGTGCTTGTCCTGGTACATGCTACTGTTTTAGAATACTTCCAAGTGGCATTTTCCATGCTTCATTGTGGATATTTCTTAGCATCTAGATATATGTCTTGGCACACACAGAATTTAAAAATTTTTTAACAGTTTTTGTTTTGCTTTTGGAGTATGATTGTTCTACAGTGTTGCCTTAGTTTCTGCTGTACAACAAAGTGAATCAGCTATATGTATACACATATGCCCTCCCTCTTAAGCCTCTTTCCCATCCTACCCCTTTAGGTCATTACAGAGCACAGAGCTGAGCTCTCTGTGCTACACAGCACACACACTTTTAACATCACATTGTTGTTTTAATTTGATATCCTGAAGAAAGCCTTAAATGACCATCTAAAAGGATACTCCCGTTTAGTAATGTTAAAAATTTAACTTAAAGTTTTTTCAACAGCTTGGAAAAAATTCTGCAATGTCCTAGGATTTGTTTTCTGATGGATTTTTTTTTAATTGAAAATTGTTTACTTAATTTAAAATTTGCAGCACTTTGCATGAGTGGTACAGTTGTTAGCATTTCAGTATGTTTCCCCTATGATATACCTCACTCTCCTGTTATCTCTGGTCTCTTAAAACAAGTAAGAGTAAGCTTTAGACATGGTACACCATCATCCCTAAATACCTCAGTGAAAGTTTTCCCAGGAAAGAACACTCATACACAACTGCCATAGTAACAGCCAGCCCTCTGATCCACAGACCTCATTCTGATTTTACCAACTGTCCCATTGCTTGTTTGTTTTCCCATCTGGTCAGAAATCCATCTCAGAATATACATCGCAGTCAGTGGACATACCTTTGCCACTCCTTGAACCAGGACCATTTCCTCAGTTATTCCCTGTCCTCAAATGTAGGGTACAGACCTACATCCTGAAGGAAGGTCCTGAGCCATTTGGTGATGTTAGTTTTGATCATCATGTGTGTGTCTGCAGGATTTCCCTTCCAGAGGCGCCATTTCCCCCTTGTAACTGGGAGGTAATCTGAGATTACACCAGGATCCTGCCTTCATCAAAGTGTCATCCACCAGGCTTATTCTCCATTGACTGCTCTGCCTGAATCAGTCGACACAGGGATAGTTGCCAAGTGGTGATTTTCATTTCCTGTCATTCCTTCTAGTGGTAATCTACTTTATGGAAGTTCTTTCCCTTCTTATTTATTTTTTCATGTATCACAGATTCTTCGTGTATTTAGGGGGTTCCGATTCATCATCATCCTTATTTATTTTGATGTTCATATTGTCCCAAATTTGGCAAATGAGGATCTCTTTCAAAGTAGCTTGTGTGTTTTTTGACACATTCTCATCAGTCTTGGGCTTCCCTTGTGGCTCAGCTCGTAAAGAATCTGCCTGCAATGTGGGAGACCTGGATTCGATCTCTGGGTTGGGAAGATCCCCTGGAGAACGGAAAGGCTACCCACTCCAGTATTCTGGTCTGGAGAATTCCATGGACTGTATAGTCCATGGGGTCCCAAAGAGTCGGACACGACTGAGTGACTTTCACTTTCACTTTTCTTTCATCAGTCTTGGAGCATTTTCTTACTTTGTGACACAATAAGCTATCCCAGGCTTGTTTTTGCAACTTTCCTTGCCCCATCCTTGCAGTAAGCTGTATTTTTCAGGTAACCCTTGTTCCTTTCAGTGAACAGTGGTATTCAGAAGCTTAAGATCTGGGCTCTCCCAGCAGACCTGAGGAAACACGCCCGTGTCTGCACACATACAAGTATTTTTACCCACATAAACTCACCTGGAGGCTCAGCAGTAAAAAATCAACCTGCAGTGCAGGAGATGTGAGTACCATCCCTGGGTCAGGAAAGATTCCTTGGAGGAGGGCATGGCAACCCACTCCAGCATTTTTGCCGGAAAAATTCTATGGCCTGAGGAGACTGGTAGGCTGTGGTCCATAGAGTTGCAAAGAGTTGGACATGACTGAAGCCACTGAGCACGTACACACTCATAAACACTTCGTCTGTATTTATACCTATTTCTATTGTGAAATGAACGTTGCTCAGTTGTGTCCAACTCTTTGTGAACCCCATGGACTCCAGGCCAGGATACTGGAGTGGGTAGCCTTTCCCTTCTCCAGGGGATCTTTTCTACTCAGGAATAGAACCCAGGTTTCCCGCATTGCAGGTGGATTCTTCACCAGCTGAGCCACAGGGCATTGTTTATGCTGCTGCTGCTAAGTCACTTGAGTCGTGTGTGACTCTGTACGACGCCATAGACGGCAGCCTACCAGTCTCCTCCGTCCCTGGGATTCTCTAGGCAAGAACACTGGAGTGGGTTGCCATTTCCTTCTCCAGTGCATGAAAGTGAAAAGTGAAAGTGAAATCCCTCAGTTGTGTCTGACTCTTAGCAACCCCGTGAACTGAAGCCTACCAGGCTCCTCCACCCATGGGATTTTCCAGGCAAGAGTACTGGAGTTGGGCTGCCATTGCCTTCTCTGGGGATTGCGTATATGTATTAAAAAAAACCTAAATTCATAATTATACTGTCAATTCTAACCCAATGTGTGTTTCCAGCTTTTGCCCTTTCTATGTTTGTAAATACCTGCTCAAGCAGTGAGAAAGAAGCCTGATCCTGGTTAGTGTCAGTATACACCCTTATTTGCTCATTTTACTTGTTTTCCCTATCCATTCTGTCTTATTGTCTGCTGTCTCCTTACCATCCATCCCCTCACTGCCCTGTGTCTCAGTCACCAATGGATAGCTGCTGACATGCATCAGTGCTTTTCCTCTCTGTACCACTCTCACCCCCATCCCTACTTTCCAGATGCTTGGGGCTGGTGGGTATGCTTATCTGCGTGTGCTATCTCTGCCACCCCTGCCCCTGCTACCCCCAGCCCCACCCTCTTCCCCATCCCATCAGCTCTTCACGTTCTCAGGTGCTGCTGGTCAAACCATTCAATATTTTATGGTAGAATTCCGTGGACAGAGGAGCCTGGCAAGCTACAGTCCATGGGGTTGTAAAGAGTCAGATACGACTGAGTGACTTTCACTTGTACCATTTTAACGCCTTTAGTGTTATAGTTAGGATGTGTTATTAAAAGTTTTTTCATTTTAAATCGATTTTTTTTTTAAATGAGGGATTACTCTATGAGGGGTATCACACTGGGTATATTACAGAAATGGAGAGAGACACAGTCCCCTGATGTGGGAGACCCAGGTTTGATTCCCTGGGTTGGGAAGATGCCCTGGAAGTCCAGTCTTCTTGCCTGGAGAATTCCATGGACAGAGGAGCCTGGCTGGCTACAATCCACGGGGTCGGCAAGGAATCAGACACAACTGATAGACTAATGCTTTCACTTTTCCACTCATTATGGAACTATGCCTAGAGGGTGAAACTGCTGAATTTTGCAAAAAAGAATGTTGAGGATGTACACTGGAAGTGCCTCCCGAGTAACCCTGTATTAGTGTGTTCTTTCTCGTACAAGATTTCCCAAGTGAGTTATTTGGTATTTGTGGTGTGACTATGATATGTGGCCAGCCTAGAGGAATGACTTGGAGAGTAGCTGTTTATGAGTACGAGACCAGTTGATTTGATGATCTTTGTATAGTGTTGGTCAGAAGGCTATTTTTATTATTCATTTTTTTTTTGCTTGGTTGGAAGGGACTAGCTGAAGTTTCTGAGCAAGGTTGTAAAGGATTCATATGCTTATGGGGCTTGACCTAAGGCAAAGAGATTTCTCTAAAGTCATTTATAGAATAATATTTAGGAATTTCAACTTCCCTGGTGGCTTAGTGGTAAAGAAACCACCTGCCAAGCTGGAGACGTGGATTCAGTCTTCATATGGGAAGATCCCCTGGAGAAGGAAATGGCAGCCCACTCCAGTATTCTTGCCTGAAGAATCCCATGATCACAGGAGAATGGCGGGCTACAGTTCATGGGGTCGCAGAGAGTCAGACACAACTTAGTGACTGAACAACAATTTGGAATATAAATCCAACAGCAGGAAAAGAAGTCATAAAAATAGCGTTTGCTAACTTCAGAAAGTAAACACATGTTAATGAAATGTCACTCATTTGTGTTATTAAACAGGGCCTGTGGCATATAGCATATTCTCACTTTAAGGATTTAAAATAACTAGTGTCCCACGTGAGCTTGTTTGTTTACTTGTTTGCTAATTAAACATAATTGCTTAATAATAGTTCAGTGCTAGTGCTGCATGAAATAGCTAGCAAAATATTTTCTAAAAATTGTTAAGCCGATGATGAAGACTTCTTGCATAAAAATTCGAAAACAAAGGTAACCAAGGTCTAGTTTATATAGTGGCTCTTTGCTGTGGTATTGACTGTCTATCTGGGAAGTGTGCATTCCTTTCTCCTGGCACAATCCATGTATGAGGTTTTATACGGCCATTCATTATTCAGTATACAGGTCCCCAGGGCATGAGCCCTGGAGAGTAATGGGAGCTTAAAGGAGCTTTGGAAAGCATCTTTCTCCTGTAGATAAAGGTAAAGTGACTTGCACTCGGTTATGGAGTTTGAGTGCAGTAGAGCCAGGGACCCAGACGGAAACTAAGCTCTCCTTGCTTTAAGTCAAAGATCTATGCCTGAGGTCTTAGTGCTTCTGGATTTGGGGGTGATCGTAGTGGTCATAATAATAACAATAATGAATTGCACAATCATAACAATTTAAAATTTAGTTTATATAGTTATAGAAATAATGTGAATACATTATAAAAATAAATTATATGATTATATATTATATAAATAGTAGTTATAGAATAATAATTATAATTATTATTTGACTAGCATAACAGTTTGTAACACCAAGATTTTGCCAGGAGGTAAGCAATGCCAGTGGTTAGTAATTACCTGGATGATTTTTAACACTTAATTAAAATGGGCAATATTCTCTTGTCAGTGTAATAGACAGTGTTCTCTTGTTAGTGTTTAATTTCAAGAATCTGAGCAGTGAGTTCAGCTGTATCTGTGAGTGATAAGCTGAAAAGCAGAATTTCCTTTGGTATAATGGCTAAAACGGTTCCAGTTCTGGGATCAGGATTTCTCATCCTGAAATGAGGAGATGAGTGGGACAGAGGAAAATTTACAGGGCCTTAACTATCATTTGGTAGTAGATGCTAAATGGGCCTGTAAAAGTTAGTTTAGTTGAATGTTTCCATTGCTTAGTTTCTGACTTGGGGTTTTACGCATTTGAAAAGGGAGAGAATGGAAAATTGAATTCAGAGTCACTGTGTGGTGGGCCAGTAGATGCACCTGTAAGTCAAAAGGAATATTTCAAAAAAGTATTTGGAGGAGCATTTCATAGAGTTGGAGCTTGTTTTATGGAGAAATACTAAATGTTGCTTTAGAGAAAAGTCGCTTTGCAATTGCAGACATTTAAATCATCAAAGCACATGAATATATGTATAACGTTTTAAAGTATGCTGTGTGGTTAAATGTTTGGAAAAATACTTAAGAATGTGTTAAAAATGTTGGGATATAGTGTCTGAATCTTGTTAAGCAGCAACTCTCAACAGCATATGTAGTGTTTGGATCTTCGGGCCAGGGTTGTGATGCTTTACACGTTACTGTGATTTAATAACGGCTCTTTGAGATTTAAAACTGTTTAAGCTCTCTGGAGAAGGAAATGGCAACCCACTTCAGTAATCTTGCCTGGGAAATCCCATGGACACAGGAACCTCGAGGGCTACAGTCCATGGGTTCGCAATAGAGTTGGATATGACTTAGCAGCTAAACAACAATAACAACAAATAAGTTCTACAGTTGTGTTTAAAACTTACCCATGTTGTGATTTCTGTCTCCATTTTCCTCCTGTATTTGGTTGTCGATGAAAGAAAAAAGTCCAGGTACTGTGGACCTGGCAAAGACTTATAATACATACGACCTATTTGCTCAGTGTTAAAACGTTCACTCGCAGATGTTTGTGGAAGTGATATACTCCATTGTGCTTTCTGAAAATGCCATGTCTGCTATAAATCCTTTGAGAGGAGGAAAAATAAGCCTGCCCCTCTAAAACCACACCCTTATTTTATTATAGTATAAAGTCCTTGGCAAACTCCCAGTTTTGCCATGTTTGAATTGTAGTGCTTAGAGAGTCTTCAGAGACAAAATTATTTCTGAACTTGGTATTTGTATTCATTTTTAACTGAATTCGCATTACCATAATAGGAGCAATGTATTTTTTCTGTTTTAAGAGTTAGAAGTAAACTAACTAAGTAAAGTGAACTCATGCAGAAAGAGAGATTTGGAATTTGAACTCAGAAATGTCTGACCCAAGGTATCTAATAAATCCAGATTTTAAACATTTTTTGTGTCACATTTCACATAGTGAGTTAAGGTAAATGCCCCAAACTGTGTTGGGTGCTTACTGAACTAGATCACAAACTGCTTTCTAGCTTTTTGGGGCTCTCTGGACAGACTTTTCTTCTGTTTGTTCTTCCATCAACCCCAGGAGAAGAAGCAGGCTGGGAAAGTGATATTCTAGTTCCCTTCTCATTTCACTGATACTGGAAAGTAAATTTTTTTTTTCTTTCTAATAGGCTGCATCCACATATGTGAACCAAGGATAAAAGGGAAATGACACAGGTAGAGTTTCCTTGTCCCAGGTATAACCTGCTGAGTTTCCTAGGAAACAGACTTGATTTACAAATACTGATTTGAAAACACTTTAAGAAAATCCTAGGTCATGGTTTCTGCCTTTCAAACAGTTTTTTTTAGAGAGTAAGTTAAATAATTGAATCTTTAATTATCACGTTTTATGGAGAATAGAATACATCTCACATAGTAGGTGATTCTGTGAAACTTGGATTAAGGTTCTTTGCGATTGTAATCTTTGGTGCCTGTGTGGTTTTTTTGTTGGAGAAATGGGGGACTTCTTTTTTTTCTGTAGCTGAGTACGGTCTGAGCAGCATCTTTTGATTTTCTGAGCTCTGTGATGAGTGCCAGTGTGAAAAGGGGCAGTGGGTACAGAGGAAGGTGAACAAAATTTATGATGCAGCTTAGAGTTTAATTATTGATAGAATGATGAACTCTTCTAGTCTATTTAGTGGACAAACCTTTGAAGTAGTTTGAACTTGATACCTTACTGTACCCCCAATTCATATAAAAACTTTTTGAGTTTTATAATTAAAAGGAGGAAAAGAAGAAAGCTCCCAGAAACAGCTTCTAAGCCCTTGTCAGAATGTTAATGTAACTGAAAGGAACTGATCAGGATGTGTGTGTTAAAGTTGAGCCTCTTTAGGCCAGAAGCTCTAGCTTGTGATATGATGGAAAGTGATAGGGATCTGGGAGGGGAAGCAACTACCTTCACTAGAAGATTTCGTGAAGGTGTAAGAGATACAGCATGTGTTTGTGTGTGTGTGGAACTGTGTGGCCTTGATGGTGTCACAGTACCATGCTGAAGGCAACCCAACACACCCAGTGCAATTCTAGACTCAGATATGGGAATGGCACAGGTCACTCCTGTCATTAACTGATGTTCAAGATGGTAACCCCAAGTCTTTTTAAGGAATTAGTAATACATAATGCAGCTTTTATAAAGATGTCTTTTAAAAATTACAATAAAGAACAGTGGCACTGAAAATGTTCACTGTAACAGAAATTCAGTTATCTCTGAGGACTTACTCCTTAAGGATTCTAGATAATTGAGATTTCACTGAATGCAGTTTTATTGTCATAACCTCCTGACGTTTCTAACCTGAAATCCCACGTGGGGTTTTCAATCACATTTCAAGAAAGATATGAATCTGAAAAAAGGGAAATGAACTGATTTTTGTTCTACCTGGGGATTTGAAAAATGTGCACTTTTCAGGCTGGAGGGTATGTGATCAGAGCCTGTGGAATGCAGACTTTATTGATCACATTTCAGAAATCTAAAATAGAATTGAAGTTTCCTATGAAATCTGAAAGGTATTTCAGTATAGAGCAAATGAAAGGAAACAGTACTGGATACAATGAGTAGAATAATTGTAGAATAGTTTACTTATGTGAGATGTTTAATTTTCTATAGCCAAATCCGTAGAACAGTGGATCTTAAAGTCTTTCTGGTTATGGAAATAAACATTTTTACTGAGTCACCCCTCTATGTTCCCACCCTGTGCTTCCTTGTGGGGACTCCTGGCCTGGTCCTTTCCCTTCAGAAGTGCTCATCTGGGGAAGGAGATGACCATGTGATCTCAGGAGAAAGTGTATTCGCTAGGGAAGTCTGTGGTGCTCGGATCATTTCCCCATCACAAAGGCATGTACACTTGCTTTTTAAAGCCAGAAGTTGTAGTTTTCTGTTTTATAGTTATTAATAATAAAACCACTGTCTTATGCTTTCTTATCTGTTGGTCAAAGGATTAAAGAATAGATACTTTGATTAAATTGGATTTAAATTTTTTTCTGCTGTGTATATATTTGTGTATGGCAACTAATAGTATAGCATGTCTGTATAAAAGATATGTTTAAAATATATAAAATTATATACGTCAGAATCCATAAAACATACTGATTTAAGTTTTTGAATACATGTTTATGTAACTTAAATATGGGCTATCCCCAGGCTTTTTAAAAAACTTTTTTCACTAATGTACCTAAATATACTTTGACAAATTTGGAAAAACTAGTGCTTCTCTAAGGAAGAAATGACTTTCATGTTCTTACTTGGTAGGTTATGTTGAAGCAAAGTGGTTTAAATAGTAAATTGGTGTTAAACCAAAGTAATGCTCCTTTATGTTAGTGTATAATGTTGATTTTACCTATCTAGAGGAATGGGCCTGAGGTTTAATGTACTGAACTGTAGTCCCTTTCATTGTATATATTTTTACAGTCATTTCTTAACTTTCTCTGGAGAAGGAAATGATGACCCACTCTAGTTTTCTTGCCTGGGAAATCCCACGGACAGAGGAGACCAGCGTGCTACAGTCCATGGATGCAAAGAGTCGGATATAACTGAGTGACTCACAACAGCAGCTTGTCTTTCTCTCTCTGTCTTTCTGTGTATGTGTGGGATTTTCCAGGCAAGAGTACCGGAGTGGGTTTAAAAAGTAAGTGTGTTAGTCACTCAGTCATGTCCGACCCTTTGTGACCCCATGGACTGTAGTCCACCAGACTCCTCTGTCCATGGAATTCTCCAGGCAAGAATACTAGAGTGGGTAGCCATTCCCTTCTCCAGGGGATCTTCCCATCCAAGGGACTGAACCCAAGCCTTCTGTATTGCAGGCAGATTCTTTGCCATCCGAGCCACCAGGGAAGCCCCAATATGTATGTGTGTGTGTATTTATATGTGTAAATATATGTGTAGCATTGTTGTTCAGTTGCTAAGTCATGTCCGACTCTGCGACTCCATTTATTGCAGCATACCAGGCTCCTCTGTCCATGTTTTTGAAAACTTTAAAATCACAACTTTAGAACTGCAATTCTTTGAAAAGAATTCTTTGAAAATTAATTTAGTCTAATTCTTTAAAGTTATTTGCAAACAAATGATAATGATTATATTATGGAGATTTATGGTATACAAAGTTCTTTTTCATTAAATGGGACTCCAGCTTTGCTCACATCTATTGCCTCTGTATTTTAATTTCTTTATTCTCTCTGTCATGTTATTTTGGACATTAATGTCAGCAAAGGTGACTGAAAAGGAAACAGTGGAATCTCCATGAAAAGTGGGAGAGCTTTTCAATTTGTGTGTCCATGTCAAACATCAATTCAGTCGCTCAGTTATGCCCGACTCTTTGTGACCCCATGGACTGCAGCACACCAGGCCTCCCTGTCCATCACCAACTCCCGAAGCTTACCCAAACCCATGTCCATTGAGTCGGTGATGGCATCCAACCATCTCATCCTCTGTCGTCCCCTTCTCCTCCTGCCCCCAATTCCTCCCAGCATCAAGGTCTTTTCCAGTGAGTCAGCTCTTCGCATGAGGTGGCCAGAGTATTGGAGTTTCAGCTTCAGCATCAGTCCTTCTAGTGAATTTTCAGGACTGATTTCCTTTAGAATGAACTGGTTAGATCTCCGTTCAGTTCAGGGGACTCTTAAGAGTCTTCTCCAACACCAAAGTTCAAAAGCATCAATTCTTCGGTGCTCAGCCTTATTTATAGTCCAACTCTCACATTCATACATGACTACTGGGAAAACCATAGCCTTGCCTAGACGGACCTTTGTTTGCAAAATAACGTGTCTGCTTTTTAATATGCTGTCTAGGTTGGTCATAACTTTCCTGCCAAGGAGTAAGCGTCTTTTAACTTCATGGCTACAGTCTTGTCAAACATATTGATTAATAAATGGGAAGTAATTGTAAGAATTTAACTTCTATGCAGAGTACATCATGAGGAACGCTGGGCTGGAAGAAGCACAAGCTGGAATCAAGATTGCTGGGAGAAATATCAATAACCTCAGATATGCAGATGACACCACCCTTATGGCAGAAAGTGAAGAGGAACTCAAAAGCCTCTTGATGAAAGTGAAAGAGGAGAGTGAAGAGGTTGGCTTGAAGCTCAGCATTCAGAAAACAAAGATCATGGCATCTGGTCCCATCACTTCATGGGAAATAGATGGAAAAACAGTGGAAACAGTGTCAGACTATTTTTTTGGGCTCCAAAAATCACTGGATGCTGATTGCAGCCATGAAATTAAAAGACGCTTACACCTTGGAAGAAAAGTTATGACCAACCTAGATAGTATATTAAAAAGCAGAGACATTACTTTGCCAACCAAGGTCCGTCTAGTCAAGGCTATGGTTTTTCCTGTGGTCATGTATGGGTGTGAGAGTTGGACTGTGAAGAAGGCTGATCGCTGAAGAATTGATGCTTTTGAACTGTGGTGCTGGAGAAGATTCTTGAGAGTCCCTTGGACTGCAAGGAGATCCAACCAGTCCATCCTAAAGGAGATCAATCCTGGGTGTTCATTGGAAGGACTGATGCTAAAGCCAAAACTGCAATACTTTGGCCACCTCATGCGATGAGTTGACTCACTGGAAAAGACTCTGATGCTGGGAGGGATTGGGGGCGGAAGGAGAAGGGGATGACAGAGAATGAGATGGCTGGATGGCATCACTGACTTGATGAACATGAGTTTGAGTGAACTCCGGGAGTTGGTGATGGACAGGGAGGCCTGGCGTGCTGTGATTCATGGGGTCGCAGAGAGTCGGACACGACTGAGCGACTGAACTGAATTGTAAGAATTAAGGGACACTGACTATAATTTCTTCATATAGGTGGTAGCAAGAAGAAGAAAGACCTCTTTTTGATAAGGGCAGAGCAGAAGCTTGAGAAAAGTGAAAAAAATAACTGAATGGTTTCTTAAAAAGTAGGAGACAAGTGATCAAAGTAATGTTTCTGTCTCGTGTTTTGGGTATATTACTCCCATTCTGTGCCCAGAAGATGATTTAGCCTCCTGATGATGTCCACTGTAACTTTTTTGTACCTCAATGAAGCAAAGGAAGCAAACACTCCCATTATTTCCCTGAGTTTAATCTTTAGCAGGCCCTTAACTGGGGGTGGTGGTAGGTTATGAGGCAGTACTGGGCAGTTGGTGAGGGAACTTTTCAAGGAAGGCAGCAGCATGGTGGAAATGTTAATTTGGAAAGCTTCGTCTGAGCAGCATGCAGACTGAGTTTAATGGAGAGAAATTAGAGTCGAGGAGGCTAGGTAAAATGTCAACATTCTGGTCTAGAGTAAAATCAGGGCATTTTAGGTTGCAAGAAATAGGTAGAATTAAGAACATTTCATGAAGGTTGTTTTGACTTCTGAGAGTGCAAACATCAAGGAAGGGAGGAAACAGGATTCTGCAGTTGCAGGGTCGGGTGGTTGGGAGATGCCATTCGGAGGGGGACACTGGGAAAACTGATAACAGTGTCCGGTTCTGAGTTTAGTAATGGTCAAGATTATGTAGGAACTGATACTAGGGCATTTCTGGAACTGGGACTTAGGTAGCATCTTTGAGGTGGAATAAGTTTTGAGCGTAGAATTCTGTGTGAACTTGGAGATGTGATTCAGTCCACCAGGGGGAAAGATACTTCGCCTTTCCTCAAAAACAGCTGTTTCAACACTTGCCTCCAAGATTATATTTCTGCCTCACTTATCCACTAGCATTTCCTAACTCTGATTTAGACAATTAAGACGTGTTTGATTAGGAGTAAAGAAAATGAACTCAGACTCGCTTTGATAATAAAGGGGGCTTTGATCTGATCCTATAAAGTCCACAGGGAGGTAGGTCTTCAGGATTAGTTTGGTTTAGTGTCTCAACAGTATCAAGGATGTATCTATCTTTCTGTGTTGGCTTTAACGTCACCTCCTCAGCTGTGTGGAAGTGAGACGGAAGGCATCTGGTTTTTTACTTGTAGAATGAGAAGTAATTGGCTACTGGCAGTCTCTCAGTTGAGGAAGCTTCTTTCTAAGATGCCCATTGTGACTAATATGCTGTAAGATACTGTGACCATGGGGGTTTTTTTTTTCCTTTGTTCATTCAGATATTCTTTAATTTCTCTCAGCAATATTTTATGGTTTTCATACTGTAGGTTTTGTACCTCTTTTGTTAGCTTTATTCTTAAGTGTTTTATTATTTTTGATGCAGTCATAAATAGAATTGTTTTCTTTTTTAACTGAGGTATAATTAATATAACATTATATTAATTTCAGATTTACGTCATGATATGATACTTGTTTGTATTGTGAAATGATCACCACAATAAGTCTAAACATTCATTACCATACATAGTTATAAAGATTAATTTTTCTTGTAATGAGAACTCTGAAGAATTACTCTCCTCCTGCTGCTGCTGCTAAGTCACTTCAGTCTTGTCCGACTCTGTGCGATCCCATAGACGGCAGCCCACCAGGCTCCCCCGTCCCTGGGATTCTCCAGGCAAGAACACTGGAGTGGGTTGCCATTTCCTTCTCCAGTGCATAAAAAGGGAAGTGAAGTTGCTCAGTCGTGTTTGACTCCTAGCGACCCCATGGACTGCAGCCTACTAGACTCCTCCGTCCATGGGATTTTTCAGGCAAGAGTACTGGAGTGGGTTGCCATTGCCTTCTCCAGAATTACTCTCATGGGAACTTTTAAATATGCAGTACCATATTATTAACTACCAGTAGACATATTTTTTAAAATTCATTTTTGGATTGTTCATGCAGGTATATGGAAAATCTATATGGTAGGTTTTTGTATAATGATTTTGTATCCTGCAACTTTGTATTCTGATTTTAAAATGAATTCTTTAGGAATTTTTATATTCAGGATCATGTCATCTGTGAATAGAGTTGGTTTTACTGCTTCCTTTCCAGTCTGAACAGCTTTTATTTCTTTTTCTTGCCTAATTACTCTGGCTAGAACTTTTAGTACACTACTGAAGAGGAGACGCAAGAGCAGGATTTCTAGTCTTTCTGATTCAGGGGAAAGCTTCTTGCCTTTCACCATTAAGTATGATGTAATTTGTGTGTGTGTGTCTGTGTTTTGTGGCTGCCCGTTACCATGTTGAAGTTGTTTTATTTCTAGTTAGTTGAGTTTTAATCATGAAATCATGAAAGGGGATTGAATTTTGTCAGATGCTTTTACTGTATTTATTAATATGATCATGTATTTTGTGTTTTTTTTTCAGTATTTTGATAAAATTGATTTTCATATATCAAAACAACTGCGCATACCTGGCATTAATCCCATTTGTCATGATATGTAATTCTTTGTATATGTTGCCAGATTTTGTTTACTTATGTTTTGTTGATGATTTTGTATTAATATTCACAAAACATTACAATCCTATAGCTTTCTTGTGATGTCTTTGTTGGAAATAATGAGTGAACGAGTGCTTAGGCCTGCCTGACTCTTTGTGACCCCATGAACTGTAGCCTTCCAGGCTCCTTTCTCCAGCAGGAATGCTGGAGCAGGTTGCCATTTCCTATTCCTGGGGATCTTCCAGACCCAGGGATTGAACCCATGTCTTTTGTGTCTCCTGTATTGGCAGGCAGGCGAATTTTACTACTGTGCCACTTGGGAAGCCCCCTTGTTGGAAATAGTTTATTTTTAAATGGCTAGTTTCAGTTCAGTTCAGTCGCTCAGTCGTGTCCAACTCTTTGTGACCCCGTGAACCGCAACACACCAGACCTCCCTGTCCACTACCGGTTCCCAGGGTTTACCCAAACCCATGTCCACTGAGTCAGTGATGCCATCCAACCATCTCATCCTCTGTCATCCCCTTCTCCTGCCCTCAATCTTTCCCAGCATTAGGGTCTTTTCCAGTGAGTCAGTCCTTCGCATCAGGTGGCCAAAGTGTTGGAGTTTCAGCTTCAGCATCAGTCCTTCCAATGAGTATTCAGGACTGATTTCCTTTAGAATGGATTGGTTGGATCTCCTTGCAGTCCAAGTCTTCTCCAATACCACAGTTCAAAAGCATCAGTTCTTAGGCATTCAGCTTTGTTTATAGTCCAACTCACATCCATACATGATCACTGGAGAAACCATAACCTTGACTAGGTGGACCTTTATTGACAAAGTAAATGGCTAGTTTAGATTAGCTGTAACTTTTAACATGTTATTGATGCTGATTCTTCTTTATGGGCTTATTTAAGTGCACACATTAAATAAAATGGATATGAATTAGTCTCTACTATCATATTTTGAAGTTTTTTTTTTTTTCTTTAAGGATTGGAAAGAGAGCACAGTGACACTTATTTTTACAGTATAATGACAGAATCTGTTGTGTTCATGAACCTAGTGTGTTTTCTTTTAACATTTTATTTTTTTGTTTGGAAGTGTTTTTTAATTCTTTGTGTGTGTGTGTGTGTGTATAGGACTCATTTACTCCATCATTTACCTGAAAAGCAATGAATATATTACAGTATGAATAAGATAAAGTGTATTATATGGAGATTAAGTTTAGACTTGTATTTAAGGTTTTATTACTTTTTTTTGATGATTAGAACATAAGAATTTTACAAATGATAATTGCATAGTTCGACTACAGGTAGCACAATAATTTATTGCACAGATTTCTTTTTTCTTAGCTTGGAACACAATACAGTTTTTCACAGTACAATTCAAAAGATTAAAGCCTATTGTCTTCAGACAGACCCATATGCATAAAACTTGTTTCTTTAAACATCATTTCTTGTGAGTGATTTTAACACTTTAAAATGCTTTCACATTTGTCATCCTATCTGGTCATCATCGCGGTCTTGTAAAAATGGGAGAGTTAATATTTTAACCTGAACTTATTAGAAAAACACATGCAGTCATTGAGAGACCTTAAAGCTGCAAGTCTTTCTAGTGGTGTTAGAAACATAGTAACTGGATGTTCAGAATGCCAGTCGTATGCTCTTTCTTATAAATCAAATTATCTGCATAACAGTACCACCTAATGACCATCTCTGATTGCTGAATGGCCTTCATCATTTTCTTTTTGTCCTTGATGAACTAGAGCAGACAGCAAGTTGCAGTCAGCATTGTCACTAGTCCAGTAGTTTTTATGGTAGATTAAATTCCTCTGAAGGATGGTATTTATCCTCAGTCAAATTTCTGAGCAGAAGATTTGCTAAGCAGTAAGAGTTGCTTGGCCTTTGGGCCTGATCTCACCATCTTTTGTGGAGTTTTTAGCAGATTGCTGTTTCTATTCCAGGACCATACTTTTGTCTCCAGTCTATAGGATACCCGGAAAAGACAATGGCACCCCACTCCAGTACTCTTCCCTGGAGAATCCCATGGACGGAGGAGCCTTGTGGGCTGCAGTCCATGGGGTCGCTACGAGTCGGACACGACTGAGCGACTTCACTTTCACTTTTCACTTTCATGCATTGGAGAAGGAAGTGTCAACCCACTCCAGTGTTCTTGCCTGGAGAAGCGCAGGGACGGGGAGCCTGGTGGACTGCTGTCTGTGGGGTTGCATAGAGTCACACACGACTCAAGTGAGTTAGTAGCAGCAGCAGCAGCAGCTATAGGATACCACCCCCTCCTTCAATCACTCATCTGTGTGAAGTTTCAAAGCAGCAGCACATACTGGTAAAACCAGCCTGGATCTTGCCCTCTTGAGTACTCTCCTAGTTGAGGATGCACCTGGGTGCAGCACCTGGCAGCTCCTTTGTGCAGTCGGTGGGGCTTCCTTGACAGCCCGGGTCTGGCTTCCTCTGTGCAATGCACTGAGAAACACCAATTCTTTATATTATAGTACCTTACATGTTATAGTGTGTTAGTCGCTCAGTTGTATCTGTCTCTGCGACCCCATGAACTGTAGCCCACCAGGCAACGCTGTCCGTGGGGTTTCCCAGGCCAGAATACTGGAGTGGATTGCTATTCCCTTATCCAGGGGATCTTCCTGACCCAGGGATGGAACCCAGGTCTCTTGCATTGCAGGCAGATTCTTTACCAACTGAGCCACCAAGGAAGTCAGTGATTTGTACTTTATAGAGCTGCTCATTTGATGCTAACAGTGGAAGAATGTAATTTACAAATAAAAAACACAGAGACTCAGGAACTTTCATGACAGGCTAGAAACTGGCATAAACTGGGGCTAGGAAATTGACTTCTGTCAGATTATAAGCTTCCTGAGAACAGGGCTTATGTGTTAATCGGTGTTTTAGCCCCAGCACTCAGTGTATACCTTGGCTCATATCAGGAGCCTGGATATGTGTTGTATAAATGTTGAGCCCCCCATTCCATCCCGCATGACTCCCCACAGCTCTGTGCTTGTGAGATTGCTTATGCAGAAGGTTCTAGACTGTTTCCTGGGAACCTCAGGCCCAGGGACATCAGCTGCTTTCAGAGATGAGGATATCCTGCCAGGACTTTTCTGAAGCCATTCTGCTGTCTTACCCCTGACCTATATAACTTCTGACAGAGTACCTGTGTCAACATTCGAATCGCAAGCACTTGCTGGTGGCCAGGCTTCTGTACCATGTGCTTCTGATGGCAGAATTCATAGAGCTGCTATTTCAGCTCTGCACTCATGTCTTGGGCCAGGCTTTCTATTCCCTACTCAACAAGCTGTGAGGTTAGCATTAACTCGAAGTGCAGTTATTGCCAAACAACGACATACTACTTCAGCATCCTCAGGGGCAAATAAGTAGAATGTACTAGATGTTACATGTTTGGAGGATGCAGGAGAGAGGTATAATGGGTTTATGTTTTTAAAACAGAAATGCTAATAGTTGATCATGAACTTCTCCCTGTGTTTAAAATGTCAGTGATTTATTTAGCTTATGATTTTTTTTTTTTAGCAAAAACTGGTTTTTAAAATTTAAACCACTTTTGTGTTTATATAAATATTAAAAGCTTGGTATACCTTTCATAATATTAATGCATAAAAAATAGAAAGCAAGCTGAAAGTAAAATTTAGCCTAAAATGTACTTCAGGTTTTCCTCATTGAGGCTAATCATTTGCTTCAGTTACGGTTTTAGCAGGCACTGATCCTATTCCAGCACAGATAATGTGGCCTTTTGCTTGGAAAATGCATGGGATTGCAGTGTTTCTCACCAGACTTAACAGAAGTGTGTGTTACAGTGCAGAGTCCTGGGCCTAACCCCACAGAAATGGGCATTTTTGCCAGCTCCTTATTGATTGAGGTAGGCTCTAAAGTTAGAAGCCTGCTGGGTAGTAAATTGCAGCCATGGATCAGAGTCACAAAAATCTTGCACTTAATCGTTGTGCTGTTTAAGCCTGCTGTGATATTTGTATTGGGTTGGCCAAAAAGTTTGAATTTTCTGTAACATCTTCTGGAAAACCTGAATGACCCATTGGTTAACCCCGTATCTGGAAATAGGGATGATGTAATTAGGTCAGGGAGGATCCTGTGAACTCTGTTTTGCATTAGTTCTGTGTCTGGCCTACAGTGATGCCGTGGTCAAGAATCTACTTGCCTATACAGGAGATGCAAGAGACATAGGTTCCATTCCTGGGTTGGGAAAATGACCTGGAGGAGGAAATGGCAACCCAACCCAGTATCCATGGACAGAGGAGCCTGGTGGGCTATAGTCCATAGGATCACAAAGAGTTGGACAAGACTGAGCGACTGAACCCAGCACACAACACACACTGGTCTATAGCAAGTGCCAGGCACAGCAATGCTTGTTACTATTACATCTCACCCAAATGATGTTATAGCTGCAGGGATTCGTCATCTCCTTCAAATTAGACCGTTGAGAATGTTACCAGAAAAATAACTTTGGAGAGGCGTGAAGTCGATGCCAGACCCACAATGTGTTTTTGCAAATACAGTGTGAATTGCTCCATGGCTGCCCTGTTGTTCCAAGTATTGTCCGTGGCTGCTGTGGACTCTGGCCCACAGAGGAGGTGATATTTGCTCTCTGGTGCTTGATGGGAAAAGTTCGCTGAGTCCTGCTCTATATGGATGTGGTGTTTCAGTGGAAGCTTCCAGAGGCAGTCAGGATGAGAGTGCTGGTGGCAGTGTCAGGGTTCCTCTCTGGGCTCCAGTGCTCCCGCCACACCTGCTGCTTCATGTCTCTATGTGGCGCCAGGTCTTCTTTGGACCTTTCTACCACCTCCTTCACACTTGGCCTCAAAAGCAGTGACAGGAGCCTGGACCATTTCAGCATCTGGGAAGCCTGAAGGCTTCCAGGACCCCCAGGACTCAGGTGTTAAAGTCCCCACAGGCAGTGACATGGGAACGGGACTCAGTTTCTAGAGAACATGCAGCCTCCTCGCTGCCACGTTTGAGTTTACATATAATTCTGGAAACACACTATTGTTCATCTCCTACTCCTTCTATGTTGGAAACTGCAACCAAACCTGTCAGATGAGAAAGAAAATGCGAAGCTGATATCAAACTGTGGAAGAATATTATTATGGAAACATTCACAATCTCCTCTAAACCTAAAAGTCTAAGTGGAGCTATGACTGTTGAAATTTGTGGTTATATTTCACAAATTAAGGTTACCTCCTAGAACTTCTGTTCAGCAAGTGTTCTTCCAGGCTGAAGTGTTTGTGCAACAATCGGTTCATAATATTTTGATATTTTCCCAGTGGTTTTAATAATAGAAATAATTCATTTCATTCCAAGAGTCCTAGTTCCATCCTTCTTGTTGGAGGCTCTAACGTTTCATGGGCTTTAGTTGGAAAGGTGTCTCAGTACTGTGGATTTTTCTATTCAACCCTTAGCATAATTTCCCATGCCCCCTGGGGCAGATGATGGGGTATTTCCATTTCTGAGTGTGTGCATGATAGTAAAACAGGCATATGTTGGTCCTTAGAAAAAATGTTGGAGAGATGGAAACATCAGAATGCTGTTGTTCTGTGTTTACCTTGATTTGATTGTAGGTGCTTTTCTCTTGTATTTCTGCTTCTTTGATGTTTTGTATCTTTCTCCCTGTGTGTCTCATTTCTCCTTGACTTGGTCCCCGAACTCCATTCTTCCTCATCTCTTAACTGGTAATGATATGTAATGTACCTCTTGGGTCCTGCTTCTTTAACTAGTCATAATATGTAGTATACCCCCTGTGTCCAGTGTTTATACAGTATAACTTGTGTGGCATTAAATGTTTTTCTTAAAAAAAGAAAAAAAAATGAAACAGCCAAACTATAATTAAAAGTCTTTTTCTCTGTCGTTTGATTAATATTCTTAAAAAAATTCCTGCCCCCTGTTTTCTTGGTCTCTTTTTGTTGCTGGCTCCAACAACAAAATTTTTTTGATTACGTTTGATTGTTTGATCAAGTAGATAAAATCCCCCTGATGTTTCCTACTCACTCTAAATTTGAAATACACCTACGGTATTCTTTTAGGCTTTATTGTTTCCTAAACAATCTATTTAAATACAGTCCTAAAGCTTAAACGGAACAATGTTATTGTGGCCAAGAATAATATGTGTAATGGAGCAGTAGATTAGATTTCATTATTATCCTCATAACCATGCAAAAGCCAGTATTCCCACAAAGCACTCAGTACGTTCTTGTGATTATTAAATTTTGCCAGTACCGTGGTAAATTTATAATGGTTACTTGCTGTGATTTGTAAGTGGAGTGAGGGAAAGAACTTGGCCTTTAAATCCATTGGGACCTCTCTAAAACCCTGATGTTTGAAGCAGAAGCATCCATAAGGACACTAGTCAAGGGGAAATCTGTTGCCCATCACTGAAGAGATCAGCATTATCTTAATGCATGGTTTTGCTGCATCTCAAGCAAAGCAAGGGGCTTGTAGTGTATTGTGTTATATTGAGACGTCTATGAACTCGAGAGTGTTTGCAGCCCTTTTATAGGGAGTGATTGACTTGACACCTTCATTTCAGTTTCCTTTTATTGCTTATCAGAAAACATTTGTATGTGTTTCATAATCCCAAATTTTCATAGGATTATGAGGCATAACATCAAATTCATGAAGTGAATTGAATGTAAATTTTTAATAGTGAACCTTCCATACTTGTTCTCTGACATTAAAAAATAGATGATTCTGCCATTTGAATTATTCTGTTACACTTTCTGATCCTGCGCTTATGTTCTTGGTTTTCCTGAGCTTAAAATTCCCATCTGCTACTTCCTCCCCACTATATTCCCTCTTCTAACTATTCCAGCTCTCAAAACCTGATTCCTAGTTCATATGCCATCTGCTCTGAGAAGCTGTCCTGCTTTCCAAAGTCAAAAGGGAATGAGTTCTCTTCTTTTGTATTTGAATTTTTGTAATGTTCGCGGTATTTTGCCTCGACTTCTGTTTCACAGCTGTTTTGTTAGTTTTCAGTGATAGATATCATATCAGGTTGAACCATATGAAATTACCATTATTCAACTCTTTTTGATCCACAGAACATATCAAGTTAATAAAGTTGAGCTTCATACTTATTTCATCATGAACTGTACAAACTTTTGAAAATAAATGGTCTGAGTTACTTAAAACACAGCTTGGACTTGAATTTACATGAATTTATATATCTCGGTGAGTTTTCAAGAAATGTTCGTTGAAATGAGATCAGTTGGACTGTCTAAATTATTGTTGCTTTTTTATAAACAGCTAATAATTGATTTGGACTGTTCTGTGAGCCACACCCTTTGAAAGCCAGCATACACAGGGGTCCACCGTGTACGCTGTGTCAGTTATCCAAACCATTGCCATAATATCAGACACCTAAAGTTAAACTTTTTGTCTCCATCACTGCTGCTTATGTTTTAGTTTTATATTGTTATCTTTGTTGAAATATTTTTCTTTTCTTTGCCTGTACTTGTTTTATTTTGCTTTACTTAACACGGAGAGTCGGACACGACTGAGCGACTGAACTGAACTGAATGCAGAAATAATAATTATTTTCTAGTGTCCCTTTCTCAACATTTTGTAAACTCTTGGCTGGAAGTCTGTCAGTGTCCTCCCGCCTCAGAAAATCCTCTCTGGCTTTCTTTATTTAGTCATGGAAAAAAAAAGGCCTTTCCTTCCTTTGAAATATTTTGTACTTGCTAAAGGTCCAGTTAAATCACAGGACATAAAAGTTGTACTGACAACCTTGGGCATTCTCTGTCCTTTGCCAGAAATAGCAAACTAGATAC
Organism: Moschus berezovskii; assembly: GCF_049115385.1. Classification (NCBI taxonomy): domain Eukaryota; kingdom Metazoa; phylum Chordata; class Mammalia; order Artiodactyla; family Moschidae; genus Moschus; species Moschus berezovskii. The sequence goes on from NC_142472.1 coordinate 37,888,209, forward strand.
TCATCTTGTACAAAAATATGTGCATGTTCATCCCCACTAAAAATATGTGTATTTGGTAGAGGGGTAGACATCTAAGGCAGCTTGTAGTGGGGAATCTTGGGCTGGGGGAGATGAGTTGGGGTTGGCGGGGAAGAAAGGATGGTCCTGAACTAATGGACAAAATTGTGCATTTTTCTTTATTGACCGACTTTTTAGTTTAATAGCATGCAAGCTGTTTCTCGGTTACATACAGTACACTATGATTTCAAGACATTTCTTTTTTTAGCTCACTTACACTTTTTTCCTAACTAGAAGACATTTTACAGGAGAAAAGGTGATTCTAGAAAAGAAAGCACCATCCGTGAATATGTTGAAATGTTTTACAGCACCATGTATAAATATGTTTTTATGAATTTATTTTGTTTTTGTATCAAAAATTTTACTATAAAATACTCTTAATTAGGGTAAAAATTCTCATTGACTGTTTTATAAGCTCTGAGGCATGTATAGACATTTTTCATTTTTGCACAGATCCCAGTGGTTGCGGTTGCTGGAATGAGATTCTATAAACTATACGGTTGGATTTAGTATAATAATTAAATAAGGTAACTTATTCTTTAATAGTGGAATAAGGGAACAGATTGCTGTAAATCCATGGAAGGAGGCTTTCCATGCCTGTATATAATGATATGTTGTATGTGTTTCTGCTGTTCTGGTGAATAATTCAGTAGAATGAACTAGATCTTATTGAGCCTAAATTGTAAACTCAGAGGTGGAGATCAATGCACTGTGCCTGGGATGGTGCCTTGGACATGGCAAATCCATAATTATTACCTGTCCAGTGAAGGTTGAGTTGATCAACTAACTACTCATTGTTTACTGCTATGTGATGAACTCTAAGGACATAGAAAAAAACATAATATTAGACTCAATCCTTGAGGTTGTATGTTAGAAGTAGAAACAGGAACCAGTGCATTTATAGAGTGATTGGTGCTGAACTCTGTAGTACCTAAAGTGATTTTTTAATAAGAAAGGTGATGAGCATTGGTGGTGATAGTGTCATCCAGATACTGAATACCTACTTTGTACTGTTTATTGTGCTAATTGGTTTACACATATTGTTCCAGTGAATCTTCATAAGAAACCTGTGACTATTATTCCTGTTATTTGGAATGGATATTTCAGATATTTCAATATATTTCAAATATATTTCATGGATATTTCATATCAAGGTTCAGTGTATTTCTCATGATTACTTAGCAATTAAGTGTCAGAGCTAGGTTGGCCTCTTTTACTTCAAGATTGGTCCATGATGGTAGTTGGGTATCAGAGGTTTACCGGACTTCACAGACCCAGTAGAAGACTTTAGGCTCTTCTAAACAAAAACTGTAAGGCAGATATTGTTGTCAGTGGACTTGGACTCTACTCATTGGTATTAGTGCAGTGATGGGAAGAGGGAATGTTGTGGAGGGACTTTTAAGTTGCTTCCGTTGTGTCTTTCAGTATTAAAATTTACGCACTTTTAATGATAGTTTCAAGATGATCAGTTTCCATTAGAAAACATATTTTACATACACCTATAAAAAGTTGTTAAAAAACTGAAGTGCTAGCATGGCTGCCATTGTGTTTGAGTTACTTTGAGTTCAGTTCAGTTCAGTCAGTTCAGTTCAGTTGCTCAGTCGTGTCCGACACTCTGCGACCCCATGAATCACAGCACGCCAGGCCTCCCTGTCCATCACCAACTCCTGGAGTTCACTCAAACTCATGTCCATCAAGTCGGTGATGCCATCCAGCCATCTCATTCTCTGTCGTCCCCTTCTCCTCCCGCCCCCAACCTTTCCCAGCATCAGAGTCTTTTCCAGTGAGTCAACTCGTAGCATGAGGTGGCCAAAGTATTGCAGTTTCAGCTTTAGCATCAGTCCTTCCAATGAACACCCAGGATTGATCTCCTTTATAATGGACTGGTTGGAACTCCTTGCAGTCCAAGGGACTCTCAAGAGTCTTCTCCAGCACCACAGTTCAAAAGCATCAATTCTTCGGCGATCAGCTTTCTTCACAGTCCAACTCTCACATCCATACATGACCACGGGAAAAACCATAGCCTTGACTAGACGGACCTTGGTTGGCAAAGTAATGTCTCTGCTTTTTAATATACTATCTAGGTTGGTCATGACTTTCCTTCCAAGGAGTAAGCTTCTTTTAATTTCATGGCTGCAATCACCATCTGCAGTGATTTTGGAGCCCCCCAAAATAAAGTCTGACCTTTGAGTTAGGAAACATAAAATTGATCTCCATTTGCTGCTTTTGTTTTCTTACTTTACACATGTTACTATTTTAACCCAATCTCTAGGAAACCTGTCAGTAGGTTCATGATAGCAATCGGGAAATCTATTGATTGATTGCTTTTTAAAAACCATCTAAGCATTTTTGAACATACAGTTCAGTAGTATTGTTCATCTTGCTTGTGCAGCAGATATCCAGAATTTTATCATGCAAAACTGGAACTATATCCATTAAAACAACTTTCCGTTTTTTCCATTTCTCAGGCTGTGGTAACCGGCAGTCTGTTTCTATTTGTCATTGACTTGTTTCATTTCGCATAATGCCTTGAAGGTTCACCTGCGTTGTTGCATGTGACAGGATTTCCTTTTCAAGGCTGAATAATATTCCATCGATGTGTATACCACATTTCGTGTGTCTGTTTGTCAGTGGACATTTGGGTTGCTTTGACTTCTTGACTGTTGTGAATAGTGCTGCAGTGATGTGTACAACTATCTTCTCTGAACTGTTTTCAGTTCTTTTAGATTTGTACCCAGCAGTAGGATTGCTGGATCAAATGTTAGTTGTTTTTTGATTTTTTGAGGAAATGTCATACTGTTTTCCATATCAGTTGTACCATTTTACAAACAGTGCAGGGTTTCAATTTTTCCACATCCTTGCCAAAACTTTATTTTATTATTATTATTTGGATAGTAGCTATCCCAATGGGTGTAAAGTGTCAGGAAGTCTTTTAAAAGCCCGTTGGTGATTCTGCTGGTAGAGTAAATGTGTAAACCACTATTTCAGCAAATCTTTGTGTTTCATATACTGCAACCATGACAGCTTCAGGAATCAATGAGAGTATAGAAAATTTTCTCATTTAGTTCATTGAGAAAAGACTGTGTTTTTTCAAAAATAGAAGTTTCTAAGGAGAAGTTCGTTACCTTATCAGGTTAACTAATTGGCTAGGTTGCATTTAGGTATTTTCTAGTTTAAGATTTTGATTGTTTTGTGATTTTGTTTTACATGCTTTTTTTTTTTCTTATGAAAATATTTTTATTATTTTTAATTGTGATAAAATGCACATAAAGCTTACCATCTTGCCAGCTTTTGTTTAAGTTAAGGGCATCAAGGATATTCAGATTTTATGCAGTTGTCACCACTATCTTCAGAACTTTTTTCAAAACTGAAACTTTGTACCCATAAACAATAATTCTCTTCTCCTCCTAGCCCCTGGCAACTAGCATTCTACTTTCTGATTATGAATTTGTCTACTCTAGGTATCTCCTATAAGCAAAATCATAATTTGTGTGTGTGTGTGTGTGGCTGACTTGTTTCAGATTAAAAAAATTTGAAAATATTTTGTTGCAGCATTTAAAATGTTTATTTAATGAACATTTACTTAGTATTTTGGGAATAGAATGCCGTGTATGTAGACGCGCTCTCCCCCAAGGTGCCCTGTACACACATTGAAACATCTCTCAAGGCAAGTTAGTATTGCATACTAGTTTAATTGACAGTCTCTTTTCTTACACATAAAATAGTGGTATATTTTACAGTTGATTGGAACTTGTATCCAGTGATGGTGCGTGGATGCTAAGTTGTGTCAGTGGTATCTGACTCTTTGAGATCCTATGGACTGTAGTCTGCCAGGCTTCTCTGCCCATGGGATTCTCCAGGCAGGAATACTGGAGTGGGTTGCCATGCCCTCCTCCAGGGAATCTTCCAGACCCAGGAATCAAACCCACATCTCTTATGTCTCCTGCATTGGCAGGTGGGTTAGGGTAGATCATTTCCATAAGGAAAAATGATTACCTAGAAAACATTCATTTAGGGATGCCCTTACAATTCAGAGTAAATGTTTTAATTTAACTAAAGAACAGAAAAGCTATTTGGTATCATTAATCAGTACATACAAATCATTACTCTGAATGATTATGCTTCATTTATTTTGTGCCAGAATGTTTTCCATACAATAATAGAGAATAAAAGTGCATCATTAATTACAGGAGAGCAGCTCACACATACGTGGGTATGTGTATTTCCATATCATCACACAGTGAGGGAAATTTAATACAAGAAATAATTTATCCTTACAGAAGAGTTGATGATTCAATTAAATAATAGTATTACATTTATGACCGTTTATAATTATGCCTTATAATGGTTTTCAGTAATGTTTGCAAAAGTTTTTAGAAACATTTCCATATATTTGTGTTTTCTAATTCTAAATGAAAAAGTCTTTTTAACAATATGGCTTTTATCTTTGGGGGATACCAATTACATGTGTTAGAGAAAAGTGTAACATTTTTGTTTTTTGGAATGGGAGCAATTAATTTGCAGAGCTTCACTGTGGTGGGATTTCGAAAAGAGAAGACTAATTCTTATAAAAAGTTACAGTGCTGTGCATGGAATTTTGGACTTATTCCTTTACCGTAAAGATGGACCCTTCTTGATAAGAGCTACTGTGACATTCTGCCCTTCTGGTTATCATAACTCTGTCCTTCAGTAACGTTCCTTTTAGCTCTTCCCCTTTCCCCTAGCTGTCTGGACTCTTGTCAGAAAACCACAGAACAAACAAACGGAACCCACTTGCAGTATATAATTGCACTATTATAAAAGCACACAGTATTGTCCTGGGTCCAAAAGGCAGCCTAATGAAGCGAGCCCCCCGTTTGTTTCACCAGCCGCATTTATTTTCAGAGTAGAGGACTTTATAGTTCAATAACTGCTTAAAAGACATATGTCTCTCTTTTAGAGATGAGAAGTTACATAGACAAGAAAAACTTAGGCAGTTTAAATGATGCTACAGGAAAAAGTGGGTGGAGAACAAAATTGGAGAGATTCTTGGAGAAAGTCATAGTCTTTCTCTGAACTCTGTCCTCTCTCTTTTTTGGTAAGAAAGCCAAAATCATTTCAACACTGTTTTTTCAAGCACCAAACAATTTTCAGATGGTTTCTTAAATACTGTGTTTTAGCTTATTCTTACAAGGAGTTTCTGGCTTACAGTTTTTAAGGAAACTTTGAGTAATTTGTCTCAGAAAACTCATCCTAGTCAGAGCTAGGATTTGAGTCTTCTGATGTTTAGACCTGTTTCATTTGCAAACATCACACTTAGTGATTCACTAATAACTTCATTACATTTCACTCCCTGCCCCCCCAGTTATGATAGCATTAATTTCAGTCTTGCAGTGTTAACTTAGAGTTAAAATTTTTTGCTCTAGGCTCTGATTTTTAAAAGCTGTTGAAGCCAAAATTCTTTCAGTATGGAATGTACCTTTGATTTTAGGAGAATGTGAAAAAAGAAAATAAGATTTATACTGATATTTTGTATAACACCCATAGTCTATATAAAACTATGAAAAAACTCAGTTTTAATATAACTGAGAAAATAAACCTACTTATTCTCTTTTTTAAAAGCAGATTTATTGAGATCGAATTCACATACTGTGTAATTCACCTATTTAAAGTATACAACTCAGTGGTATTTACCATATTCAGAGTTGTGCAACAATAACCACAATTAATTTTAAAACATAGAAAACCTACTTTGAAAAGTAGAAGTGTTCAGGGACATACGGGTGGTTTTCAGTGTTTGGCTGTTATGAATAGAGCTGCTTTTAAAAGTATACGTAAAAAGTAATCTTTAAATTAATGTCAGAATCGTATGTTTGAAATCCTTTAATTATATGGTAATTATTTCTCAGCTATTTAGAGAGATTTTTTGCCAGTGTGCTGAGCTGAAAAACTTTTCTATATGCCCAGCCTTTAGAAAAAGTGTTTTTTTCATTATTTCATTGACTTAAGGTTCTCTATTCCTGTTTTTGTAAGGTTTTGGTCAGGAAGGTGAAATGAACAATGTTTGCTTAAACAAATGCCTTTCATATTTTACTGTAGGAGCTATAAACATACACATGGTTAGATTTCTGTTTTAGTTTATCATTCCCAGTGGGTCCCAAGCAGAAAACCTTAGTAGCATTATTTATTAGACAGCAGTTCTCAATAATGAAAACAGCTTAGAATCACATGAATGTAAAAAATACTAGTACGTTTATTCTTCAGATATTGTAATTTAATTGATAATTTAATTTTGGCATGGTACCCAGGTGCCAGTAGCTGGCAAGTATTAAGTTTCCTATGAGATTTTCATGTGTGGTCAGGATTAAAACCTATTTTAGACTTATGCTGTCAAAAACATTTTTAAAAAACAATTTCCCTTTTGTCTGTCTGTCTGAAGCCTAAGAAAAAGAACTGATTCAATCAAGGCTAGATTAAAAAGTTGGAGGGGGACCCTGATTAAATCACTAGGTAACACCTTTGAAGCTTATATCCTCCGTACTTAGCAGATGTCTGCTCGGTGGAAGTTCCTTCCTACTTTCCTTCGACATTTATTTATTTATTTCCTTCGACATCCTACTTTCCTTCGACATTTATTAAGTGCCTACTGTCTGTTCCAGCGCTCTTTTATACCCTGAGGATATAAATACAATTTGGAGTCCTTACATTTGAGTTGGCAAAAGATGCATCATAAATATTTGTTGAATTGAATAGAATCACAGCTGAGCCCTCTTGGCGTACTGCTCTGCAGTGCCTCAGATCCTTTGTAGAAATTATGCCTTTTTGATATCCAGGAACATTCCAAGCATTGTTTGTCATTTCCTAATTTCTCTGCTCAGGGACACCCCAAAATCTAGCCAGGCTTGAGTCATCAGGATAGAGTTGGTTAGGACCGGTGATTGCGGTCTCACTTCTCCATGTATCACAAACACCTGGGTCCTCCCGGCACCTGAGTTTTAGGTTTTCTCAACATCAAGTCAGATTAGAGATGAGCAAGATGGGGCTGTAAATGAGAGGTGTGTGTCTCTAAAGGACTTGGTCTTAGGAGCCAGCCTTGCACTCAGCCCCGTGGTGCAATTCCTTCCTGAGAGCAGGAAAAGGGGAGTAGTTAATACATGCTTATTGGGTTGCTCATCTCTCCTGAGATTCCCTACAGTTGCTAGGCTATTTTAGAGTTTACTTATGGAAAAAAGAGTGCTTCGAACAACATTGTGAAATATCCCTGAGTGCATGTGAGCCCAGGCTGTGTTGCATGTATGCATGCACACTCACACATACCCTTAAACATACATTTAAGAGTGAGAAAATAATAGCAAAGTGGCCCAGGCGAAGAACCTGCCTGTGACGCAGGAGATGTGGGTTCAGTCCCTAGGTCGGGAAGATCTCCTGCAGAAGGAAATGGCAACCCACTCCAGTATTCTTGCCTGGAGAATCCCATGGACAGAGGAGCCTGGTGGGCTACAGCCCATGGGTCTCAAAGAGTCGGACATGACTTAGTGACTAACCAACAACAATCACTGCTATAAAACAAACAAACAAAACAACAACAATACAAAAACTCAGTTAATTTTAGCATTTTCAACCTTTCAGCATACAGAAAATACCTCGTAAGAGTAAGTCGGGGTGTGTTGCTGGCTTTTGTGTCTTGCTGTGGTGCTTATTATGGGTTTCTCACATGGGGCAAGAAGGAGAAGTTTCAAAGTTTAACAAGGCATTCCTCCTGGTTGAATCTTTGCTGCCACTCTTGGCATTATTAAGTTTATATATGCAGTAGTGAATAATGATATCTAGAGTTGTAGCCTGCCACATGTTTTTAGGAAAATATTTGAAGAAATGCATTCTACTTTTACTTTATAAATGAAATGATGTTTAGTTGTCGAGATTTTCCCTCCCCCCTCAACTTTTACACTTTTTATTTGGGCTGTTTAGCTTATTTATTTTGTTTTGCAAAGAGTTTATTCTCTGGACAGGTGTGGATTGGCATGTGCCTTTTAAAGACTTTAGTTTGTTGGGAAGCTAGACATATACCAAAGGAGCTTCTGTGTGGCTGCCGTTCGAACAAAGCTTCCTAATTTCAGTGTCATTGAGTCAGCAGCTGGTGCAGCTGAATTCAGAGGAACAAACATACTTATTGAGTGTTTTCTCTAAAAAACAGCCCGAACAAAGCATTTCCTTAAGCAACGCTGAGCAGGATCTGGAACTTCCTATTCCTCAAAAAAGTCTCAGAAAGGTTTGCGGAAGGGCAGAGGTCAACATGACTGCCTGTAACACATCTCCTCTACCCCCAATCCATGGTAATTGACTCCTTTTAAAAATGTCATATTTTAAAGTCATAAGATCAGCATCTGTAAATAAAAAGCAAATAGAAAAACAAGGAAATGTACATTACCAAAAAAAAAATAGGAATAATCAGTTATTTGTAATAATCAGTAAATACTATGGTCATATCAGCTAGATAATTGTTAGTTATGCCAGAGAAGTGCATGACACACATGCACGTTAATTTAAGAAGAATATTTAAAACATTGTAGCTTATATTATGGTGTGCTGTTTTCACATATGATTGATTTATTTTCTTGCAGATATGAGGTGATGAATTGTCTACATAGTTTATATGTCTTCTATAAAGATCTTTGAAATGGTAGAAATTAGGAGTTAGGCAAGAATCCATTTATACATTAAAAAAGCATTCTTTCATTGCTTTATATGAGAATCATACTTTTAGTCTTTTTTTTTTTTTTTTAGGGAGTACTCTCATATACCAGACTCTCTATTAGTACTCACAGGTAGAAAATAAATGCATGATAATATGCAAAGAGTTAAGTAATAATAAAGGTAAAATATAATTTGGGGGACAAGGTAAGTGGCGTAGATACGCTTTCATCTGTTTTATTTCCAGATAAACTTGTATTTCAAGGTAAAATTTTTTTTAGCAAAAACTTAAGGGTTCATAAGGAGCCAGACGTCCTAGAGTGTGAAGTAGGAAATATTACTACAAGCAAAGCTAGTAGAGGTGATGGAATTCCAGCTGAGCTCTTTCAAGTTCTAAAAGATGATGCTGTTAAAGTGCTTTCAGATCAGTTCAGTTCAGTCGCTCAGTCGTGTCCGACTCTTTGCGACCCCATGAATCGCAGCAGGCCAGGCCTCCCTGTCCATCACCAACTCCCGGAGTTCACTCAAACTCATGTCCATTGAGTCGGTGATGCCATCCAGCCATCTCATTCTGTGTCATCCCCTTCTCCTCCTGCCCCCAATCCCTCCCAGCATCAGAGTCTTTTCCAGTGAGTCAACTCATCGCATGAGGTGGCCAAAGTATTGGAGTTTCAGCTTCAGCATCAGTCCTTCCAATGAACACCCAGGACTGATCTCCTTTAGAATGCACTGGTTGGATCTCCTTGCAGTCCAAGGGACTCTCAAGAGTCTTCTCCAGCACCACAGTTCAAAAGCATCAATTCTTTGGCGCTCAGCTTTCTTCACAGTCCAACTCTCACATCCATACATTAGTCAATAGCAAATTTGGAAAACTCAGCAGTGGCCACAGAACTGGAAAAGATCAGTTTTCATTTAATCCCGAAGAAAGGCAATGCCAAAGAATGTTCAAACTTCTGAACAATTGTGCTCTTTTCACATGCTAGCAAGGTAATGCTCAAAAGCTTTTAAGGCAGGCTTCAACAATACCTGAACCAAGAACTTCCAGATGTACAAGCTGGATTTAGAAAAGGCAGAGAAACCAGAGATCAAATTGCCAACATCTGTTGGATCATAGGAAAAGCAAGGAATTTCAGAAAAACATCTGTTTCTGCTTCATTGACTACACTAAAGCCTTTGTGGATCACAAAAAAACTGTGGGAAATTCTTAAAGAGATGAGACTACCAGACTATCTCACCTGTCTCCTGAGAAACCAGTATGCAGGAGAAGAAACAACAGTTAGCACTGGACATGAAACAACAGACTGGTTGAAAATTGGGAAGGAAGTAGGTCAAGGCAGTATATTGTCACCCTACATATTTAACTTATATGTAAAGTTCCCATTCCATTCAGTCGCTCAGCCGTGACCGACTCTTTGCGACCCCGTGGACTGTAGCCTACCAGGCTTCTCCATCCATGGGATTCTCCAGGCGAGAATACTGGAGTGGGTTACCATTTCCTTCTCCAGGGGATCTTCCCGACCCAGGGATAGAACCCGGGTCTCCCGCATTGGAGGCAGACGCTTTAACCTCTGAGCCACCAGGGAAGCCAGAGTACATCATTTGAAATGCCAGACTGAGTGAATCACAAGGTTGTATCAAGATTGCCAGATGAAATACCCAGCAACTTCAGATATGCAGATGATACTACCCTGATGGCAGAAAACAAGAAGGAACTACAGAACCATTTGATGAGGGTTAAAGGAGCCAGTGAAAAAGCTGGCTTAAAACTCAGCATTCTAAAAATTAAGATCATGGCATCCAGTCCCATCACTTCATGGCAAATAGATGGGTAAAAAGTGGAAACGATGGCAGATTTTGTTTTCTTGTGCTTCAAAATCACTGCAGACTGTGACTGCAGCCATGAAATTAAAAGATGCTTGTTCCTTGGAAGGAAAGCTATGACAAACCTGTTCTGTTCAGTTGCTCAGTCGTGTCCGACTCTTTGTGACCCCGTGGACTGTAGCCTACCATGCTTCTCCATCCATGGGATTCTCCAGGCAAGAATACTGGAGTGGGTTACCATTTCCTTCTCCAATGACAAACCTAGAGAGCGTATTAAAAAGTAGAGACAACACTTTGCCAACAAACGTCCATAGAGTCAGTGCTATGGTTTTTTCAGTAGTCATGTGTGGATGTGAAGAGCTGGACCATAAAGAAGGCTGCTGCTGCTGCTGCTAAGTCACTTCAGTCGTGTCCGGCTCTGTGTGACCCCATAGACGGCAGCCCACCAGGCTCCCCCGTCCCTGGGATTCTCCAGGCAAGAACACTGGAGTGGGTTGCCATTTCCTTCTCCAATGTGTGAAAGTGGAAAGTGAAAAGTGAAAGTGAAGTCGCTCAGTCGTGTCCGACCCTTGGCGACCCCACGGACTGCAGCCTACCAGGCTCCTCCATCCATGGGATTTTCTAGGCAAGAGTACTGGAGTGGCTTGCCATTGCCTTCTCTAAAGAAGGCTGAGTGCAGAAAAATTGATGCTTTCAGAAACACTGGAGTGGGTAACCTTTCCCTTCTCCAGGAGATCTTCCCAACCCAGGGATACAACCCAGGTCTCTCACATTGCAGGGGGATTCTTGACCAGCTGGGCCATAAGGGAAGCCCAGGAATACTGGAGTGGGTAGTCTGTCCCTTCTCCAGGGGATCTTCCCAACCCAGGAATTGAACTGGGGTCTCCTGCATTGCAGGCGAATTGTTTACCAATTGAGCTACTAGAGATGCTCCCTTTGGATAGCAAGGAGCTCAAACCAGTCAATCCTAAAGGAAATTAACCCTGAGTGTTCATTAGAAGGACTGATGCTGAAGCTCCAATACTTTGACTACTTGATGTGAAGAACTGGACTCATTGGAAGAGACCCTGATGCTGGGAAAGATTGAGGGCAGGAGGAGAAGGGGACAACAGGGGATGAGATGGTTGGATGGCATCACTGACTCGATCAATGGACATGAGTGAGCAAACTCCAGGAAAGAGTGAATGACAGGGAAGCCTGGCATACTTCAATCTATGGGGGTCAAAAAGAGCTGGACATAGCTTAGCTACTGAATAACAACGATGATTTTTGACTACTGCCCGTACTTTTTGTACTTTTGTAATCTAAGTGTCAATGAGATACTGCTTTCTTGTTCTAGGGGTGAAAAAGATTTAAGAAATGTTACTAGATTATATTGCATTTTACATTTTTCTGTTCATGCATGTAGAATTTCTCATGCTTTTCCATCAGCATTTATTTAAAACAAGAAAAATCACTGTATAGGGTCAAATTTGTGGCCAGTCAAGGAAGTGTTGTTTTCTTATAATGCCATAATGTGTTTGCCCCATGAAATAATCCTCTGACAACTTAGTTTCTCTATGTTACTGCTTATTTCTGTTGAATTAATTTTAGTTTTCTATTAATTTTTGTAACTTAAAAATAACTTTGTCTCACAGATTAAGGAATTATTTTATGTAGGTTTACTACCTGACTTACAAAATAGTGACTTTTCATTTCCTAAATCTTACGCATATTTCTCTCAGGTTTTAATGAGATATTCCCGAGTAGACTGAGGCCAAGATTAGGTAGACAGGTCGTGTTAGAGCATCCATGACAGGTACGATTCTATAGATTATTTGGCTTCTGTTTCTAGGCCAAGACACCGTATTATTTTTATGTGGCTCTCTCACATTCTCATGAGCATTCAGTTGTAAGTAGATATTGTCTTTAACATGTATTATTTAATAAGGTATGGTGGTTAATACTGTGAAGAGCATCACAGCTCTGCAAAGGTAATATCTGCTTTATTTTTAGTTCTGTTTGGTAATGTTTAAATTTTTAAAATGTGTTTATGTGAGTTAAGAGTGTCCCTAGAGAGAGATCTTCTATGAGTTGTTCATTGTGCCTTTGCACACATTTCCTACATTTATTTATAACTTACCCCTGATTCCATAAACACCGAAAACTGATTTTTTGTTCTCATAAAATGATTTATCCGGGAAATTGTACAAACCCACTTCCAGTGTCTCAGTAGGCCCTAGCACTGCACACAAGAGGGTGTTTAAAACTACACTGCCTTCCTTTCTCATTCCTTTCCCCCAGACAGATGCCATTCTCACCCTCGTGGGTTAATGTTTGTGTCACCAAGACAGCAGGTCTCTGTGTCAAGAACTTCTCAGCTTCTCACTTGACCAGTTTTTGGTCTTATCACAGCCTCATTCTCTCACCATTCCTTCTGTCCCCTCTGAGACAGGTGGCTTACATGAATTGGGGCTGCCCTGACGTTGGCCATCTCAGAATCTGTGTCCTTCTGGCTTTTCTCAGTTGGCGCCCCCGCTGTGTGTCCCGTGACTGTTTTCATCACCTCCTCTGTCTGTGAAAATATTTAAGGTTATATCATCTTAAGAACGCCAACTTCTTTCATTATGGTTTTCCATTCTCTCAGAAGTGCCTTCACTTTCTTTTTCACTTCATTTGAAGGAATGTTTCTTAAAGAGCTCTTTTCCACTTCTTGATCTTACAGCTCCAACTCAAGGTCCTGAGCTGATGCACGTGCTGCTAAGCTCAAATATCTCCTTTTGATTGTATAGTGGCATTTCAGACTTACCATGTGTCCATAGTTGTATTCTTTGTTTTTTTGTCTTTTAAATCCTGCATTTCCTGTTTTTGTTTTTTAACTTATTTTTAAAAATTAATTTTGTATTGGAGTATAGTTGTCTTACAATATTCTGTTAGTTGCTACTGTACAGCAGAGTGAATCAGCTATATGTATACACATATCCCATCTTTTTTGGATTTCCTTCTTATTTAGGTCACCACAGAGCACTGAGTTCCCTGTGCTGTACAATAGGTTCTTATTAGTTACCAGTTTTATGTATAATATCAATAGTGTATATGTGTCAATCCCAATCTCCTAAATCATCCCTCCTCCTTCTCACTCCCCCGCTCACTTATTCATATGTTTGATCTGTATGTCTGCGTCTATTTTTGCTTTGCAAATTCCTGTTTTTATTAAGGAATCTTTGACCACGAGGTGCTACATCCCTAAACGTGGGAACTCACCACTGTCGTCTGCCATCAGTCACCATGTCAGGCTGATTTTACCTCCTCAGTTTTGTTCTTCTGTTATTTTATGAGTTTTAGTAGACTGTTTATATAACCTCATGTCGTCACTGGCCTCTTTCCTTTCTGTATTATCTTCATCCATTCACTTAACTGGAAAGATACTTTGCTAAAATATGAGTGTGATGCTGTCATTCTTTGGTTTTACATTTAATGATTCCCCACAATTTATGGTCTGAAACTTCAATAACTGAGCCCCTCATGGTAACGCCTCCCGTTCTCCTTTCCCCGTCTTGTGCAGTTTGGGAAGCTTTGGTGTCTGCTCTTCTTGTGCTTCCTAGTGTGGCTCTGGTTTGTCACGTGGGCTGCGTCATAATGTGCCTTCCCAACCCGCACCCAACACCTGAAATCACGCTTTCGACCTCAACTATAGTCTTACTGACCCTATCAACTTGGTCTACTGTTCTCTAGACTGAGTTAGTTATTTTCGTTTTGACACTTCATGTTTATTTACAACACTCAGTATAACGCCTGCAGTGCAGGAAACCCTGGTTCGAATCCTAGGTTGGGAAGATCCCCTGGAAGAGGGTATGGCAATCCACTCTAGTATTCTTGCTTGGAGAATCCCCATGGACAGAGGAGCCTGGGGGGCCACAATCCATGGGGTCGCAAAGAGTCAGACACAACTGAGCAACTAAGCACAGTATGATGGGTAGTTGCCTCTGTTAGCACATCGATCTGCCCCATTAAACTGTGATTTACTGGAGGGCTAAAACCTTCTTTGTATTCAGTTTCTATTTTACTGCCTGGTGGAGATCCAACCAGTCCATTCTAAAGGAGATCAATCCTGGGTGTTCATTGGAAGGACTTATGCTAAAGCTGAAACTGCAATACTTTGGCCACCTCATGCGACGAGTTGACTCACTGGAAAAGACTCTGATGCTGGGAAAGGTTGGGGGCGGGAGGAGAAGGGGACGACAGAGAATGAGGTGGCTGGATGGCATCACCGACTCTATGGACATGAGTTTGAGTGAACTCCGGGAGTTGGTGATGGACAGGGAGGTCTGGCGTGCTGTGATTCATGGGGTTGCGGAGAGTCGGACACGACTGAGCAACTGAACTGAACTGAACTGGCATAGTAGACTTTCTTCACAAAAGAAGTAAGAATCAATAGTTTATCAGTAAGTCAGAAAAGCTATTAAAATACAGAGATATAAACATGATGTATACATATCTAGAATATTTTAGGCATAGAATTTATGTGTTTTTTTTCCAGTTACAAACCTTTTGTAAGACCAAGAGGTTTTCTTTCAGTATGAACCCACAAATGGGATTCAGTATTATCTTTCTTACCAAAACCAATAGTGGTTTTTATGTTATTTCCAATTTGTTTCTTTCTAAAGTGAAATTAAAAGCCTTTGAAATAAATTTTCCCATTGTATAGTTATGATGTCCATGCCTTATTCACTGGCAGCTTTAGAAATTATTACTTTATTATGGACTAAGCTTTGAAAATCTTGAAAGCATGCAACGCATTTTTCATAGAAAATGAAAATTTTTCTTTTCATGCTCCAGTTTCACTCCTTTGATACATCACTGAATGAAAATCACATTATTAAATATAACTGCATAAACAGGTTTAGGGTCAAAACTACTCTTACTACAAATATGCTCAGCTGATGGCAGCAGAGACACTCGCTCTGCTCCAAAAGGAGACTGCTGATGGGGAACATCCCTGATGCATCAGTCAGTATGATTTATTATACAAGGGGAGTGGACCTCATTGGTCCATCTGGACAGTTGGTTAAATGGAAGTTGGTTCAAAGCCTTCTACCATGTTTGTCTGATTGATGCTGAAAAGATGGTTATCTTGGTTACTTGGCATTTTGGTAATTAAAAGAGCTGGCTAGAAACGTGCCTGCTTTGCTGTACACTCTGTCCTCAACATCATTTATAAAAATGTTAAATAAGACCACTTGGAAGCACCTGTCTTCTGGACATCCTCGTGTTTGTACATCTGTTTGTCATTTGTCTCCTGCTTTAATCACAGTAAAATGTAATTTTTAAAACTGATCTTTGGTTTGCTCTAGTCTGTTGATAGCTCTCCAGTAGAATGAGTGCTCAGCAATACTCTGCCATCCATTCCTGTTTGTTTTTGGTCTCTCAACATGTTGTTTTTTTCACTACTTGAAACTCCTTCAGTTTGAAAATTTCTGCTTGGGCATCCTCGTTAGCAACTGCATCCTCTGCACAGTGGCTGGTTGTAATGAGAATTTTTCTAACTTAATTTTTTAATTGGAATATAGTTGGGTTATAATGTTGTGTTAGTTTCTGCTGTACAGCAAAGTGAATCACTTATGCATATATCCTCTCTCTGTTTTTTTGTATTTTATTCCCCTATAGGTCATTCAGTTCAGTTCACTGTTAGTCACTCAGTCGTGTCTGACTCGTTGGGATGCCATGGGCTATAGCCCACCAGGCTTCTCTGTCCATAGAATTCTCCAAGCAAGAATATTGGATTGGGTGGCCATTCCCTTCTCCGGGGGATCTTCCTGACCCAGGGATCAAACCCAGGTCTCCTGCATTGGAGGCAGGTTCTTTACCATTTAAGCCACCAGGGAAGGCTAGAATTTTATATTTGAGCCAACAATTCTCAAATTGCACCTTTCTTTAACTATGTGATAATGCCAGTTCGCATACTGGAGGTTCGTGACATTGTACAGGAGACAGGGACCAAGACCATCCCCATGGAAAAGAAATGCAAAAGAGCGAAATGGCTGTCTGAGGAGGCCTTACAAATAGCTGTAAAAAGAAGAGAGGCGAAAAGCAAAGGAGAAAAGGAAAGATATAAGCATCTGAATGCAGAGTTCCAAAGAATAGCAAGGAGAGATAAGAAAGCCTTCCTCAGTGATCAATGCAAAGAAATAGAGGAAAACAACAGAATAGGAAAAACAAGAGATCTCTTCAAGAAAATTAGAGATTCTAAGGGAACATTTCATGCAAAGATGGGCTCGATAAAGGACAGAAATGGTATGGACCTAACAGAAGCAGAAGATATTAAGAAGAGGTGGCAGGAATACACAGAAGAACTGTACAAAAAAGATCTTCACGACCAAGATAGTCACGATAATGTGATCACTGACCTAGAGCCAGACATCTTGGAATGTGAAGTCAAGTGGGCCTTAGAAAGCATCACTACGAACAAAGCTAGTGGAGGTGATGGAATTCCAGTTGAGCTATTTCAAGTCTTGAAAGATGATGCTGTGAAAGTGCTGCACTCAATATGCCAGCAGATTTGGAAAACTCAGCAGTGGCCACAGGACTGGAAGAGGTCAGTCTTCATTCCAATCCCAAAGAAAGGCAATGCCAAAGAATGCTCAAACTACCGCACAATTGCACTCATCTCACACGCTAGTAAAGTCATGCTCAAAATTCTCCAAGCCAGGCTTCAGCAGTATGTAAACCGTGAACTCCCAGATGTTCAAGCAGGTTTTAGAAAAGGCAGAGGCACCAGAGATCAAATTGCCAACATCCGCTGGATCATGGAGAAAGCAAGAGAGTTTCAGAAAAACATCTATTTCTGCTTCATTGACTATGCCAAAGCCTTTGACTGTGTGGATCACAATAAACTGTGGAACATTCTGAAAGAGATGGGAATCCCAGACCACCTGACCTGCCTCTTGAGAAACCTGTATGCAGGTCAGGAAGCAACAGTTAGAACTGGACATGGAACAACAGACTGGTTCCAAATAGGAAAAGGTGTACGTCAAGGTTGTATATTGTCACCTTGCTTATTTAACTTATATGCAGAGTACATCATGAGGAATGCTGGGCTGGAAGAAGCACAAGCTGGAATCAAGATTGCTGGGAGAAATATCAATAACCTCAGATATGCAGATGACACTACCCTTATGGCAGAAAGTGAAGAGGAACTCAAAAGCCTCTTGATGAAAGTGAAAGAGGAGAGTGAAAAGGTTGGCTTGAAGCTCAACATTCAGAAAACAAAGATCATGGCATCTGGTCCCATCACTTCATGGGAAATAGATGGAAAAACAGTGGAAACAGTGTCAGACTTTGTTTTTTTGGGCTCCAAAATCACTGCGGATGCTGATTGCAGCCATGAAATTAAAAGACGCTTACTCCTTGGAAGGAAAGTTATGACCAACCTTGATAGTATATTGAAAAGCAGAGACATTACTTTGCCGACCAAGGTCCGTCTAGTCAAGGCAATGGTTTTTCCCGTGGTCATGTATGGATGTGAGAGTTGGACTGTGAAGAAAGCTGATCGCCGAAGAATCGATGCTTTTGAACTGTGGTGTTGGAGAAGACTCTTGAGAGTCCCTTATACTGCAAGGAGATCCAACCAGTCCATTCTAAAGGAGATCAATCCTGGATGTTCATTGGAGGGACTGATGCTGAAGCTGAAACTCCAATACTTTGGCCACCTCATGAGACGAGTTGACTCACTGGAAAAGACTCTGATGCTGGGAAAGGTTGGGGGTGGGAGGAGAAGGGGACGACGGAGAATGAGATGGCTGGATGGCATCACCAACTCTGTGGACATGAGTTTGGGTGTACTCCGGGAGTTGGTGATGGACAGGGAGGCCTGGCGTGCTGTGATTCATGGGGTCGCGGAGAGTCGGACACGACTGAGCGACTGAACTGAACTGAAGTGAACTGAATGCCAGTTGAAGTTTTGTTACATCTTATTTAACAATTAGATTTAGACCCGCCTTTAAACGACTCTGTCAGTCTTTGATTTAGGTCCTGCAGTCTCTCTGTTTCAGAATTGGTATTTGCAATACTCTTAATACTTTTACTGGTAAAGACCAAGGAAACAGTTACTCAGTTTTTTCTGCCTCTCTCTTGCTAAAGTACATTGCTATACGCTTTGTAGAAAATCTTACTTTGCTTCCAGAAGTTTTATCTTTTTAAGCAACATTTTTTTTTTTTTATTGACTTTGGAGGACTTTGTAAGGTTACTGTCAAATTTTTTCTTGGCAGGCCTGATTAGTAGTTTGTCCTTGACCTACTAATCTTTGAGGGTTTCCTTGTGTTCCTTGATAGGACGCTCATTCTGGTTTTTGAAAAGCAGTTAGCTCTATGTGTCCCCTCCGACCCTATTTCCTCTAAACCTCTACCCAGGACCTAATCGTTTGAATCCCTGGCAAATGTTTATCTTGAGCTATGGATAAGGTCTTTAAAATGGTCTTCAAAGTACCTAGGTTTATTTTCTTTAAGCTGCGTGTTTCCTTTTTAGGAATAATGCCCCAATTTTTTTTAAGAGTTGGCTAGTGACACATTATTGCTGTATTCCAAGTTTAGAGTGATGGTGCTGTCCTTTTAAAAAAATTTTATTGAAGTACAGATGATTTCTGATACTGTGTTAATTTCTGTGTTACAGTGAAAGTTATATGTTTTACATATATATGCATATTCTTTTCCATTATGGTTTCTCTCAGGGCATTGTCCTGTACAGTAGAACTTTGTTCAGTTTATCCATCCTGTATATACTGTTTTGCCTCTGTTAATTCCAAGCTCCTAATCCTGCCCTCCTGCACCCATCTCCCCCTTGACAACCACAAATCGTTTTCTATGTCTATGAGTCTGTTTCTGTTTTGTAGATAAGTTCATTTGTGTCACATTTTGCATTTCACAAATAAGTGATATAATTCAATATTTGTCTTTCTCTTTCTGACTGACTTTGCTTAGTATGAACATCTCTTGTTAGTTTTGGCAGCACTTTCCCAGTCGTTGATTTTTCAACGTTAGGTGAAAACTCTTCGATCTAACACTCACAGAAATATATTACATTACCATTGTTTTTGGTGTTTTCTTTTCACTATCTTATTTAAAACTCTGAGGCTGCTTTATAAAGGATCATAAAAGCAGTGCCTCATAGTTGACTCTACAGGCTTTTTAAGTATACAGTGTATATGAGTTGGAAGTGGCTATGTTTCATAATAAAAGATAGTTACTTATGGATAAAGAAAAACATGCTAGACTATTAGAGCAAGTAGCTTAAGAAAGCAAGTGTTCCAGATATTCACCATCTGCTTCAGTAGACATCTTGAGAATAATAGAGGACACTCTGAAACCCTCAAACACAGGCATCTCCATGGCCACTTCTCTTTCACTTTCTCGGTATCTTGTCTGCATCTACTGGCCGTGCTAGTCTGTAGACAGGAATGGACACTGTCATCCACAGAATTCACATTTCCAGTGATGCCCCTGCAGGACTTGAAGCTTCTTTTTTTAAGATTCGTTTTCATGTTGGAGTATAGTTGCTTTAGAGTGCTGTGTTAGTTTCTGCTGTGCAGCAGAGTGAATCAGCTATGTGTATACATATATCTCCTCTTTTTTGGATTTCCTTCCCATTTAGGTCACCACTGAACGATGACTAGTGTTCCCTGTGCTACACAGTAGATTCTCATTAGTTTTCTGTTTTATACATCATAGTGTATGTATGTCAATCCCATCCCCCCAGTTCATCCAACCCTTTCTTCTCTCTCCTTGGTGTCCATAAATTTGTTCTCTGCTTTGTGTCCATAGTTCTGTTTGGCAAGTGAGATCATCTATATCCTTTTCTAGGTTCCACATATATGCATTAATAAACGATACTTGTTTTTCTCTTTCTGACTCACTTCCTTCTGTATGGCAGTCTCTAGGTCTATCCATGTCTCCGCCACTGACCCCCCAGCCTCCTTTAAAGGCTACCTTAATCCTTCTGTGTCTGGGTGCCAAGGGACATCTTATATGTGCTGATGAGTTATTCCATCTGCTGGTTACCATGAAGAGTCTTCTTATTTTTGTCTCTTGCTTGGTCACATCCTCTTTTCCTAAAGTCCCTGTGAAGGCCTCATCATTGCTGGTTATAACTCCTGTAAGAAAGAATCCTAATTCTTCATATCTAGAGGCATCACTCAGAGCTCTCCAGGCTGTCAGCCCTTGACTAGAAGAGAGAACGTTCCTTCAGGTCACACTCTGTAGCTGGGGTCCTAAGCCACGTTGCTCATATACTTTCTCCACATCACTTCTAACATTGCTTTATTGCTTAGAAACTGGGAACTTGTCTTGAAGTAGGGGCATATAGTACTCTTCTCTGTTGCTGGTTGCTCTGCATCCATTCTTTACCCAGTATGATGGAAAACAGTACAACAGAAACAGTGCTAATATCCTCATTCTCAAGCCACGGAGCAAAATGGATTCAAATGGATTCAAGTGGATACGGATGGGCTCAGGGAATTTCCACATCATCGTATTTACCTATGTATGTCTCTTCCTTTCAAGTTAGGAACTTCTGTGAGGTACACAGGCTTCCCTGGTGGCTCAGATGGTAAAGAATCTGCCTGTAGTATGGTCGATCCAGGTTTGATCCCTGGGTCAGGAAGCTCCCCTGGAGAAGGGAATGGCAACCCACTCCAGTACTCTTGCCTAGAGAATTCCATGGACAGAGGAACCTGGGGGGGCTACAGTCCATGGGGTTGCAAAGAGTTGGACACAACTGAGCAACTAATGCACACAACTTTGAAGTAGTTACATGAGTGTCTATTTAACGTTTGAATTTCTCACACTGAAAAATAGTATTTTGAATAGGAAGATGATTTACAGTTTTACATTTTATTAGTATGTGTATATGCCAGTATGAAGTGTGTGACTGTAAATCGCATACACAGTTGTAGTAATATAAGAGGGGTGTGTGTGTTTATGGCACAAAGTAGTATGATACATATATGAGTAAGTTATAAGAACAAACTGAACAGTAGTGTGATTGATGCACAAATGTATATATGTGTGTATGCAAATAAATGTGTGTCAGAGTAGTGAAATGTATGTGTGTGTGTATATATGAATTCACACAGTGGTGTGTCTGAATCAGAGCAATATAGTTTGTGTGTGTATAAGAACTCGGGGCAAGCAAGCATGTGTGCATATGTACGTTTGTATATGTTTCAGACATGCAGTATAAGGTGAGTGTGTGTGTGTGTGTGTGTGTGTGAGAGAGAGAGAGAGAGAAACAGAGTAGTATAGCTGAGAAAATATAGGATAAATAAAGCATTCCAAAATGATAACACCTCCATGACTTTGTATAAATCACATGACTTTTCTAGGCACCACTAGTAAAATACAAGATTTTTACTAGATCTAACTACAGTCCTTTATGATTCTAAAATTTGATGGTTAGTGTAGTCACCATCTGAAACTACTTAGCCTGTTCCATCACTGTGTGAGTTATTCTGTCTGTAATGACATTTATAACTGACTGGTCTGCATTTAGAATCTCTTTGTTATATCTTTGTTTATTAGCTTCTGTGGGAGAGAAACATAACTCTTTATTTTCTTGGTTATTTTCCTGAACTATGCCCCAAATGACCCTTGTGTTTTCTTTTTTAAATAATTAAGGGAATTCATCACTTCTTTGGAAGTACTATAAATTAAAAACAACCAAGTTTTCTAAATCTTTGCATTAACATAAGGAAAACCTTGCAGCAGGCTATCTCATCTTGTTAAGGCCACCTGGCTCTATAATACCTAACTAAAGTGAAAGCCTTGGAGGCAGTATTCGTCTTTGTAGACAGTACATAGATAATACTTGCCACATGCTACATACTTGGCATATATTTATAGAATGAACACATGATGCTACAATAGAGCGCATTTTAATAATTCACTGTCACCTGTGTGCCCATGTGTTTTCTGATAATTCCTTTGTGATGTTTTGATTGGAGCTGGTGGAGAGGTGTCATGTCGTCATGGCTGCAAGATGGCAGTGCTGTTTAGATGCTGCTGATGACTGTGACAGAGGGGAGGGGAATTGAGGGGCAGTGGGAGTAGAGTGTTAGTGCTTTTCTGCCTTTTTGGAGCAAGTTCCTGCACCCCTTTTAGAGGAACCATCTTAAATCAGTGAACCACATTATTTCATTAGCCCGGTATCCATAGAGTCATATAGGAACTCTTCCTCTGGGCATAAATCTTGTGTCCATAGGGCACTGAAGCAGTTAATCTAAATGCTCTGTTTTAGAATCATAGTGAGTGCAGACCTAGCACTGAGTTATGATACTGGGATGTCAGAGGCTCCTACTTTCCTTGTAGAATAGTCTCTTACTAACATGTATTCACTGAAAAGGGAAGTAAAAAAGCTCTATAAGGGAACATGATAAACATTAAAAGAAAATTTGGTAATCTAATACAAAAGATCACCTTTTCCACTGCATGAAATACCTTGTGCTTTTTTTTAAATTTTGAAATCTGTTTGAGCATTCATCACTAAAGCTTGCCGTGGTGTCAGAAAATGCCTTGTAGAGGCCCTTATACAGCTTCGGTTGATTAGTTGTAGTGGTGATTAATTCTTACTTTGCTACCTTGTCAGCCTTCTTATTTGTAGAAAACGAGTAAACTTGAGAAATAGGGCTTTAAAAGTGTGGGTGATTATTAGTTATCGCACATGTTCTTTAGGAAGCTACCTGGCCCTAAAAATGAATGAAATGAGGACGTGTTATGTAATATTAGGATGGTTTCCCAAGCAGTTTTGATGTCCTTAGAGTTGAGCCTGAAAAATACTAATCTAGCCTCCGGGTTGTTTCATCTTGGCTGTCAGTTTTTTGTAGCTCTTTTCATTCAGGCCTCCCCACAGCCTTTGGAAATTTTGGCGTTAAGGTTTGACTCTAACCTCAGCAAAGAGACTTCTTCCAGAGTCAAAATGAAACCAAATATTCATATTAGGGGGCACTGGGGAAAGGAACACTGCCTTCACTTCAGAAGCAGACTGCAGGCGAGTTCCGCCAACTGGCCGGTTTGTGAGAACTAGTGAAGTCATCAGGCTGGAGCTATTTTCATGCCCTGACACGCTGCTCCAAGGCAGCTGGAAGTGCTGCACACAGGAAGCTCCGAGAGAGAGTGGTTTTCAGAAGCAGAAAATTTGCCTGCTGACTGACAGCATCACCATTTCACACCGCCTGGGACTCTGACATCTCCAGGAAGCACGAGGGCTTGTGTAACAGCCCAGGCAGAAGAACGGGGAGTGTTTCTAGCCTTCCCAGGTTATCTGAAGCGATGTCTCAATATCAAGGCACCAGGGCTGTCCGACAGAGCAGGGGGCCCTGGGTAAGGAAGATGGTGCTGGTGGAAAGATGGAAATGCAATCTTTTTTGTTTTTAGAGCAGCAAGACATTTCTTTTTTTTTAATACCTCTAAATATTTAATTTTTAAATTTATTTTAATTGGAGGATAATTACTTTACAATGTTGTGATGGTTTTTGCCATACATCAACATGAATCGCCCACAGGTATACATGTATTCCTCCCCACCCCCCACCCTCATTCCTGAACCCCTCTCCCACCTCCCTCCCCACGCTACCTCTTTGGGTTATCCCAGAGCACTGACTTTGGGTGCCCTGCTTCATGCATTGAACTCACACTGGTCATCTGTTTTACACATGATAATGTACATGTTTCAGTGCTATTCTATCACATCATTCCACCGTCACCTTCTCCCACTGAGTCTAAGTCTGTTCTTTATGGCAAAGCAGATTTCTGTTTTCTTTTTCGTTTTTTTTAAATTCAGAAAGGTCAGAAATGCAAAGCCTGCCCTTTCTGCTGGCATAGTCCTGTAGGGGTTTATGAGCAAAGTAAAGGAAGTGGGATGTGGACCATGTATAATTTATTAGCATATTGAAAACAAATTGAATACCGTGCTGGACAGTAAAGGACAGCAGAACAGCCCCAACATGGGAGAAAGTACTGTTCCGTTGTATCTCCGAAACTCTTAAGAAAAAGATCTGTCACTTGTAAACAGTTTTTTTTTTTTTTGTATAACCTGAACTGCATTTAAAATTTCTGATTCTGAACTCTGCCTTATGGGCCCCCACACTGAAGATCCTTCAGAAAAGCATAAGTGAATATTTGATTTGAGAATCACCTACTGGATGCTGTTTTAACCACTTCCGAAATGGTCTAAAAGTGTATGCAGAGTTCAGGCCCTTCGGAGACTTAGAAAAAGTCCAGGGACCTCAACCAAAAGGAGATAGATTTAGAGATAATGGGATACTACGTTTGAGCATGAGAAATTTGCTCCTTTTCAGCTTCACTGATGCAAGTGTTTTCAATTCAAAAAGCAAGAGGTGTCCTCTGATAAGTAGTTTCCTACAATAGGAGTGAATCAAAGCAGACACTCTTTAGCATGAGTGCACTTAGGGGTCATGGCTGTGCACGCTGCCATGATTCAACCCTGTTGAGCAATGAGACGTCAGAGACAGGAAGCCGCCTTGTTTGTTAGAAGTAGGGTAACCACAGTCTCAGCCAACTGAGGAAGGTTCTGCTGGCACTTTCATTCTGAATAGCAAACCCTAATGCAAGGAAAAAAAAAAGCCAAAGTGTTTGGTATAGGTGTTTGTTTATGACTAAAGAGCTCCTGTTTACTTCTTAATTTTTTATTTAATTAAAAGAGCATGATCCTTATATTTCTTATTCAGTAACAGTTAACCGTTTAGCAGGGCTCTGATATAAGTCAAGGATGAGAGAGCATGGCCTGGATTTCTGCAAATTCGAAGGTAATGAAACCTTTGTTTAGGTGGGTGCTTCCTTCAAGCTGTTCTGGAAGACATGTATTCAGAGATTCCACCATGTTTCAACAGGAAAAAGATCATTATTGCCTTAGGATTTCTGGGATGGTGTGGGAGAAGTTGTAGAATAATTTTCTATTATTCGATAGAATTGGGGGCATCATTTGGAACATTCTCAGTTACAGATGAAGAAGCTAAGACCCTGAAGTGTCACTTTCGTAAAATCTCACAATCTAGTAAGTATTAGTGGAAATTAGATGAATGAATTGAATTGAGAGTGACTTTATGTTCAATATTAGACTTACTGTTTGGGGGAAAACTAAGAAAAAACTGTAACATGCTTGTAGTAAAGCTTTCCTGGCTTTAATTTATTCTTTCTCTGATACTTAAAGAAACTTACAGATCATGAAATTTGGTATAGGTTTTTAAAAGCCAGGCTTGAAATCTGTCTTCCCCTTTGTTGCTGGGGCCCCCGGGGAAGTGACTTATATTTGGGTCCTCAGTTTTCTCATTTGTAAAATGAACTTAATAAAAGAACCTACCTAAAAGGATTATTAAGACAGTTTGAAAGAACAGATCTGAAATGCCTTAGTGTGTGTCTGCTGTGCAGAAAGAGCAAAGTAAACGTGGCCTATTCATATGATGACTTACAATGACTTACAATGTTATTTTGTTCTACAGTACCTCAAGGCCCTCGTTTAAAAGATTCATCTTCATTTCCATTTGAGTACTAGGCCCCACAAGGGACCAGGGTTTACATTTGCCCTCACCCCTGTATATTGGAAAAATAATTTTCTTTCTGCTGAGCTGAAATGAATACTCCATCAGGAATAAAGTTCAAGACGTTAACACCTGTAAAGAGAGGTCAGTGAACATTTCAGAGTAGATTATAGGAACACCCCCAAGTTCACAATGGCCATTTTCGTTCAAGGTCATTTTAAACATTAAGGTCTCCTCTTTATTTGCTTCCACTTCTTACTCTTGACTCTATATGGTATGCATTTTTATATGTGATTTTTGCATATATTAATATTATTTAAATGATGAAGGTATGAGAAGTATTTCTTTGTACCTGTTTTATGGATGAGAAAGCTGAAGCTTTGAGAAACTTGTTAAAAAGTGGTTGCATTAACTTGGTTTCACTTTTTGTTTTTCTTCCTATGTCTCCATCTCTCTTTTCTTCTGGTTCTTCTCCTTACTGTACTTTCTTGACTTCCTTTCTTTTTACGTTTCATCTTATTCTCCCTGTGTACATTATTTTAGTCTTTCTCATTTTATTTTCCCCTTATTTTTCCTCATTCCTCATAGGTATAGCAAATAACTTTTAGGAGTTGTTGTATCTAATGAGTTTTGAATTTCATACCCACTTTGAAAGGAGAGAATACATTTTTTTTTCTTAATAAAGATGTTGAATTAAGTTATACTTTGTGGCCAGCTATTTAACTCGTCGCCCTTGCATGTCCATGACAAGCTGACAGGAAAAGTAGTTTGTTACTCAAGTGTAAGAGATGGAGGCGACTCATGGATATATATCTTGAAAATCTTCTTTGTCACTGATAGATAATTGGGCTTGTACGAACAGCATGCTCTGGTTTTAAAAGACATCGTATAGTAGCTACTATTTCAGTTGCTTTAAATCTGTCCTCTCAGAGGACAAAACCTGTAACCTATTCTGTGAGAGTCCAGTGAGTTTAGTTGGACCCTTTTTGAATATAATGGGTGAGGTCAGAGCCCCTTCCTGAGCCCTGGGTCGGGGCAGAGGCTGCGGACAGTTGGGCTGCTGCCCTGCTGTGTCCCTCCATCTCAAACTGAGTGTCCCATCGCACTTGATACCTCCCCAGTTACACTCTCAACCCCTTGCCCTTCCTTTTTATTAGAAGCCCCTCTAGAGTTAGCCTTGTGAAGATAAGGGAAACTGAAAGACGTCCAGAAGCAAACAAAAGCTTGAAATGGAATACATTTTTAAAAAAATTCCCTTGTCAGGTTCCAACTCCTGTGCCTGGCAGCCCATGGTTGACCTTAACCCTCCTTCTCTCATCCCTTAATGGCTCCCAGTAACTTAAAAACAACACCAAACTTTTGAGCTCTTAAGTTATGCAGAGCACTACAACTTTTTCTGACGCTGGTGTCCAGTCCTGAACCTCCTTTTCCTTATCTGCAGAGTCATGAATATTTTCTAACTCCAGTTCTTTCACTTTCCCCTTTCTTTAAGAGGTCTCACAATGGAAGGAGGAGTAAGCAGATTTTTTTCCCACCAAGTTGAATTTCACCCTCTCTCCCTCCCAAACAAGGCAGACATGGCTTTTCAATATTTTTCCACTCTTCTTTTACATGTAGAATTAAAGCAAAACAAATTATGGTAATCTTGGCTTTTTGGTTGAGTAGATTTTGGATGAGTTGAAGTTTACTGTAACTTTGAAATAACATTTTTCAGTTTGACAGTAGAGTCGGGTAACAGTTTTCATTTTCACAGATTACTTTTCTGAGCCTATTTGCAGACCAGAGCATGACAAATACATGAATAAGTTTCACTTCTTTTCTCTGCGTAGGAAACTCTTCATGTTAAATAGGATTCGTACATACTCAAAGGGATATACTGCATAATTTTACACCTGGTGCCATATAAGTTGGATACCTTATTCATCACACACCATATGCAGTGTTATTAATCTTTACTGTAAGTAGAATGACAAGTGAGCAATAAAAACAGGCCTTAAAAACTACCAGCAAACATACAGGGGAAAAAAAAATCTCCTAACAGATGCTTCAGAAAGAAGTAACAGTCAGTGAAATTTGGGTTACATGTATGTTGCATAACTGATGCCTTGGTGTGTGCCCCCAATATGGTTCATGGTTTTCACTTCAAATTCTAGCAGGGGCTCCATGCTGTTCTTTTTTCCTCCATACCCCTCTTTTCCTTCTTCCCCTGTACTTCCCACACCTCTTAGCATCCTATTACAAGCATCTTCTCTGGGTGGGAACTGCTTGATCTTTTCCTCTTCCTTTTCACTCTTCAGGCAGGTGTTGCGTTAGTCTGTATCCATGGTCCCAAGTGTGTCCATATTCCCTGAACTGGGTTGAGAATCGCTTTTAGAGTGGATGACCTCACTTAACACTTGATGCTTCTGGTCACTGTGTCCTCTGCTTTCCTTGCCCACCTGTGCAACTCACTGTTGCTTGTTGGTCCCGTTCCTGAGTCTTCCTGTGCCTCCCTTTATCCTGGTCCTGGGCTTGGAGCATTATAGCCCTTGCTTCCAGGCTGTCTGTTACTGGGAACAACTGTGTTTGGGGTAGATTAGTACTGCTGTTTCTTCTGTCATCATTGCTTACCCATATCCTACTCTGTTAAATGTAAATCTGTCTTTGGATGTGTCTTGGCTGTAAGCTGAGCCACAGTGCACTCTGCCTGCAAAGAAGTTAAGACCAGCCCAAAGGCTGAAAGGCCTATTATACTGCCCTGGGGAGTAGGTTAAAGAATCTTGATTGTGCCTACGGTT
This sequence comes from Moschus berezovskii, assembly GCF_049115385.1. Taxonomy (NCBI): domain Eukaryota; kingdom Metazoa; phylum Chordata; class Mammalia; order Artiodactyla; family Moschidae; genus Moschus; species Moschus berezovskii. The sequence continues at coordinate 37,917,058 of NC_142472.1, forward strand.
TGTTTGCAAACTCCAGAGATAAGCATCATTTGTGCACATTGATACAGAAACCATACCTACTGTGGTAAACCTTGTTGCTTTCTGTGACATCTTGTAAAGAACCAGGAAAAAACAATTTACAAGTATCCTCAGATACTTTGATGGCAAAGTAAATGCCTTGCATTGATTTGTTATTGTGGTCCATTAACACAAGCGCCGTGTATTTTGTCTTCTTCTAATGAAGTGCTTTGTAGCCAGGGTTTTGCTTTTTTTAAGTGACTAGAATGGATTTGAGAAGCAGAAGTCTTAAATTTCCAACTGACTTGATGTTAAGACTACAAGGCATTTCTGGGTGAATGTAAAGGGCAGATTTTGACTTCCTAAGACTTCCAATTAACTTTCCTTTGATTGTTTCTCTTGATATGATTTTTGTCATGTTTTTAAAATATATAGTAATATCATCAGTGATGTCAAGGTTTCCTGGGACATGAAGAGTTTCAGTGACTCTCATCCATCCCGGTAGATGCTCTTGAACAAAAAATTTAACTTCTCTTTCCCTGCCCATAAGATGTTAATTATTATAATTATTCTGCACTTTGTTCATAGCAATGTCATGATGCTTTGGAATAGATGTCATGCGTAAATAGGAAGTACAGTGTAACAATGAGTTTTTTATCTTCTTTAACATCAAATCTTTGCTCATTAATTTTTAATTAGGATAGCTGTGCTTTGAAGATGTTTGTGAGTCAGTCTTTTTAGTAAGATCAGAGGGGTATTCCTTTTGCTTTTGTTTTTTTATTTTTACAATTTGTATATAATTTTGGCAGATAGTTGATTTACAGTGTTGTGTTAGGTTCAGTGGTACAGCAAAGGAACTCAGTTATACGTATGCATAGATGTTTCTTTTTCAGATTCTTTTCTCATATTTGTTATTACAGAGTATGGAGTCTAGTGTCCTGTGCTGTGCAGTAGCTCCTCGTGTACTCCTTTTGTTTTCACTTTGGGAAATGAGGAATGAGCAGTTCTGTCAAGAATGGAAATTAACTCGGGGTTTTTCATTTTCTGGAGAGTCTAATGTAGTCAGTAAAGTATGTACTATGTTTGGAACACCAAAAAATCGCATGAACAGGGAGGCGGCAGTACAGCTGCCCTGGGCTCTGATCTTGAAGCTGTCTCTCATTAGTAGTGTGCTCCTGGGTAAGTCATGAGGTGTTTTCTCATTTGTAAAATGAGTCATCTGAACCTGCCAGTCCCAAAGTTTGCTTATGTTCTGTCTTCTTAAAATCACGGATCCACTTCCCCACCCTTCCTTGTTTGCCTCTTCTATCCGCATCAGGTTTTGGACTTGGCCCCTGCAAGGGAGCTGATGCGGACCTCAGTGAGCTGCTTCTCTGTGGCACTGAAGTTGCTGATGAGAAAATGCCAGCTCCCAACAACAGGGCCCTGAACTTTTTTTTTTAATGTTCTGTATCGTGCATAAATTATTTTTGGCTAAAGCAGCTAGGAGTTTAAATGATCACTCTGAGTTAGTTGCTTTGACTTTCCTTTGTGAATCATCCTTGCTGTTTTGCCTAGCTTGGTGGTTGTTAGTCTTTGGAGTTAGAGCTGGACTTTCAGTGTTTTGTTTTTAACCCCTTTGGGTCTAAGAATTTTGATTCTGTGAAATACCTGTTGGAGACAGGAGCAGTTTCAAATTTAACATACCTTAACCCTGGACTTGGAGAAGGCAATGGCAAGCCACTCCAGTACTCTTGCCTAGAAAATCCCATGGATGAAGGAGCCTGGTGGGCTGCAGTCCGTGGGGTCGCTAAGGGTCAGACACACCTGAGCGACTTCACTTTCACTTTTCACTTTCACACATTGGAGAAGGAAATGGCAACCCACTCCAGTGTTCTTGCCTGGAGAATCCCAGGGACGGGGGGGCCTGGTGGGCTTCTGTCTATGGGGTCACACAGAGTCAGACACGACTGAAGTGACTTAGCAGCAGCAGCAACCCTGGACTGCAAGGAGATCCAACCGATCCGTTCCAGAGGAGATCAGTCTTGGGTGTTCATTGGAAGGACTGATGCTAAAGCTGAAACTCCAATACTTTGGCCACCTCATGCGACGAGTTGACTCACTGGAAAAGACTCTGATGCTGGGAGGGATTAGGGGTGGGAGGAGAAGGGGACGACAGAGAATGAGATGGCTGGATGGCATCACTGACTCTATAGACATGAGTTTGAGTGAACTCCGGGAGTTGGTGATGGACAGGGAGGCCTGGTGTGCTGTGATTCATGGGGTCGCAAAGAGTTGGACACAACTGAGCGAATGAACTGAACTGAACTGAACCCTAGACACAGGTTCCATTCCTGGGTCTGGAAGATCCTCTGGAGGGGAGGGCATGGTCACCCACTCCAGTATTGCCTGGGGACAGAGGAGCCTGGTGGGCTACAATCCATGGGGTCATGAAGAGCTGGACACGACTAAACAACAATCCTATCTTATTGATGGTACACAGAAAAATTTACTGGGATTGGAATTTTGTACAAAAGATTGTAACTTAAATTTCTTTTCTTATAACTAATAAACAAAGCTTTAAATGCCCGTAACAATATTCTGTAGTCACTTGTCCCACAAAATGAGTTTGTCTCCAGTTTTTCAATGAATGAGTCTCCAGTCCCCTTTACCCTTCATTCTGACTTCCTTCAGACATGCCAAAAGGTTTTCTGATTTTCCTCCACCTCCCTTTCCTTCTCATCCGTCTACTCATATACTTTTCAGCAGTATTCTTAGCACATTTTCTCATCCAGAGAGGTCAGTGCGGTAATTCAAAATTTCAAGCATTCATTTTATACGTAACATCTGCTGTGTGTGAAGCCCGGTACCCAGGTAGGGAAGTGCCACTGTTCACGAAGCATCTGTCTGGCTTTAGGAAGCCAGTGGGGGCAGTGTGTTGACGGTAAACAGCTCTAGCCTCTCACTGCTTGTCTTTGCATATATACGGCCTCCTGGCTTATTGAGCATGTGACTTTGGCCAGTCTTTATCTTCTCTCTACGCTGATTCTTTTTCTGTGAAATAGGGATGTTAGGCCTGGGTTGCTGCATGTTAAATGAATTAATACATTGCAAAGACTTAGTGTGATCCCTCACACATCATCGTGCTTATTGTTTATTATTACTGTCATTCATTGGTAGTGGGAGTGGTACTGTTGATAGTGGTAGGTGGTATTTCTTGCCATCATGAATTTTATAGTTTTATGGAAAGTTGAGAGGTCTATTATATGGAATATGTATTAAGTATAAATTATATGTGGAGTACAGTTTTTCACCACAAATGGCAACTAAAATATTTTTTTTATAATTGTTTAATAAAATTCAGTTAGATACTGGATTAACCTACTGTGATACATAGTCCGTCTTTAATTATTTTAGAGGTTTCAGTTTATGCTAATAAGTATCTGAAGAGTCGACTCATTGGAAAATACCCTGATGCTGTGAAAGATTGAAGGCAAAGGGAGAAGAGGGCGGCAGAGGATGAGATTGTTCGATAGCATCACATACTCAATGGACATGAATTTGGGCAAACTCAAATAGTGGAGATAGTGAAGGACAGGGGAGCCTGGTATGCTGCAGTCCATGAGTGGCAAAATGTCGGATATGACGTAGCAACTGAACAACAGCAGAACAACATCTGAAGATGCTTATTATAAGCATAAGCCAAGAAAAATCTAGATATAGAGTTTCCTGATAATACAGCTCTTTCCTGATTCGGTATAAGTTAATATGCATAAGTTTAAGTGAATGCTGGTGTGGCTGTGGTGGATGGAGAGCACAAGGCAGTGGGAAGACTCCAAAGGTTTTAGAGGGAAAGCCAGATGTTGATTGGCAGAGATGAAGAGGAGAGGCCTAGCATCTGAGGAGTGGAGTACTTTTTAATTTTCGGGGACAGAAATGAGCAGGTTATATGCAAGGGAGAGAAAGCCAGTGCCCTCCAGCTTTCCCCCTCATTTGTGATAATGGGAGAATAGAACAGAAAAGGAGGGATGACATTATCTAGTAGGGATTATGTTTGATGCTTCTTGAGTCT